>NC_054879.1:30733659-31333659 GCF_018320785.1 Cheilinus undulatus | reverse complement strand
TCTAGGCAGATTTACACACGTGCCATGTTCTTTCCACTCCTTAATGATGAATTTAACTCAACTCGGGGGGATGTTCAGTGGATTTTTTTGTATCTGTCCCTTGCCTTTTCTTTTCAATAACCTTTTCTCTGCCTTGTTTGAAGTGTTATTTTCTCTTCATGATGTAATGGTAGCCATGTATACTGATTAACCTGTAATTGGACCTTCCAAACATATTTAAAGGGTAAAACAATCCAAGGAATTAATACTTTTTATTGGCATTGTGTGTAAGACAGTCCTCTCTTATTGATGATAAAGATGAATTTGATAATATCAATAGTGGAGGCAGAAAAAAGAGTGGAAGCGTTTGAGGAAAAGATTGGTGCATTGTGATGTCTGAGCTTACAGTTGCTGCCATAAAAAGTTTACATATCTCTGTTAAAACTCTTTATTTGTGATGTTAAAAAAATGAGAACAAGATTTATTATTATTCATAGAAGCACCATTTGATTTTATTAAAGCATACACTGTAGCCCATCTTGACTTGGCAAAATTTTCACATTCTTCCTTGCAAAAGTAATCAAATCTGTCAGATTACTAGAGCACTTCTTGTGCACAGCAGAATTTTAGCAGAATTCATAGCTGACCTCTGGGCCAGTCCAAAACTCCTATCTTCTTTTGGTGAAGCCATTCCTTTGTAGATTTAGCTGTATGCTTTGGGTCATTATCACACTACAAGGTGAATTGTCTCTGTATTTTCAGCTTGTAGATGCCAGAAGGGGTTTGACTGGTTTTGGTTGTTCATAATTTCCCACACCTTGATTAAAAGTCTAGTTCAAGCTGAGGAAAAACAGCCCTTAAGCATGCATAAATATGCATAACCCTCAACTAATACCTTTGACAAAGCCTGATCCTGAACCTGACATGCTTCGTTAGGTGAAAAAAGTTCTGAAATGTTATAGACCTCATTATTTTACAATAAGAATAAATTGGCATTTGAACAGGGGTTTGTAGACTTTTTGTAGCCAATGTATATCATCAGAAACAATTTGATCGTGTTTTTAAGCCATCTTAAGGGCAATGAGATCAGATATGAAAATTTAGTACTACCCCCGGCCTTTACTTTTTAGTCTGTTTTTGTAGTGTCATTAAGAAACGTTCCAGTTATAAAATCAGAGGTGACTTTCTCAGCAGAAGCTGTGCCGGTTACTGTGGATGAGATTGATGAGGGAATAGTGGTGATAAAACCTTGAAAAGCTGTTTGACTTTACCTGGGTGAAAGCTGAGTCTCTGTCCTTCAGTCTCTGCCCCTCGTGGATCATCTGCTGCTGAGCTGACAAACATGACGTAAATGCGAGTGCACCTGTCCTAGTTTAAAAAAGCCTGGGCAGTGTAAATGTCTTAAAATCATAACAGTTGGTTATGACATTCTTACAGTGTTGCAATCTCATTTAGTACGTGCTTTTGTCAGGAGGGACGTCCAACTGAGTTTAAGAACAACACAAGCATTGAACTAGACAGGTGAGGAAAGCATTAGTAAGTCTCATAAATACAAGGGTAACTCCTTCTACCTCTGAGGACTACAGAGGAGAAGAGTCTGGCTTGTGTAGGTGTTCCTGGAGGAGCTGGGTCTTCAGCTTTTTCTCAAAAGTAGGAAAGGACTCTGCAGATCAAATGGAGTTTAATAATTCATTCCACCACCGAGGGACAGCAGAGGAGAAGAGTCTAGCTTGCGACTCAGGTCCCTGTTATGATGGGAGACTTTCATTTCACTGGCAGAGAGTACGAGCAAGAAGGACTGTAGACCTGGATGAGGCAGGAGCTGTTTCTGTGGTTGCCATGAAAGCAAGAATAGGGTTTTGAATGTGATGCAAGCTTCAACTGGAAGCCGGCAGAGGGAGATGAACAGCAGAGTTACATGTTAGTTACTGTTTTGGGTTCACTAAAGAGGAAATGTGCTGTTGCATTCTAGATTACGTGCAGAGGTTTAAATGTGCATGCAGGGAGGCATGCAGTCGTAGTCTATGCACAATATTTTGAGTCTCTTTTGAACCAGGAGCTGTGTTGTGTGCTGTGCCAGGTAGGGTCTGATCCTCTTGGTGCTCCAGAGCAAACTTTTTTACTAGTGACCCACTTTTTACACGGTCATCGCAACCCAACAACTTTGCTAATCAAGTCTGCATTCTGCACCTTCCTCTGCTGGTTGGCTGAGCTGATGGCTGGTTCTAGCTTGGATAACAGTAATTTCGGGCTCACTCTAGTCCTGACCATACGCTTTCTGTTTTACGAGCCTGGAAGAAGCCACTTCACCTCCATCACATGCTGTCTTTGCATGCTGATCTGGTCAGGAAAAATGCACTTCTTTATATTAGCCAAGCATGTGTGAATGTGAATTTTGCTCTTTTGCCATCCAGTGACTATTAGAACTTTGCTTGTGTTTTCTTTGGTGGAGAGAGTGAGTTTTATATGGCACTTATGTAAACTTAAAGGGCCTTCTGCAGGTGTTTTTGCAAAACTTTGTATTATTTATCTCAAAAATAATTGCAGCCTTTTCTGCAATTATGTAATTACAGGCAGACATCACAACTGCAATTTAAAAAAAAACTTCATTTACTTAGAAATATCAGCAAGGGGATGGACTGGCGGTTAGGTCAAGGGCGGCCCGGGTTCAAGTCTGGCATGTGTCTCCTTTCCAGCATGTCTCTCCCTGACTCTCTTATCCCTGTTTCCAAATCTGTCTACTGTCCTCCTCTGTCAATATAGACATAAAACGCCCAAAGACCTGTAGAAAAAAAAAGAATTATCGGCAAGGCTTGATGAGATTTGAGCCGGGGCAGTTGTGCCATCTGATGGAAATGATAGAAAGAAGCAAGTATCATCTGCATAGAAGAAGACTTCTTCCATTATAGGTGCATAATTATAATGTCTGTACTATTTTCAAAGGGGAAACTGTATTAGCCATTAACATTTGTGCCCATCCAAAGCCTGGATGAGGTACATTGGAATGAAATAAAAGCAGTATTGTAAAAAGATGAAAAAAAACCTCAAATGCCCTCTCTCAAAACAGTTCAAAAGCCTTTCTTTTCACAGCATGGCTGCATAGACCTTAAATGTGAAGATCATGTCATAAAAGTAACGTCTTTTGCCCTTTTTGAAACTAAAATTTGGATGTATATGTTTTTCTCAGTCTCAAGCAGAAGCTCATTACAGAGGAAGTCGTCACGCCAAGAAGCTCAAGTCTCAGGAGAATAAAGTCAAGGCCAAGCTGTCAGTTGCTGGAGAGACCGATGGGAGCAGCACAAGCCCTGCTTGCCCCGCCCCTCTTGTTTCAGCAAACAGCAGCACCAATCAGCACACAGGTTTGTTTATCTGCTAATTACGCTCATCTCAATGCTTATTCATTCACAGATGAGTTTAGTTTTCATACTTCCTCTTCTTCTCCTCTTCCTCCAGAGCACTTACCCAGCCTCACCGACTCCACCGCTCCTCTCAAACCCTTCCCCCTTCTCTCCTCCTCCCCGCTTTCCTCCTCCTCCCCCTCCTCTAGCAGAGCAGGCAGCGAGCCTCCTCCCTCCAGTCCTCCCTCTGCTCTACCTGCCCCCGGCCTCTCCTCCTCCTCCTCCTCATCTTCTTCGTCTTCCAAAGCCTCTCCGCCTCCCAATCTCTCAGCTCCTGTCACCTCTTCGTCGCACCCTGCTCCTCCTTCTCAGGCTTCCTCCCAGGATGCTCCTCTCTCTGCAGAGTCAGAGGAGGAGAAGGCAAAGAAGTTGCTGTATTGCTCACTGTGTAAAGTTGCAGTCAACTCTCTGTCACAGCTGGAGGCTCATAATGCAGGTAAGGAAGAAAATAATACTCATGGAAGCGAATTTGGATCATTATTTTAAGTTTCATGTGAGGTATGAATTTAAATTTTATTATTTTTATATTTTTTCTTCTGGATCACATGCAGAGCTGTGATAAAGAGAGAAAAAATAACAAGAGACTGGAAAATATAACAATTTTCCATCCAGTATTGATGGAAATGAAAGATTGGGCTTTGAAGCTGCACCTATTGCTTTGAAAGACTCACTCTGACAGATTTTCTCTCTCGTGTCATAGAAGTTAGTCTTGTTGTGTCTACGTTTGCAGGTTCAAAGCACAAGACTATGTTGGAAGCTCGGAGCGGTGCCGGTCCTATCAAGGCGTACCCTCGACCCGGAGCCAAACTGAAGAATGGCAGCACCTCAGCTTTGAAGGGATCCGGCTTACAGAACAAAACCTTCCACTGCCAGATCTGTGATGTCCATGTCAACTCTGAGATCCAGCTCAAACAGGTAGAAACGCAGTGATCAAACCTTAAGATATGAAATCCTTTGAAGTCTCACTGGGGAATTTGTGTGGGACTCGATTGCTGCACACAATGAGATGCCTTCAAAGTAGCATCAAAATATAAAAAGGGAAACAGAGAAGTAAATTAGATGCAATGCAAACATTTCCTCGGATGTTTCACTCTTTCATTGGTTTTATAAATCAATTATGGTCAATATGATTTGGCTTTTTTGTAAACCAAAACTCTTTGATGTGAATGAAAACAGAATTCTACAAAGTAATGTCAATTAAATAAAAATATGTAGGTCTTGGCTTTGACTCAGCCACTCCAGGGCTTTCACTGTATGCTTCGGGTCATTGTCTTGCTGGGAAATAAAACATTTATTTGACCCTCTACCTTTACGAGCCTTCCAGGGCTTATTTCTGAGAAGCATCCCCCCAGCATGATGCTGCCACCACCATGCTTCACAGAGTGAAGAGTGGGGCATTGGGCTGTCTGAGCTTACACTAGCTATTAAAAGTCTACACATCCTGGTTAAAATCACATATTTCTGTGATGTTATAAAATGAGACTAAGATTTATCATCTCATTTTGACAGTGAGTGTTTATTGTTGTTATTGCAGCACATCTCCAGTAGGAGGCACAAGGACAGAGTGGCGGGAAAACCCAGCAAACCAAAATACAGCCCCTACAACAAACAGCAGCGCAACTCACTCACTGTAAGTGCATTGTTTTTTTAAATAAATATATCAATTTCTGCATTTTTTATAATGCATTCTTCCTATTTAACTTCTTATGTTCCTTTCCCACCCTCTTATTACTTTCTTGTTTCCTCACTTTGACCTTGTCTCCTAATGCCATATTTATGTCTCCTCTTTCCTCCCCTCTGCGTTTCATCTCCTTGATCCTTTCCTTCTCTCCTTCTTTCTCTCCTCCCCTCAGAAGGAGCTGGTGAAGCCCTCCCTCTCCTCCTCCTTCCTCACCCCTCCCTTTGCTCCTCCTCCGTCCTCCCTAACCTCCACTATCTCTCTCCCTCCCTCTTCCCTCTCATCTACTCCCCTCCTTACTCCCTCCCTTACGTCTCTCTCCTCCTCCTCTCTCCTGACTCCAACCTCCTCGCCGCTCACCCCCGCTATCTCTCTGCATCCTCGCCCACCGGCCTCGTCGTCCCTCTTCACTGCCTCCTTCTTGCGTCCGGCTCCTGGACCAATCAGAGCGAGCCAAGGATCGATCCTCTTCACACCGTACTGATGACTGTGTACTGAGAGGCTGAACTGGTGATGTTTGACGCCGCCCCCCCCCCCCAGTCTGGCAGTCTGGAGTGGCAGAGATGTGAGCTCTGCCATCACGGCTGCAGGGATTCAAACCTTCAACCGTCTGGCCTGACTGAGGCAATAAATAGGAACAGAAGAGGGGGGATCTTGTTTCTTTCCTCTTGTGTGGATCAGATGTCACAAGACTGATAATTCAAAGCTGATCAGACAGCAACTTCTATGAATTTTATCAAAACAATAGTTTGATCATTAAAAAGACACAGACTTAAAACCAAACACAGTAGAGGATGAGATTTTCTACATATCCTTGAAAGACTGGATGTTTTTCTCATGGATATCCCGGAAAAACCTGAATTTTGGCGAAAGCAATAATTGATCGTGGTAGATAATCAGCGTGTGGTGTTTTGTTACATTTTTTGAATTCTATTCTTTAAATTCAGCCCATTCAAAATGTCTTTGGCAAAGAAAAAGAGGTGAAATAACAAACTTATACAAGAAAACATACTTACAGTTTTTTTTTTTTGGACCTCCATTTTCTCCCTTTTTCCCAACAGGACAAAGCATACATTATTGTGGCAGCATATCTCTACGAAAAACAATGTTCAAGAAAAACAATGTATTCAAATGGACCTGAAATCAACATGGAATCTCAGCAAGACCTGAACTTTTACCTGGAGTAAATGGTCACAACGTCACAGGACAAAAATACACCAGCATCAGACGTGCATTTGTGTTTGGATTTTCAGGCTACAGATGCAAAGATGAATGGCATCAACTAGATTCAGAAAAACATCATCAGATCCTCTGTTGTTGTTGTCTCCCTTGAGACAAGAAGCTCTTCTTCCTCCCGCTGAAAGAACTGACCAGTAAATGATGTCGATGTTCAAGTCCCTCCAAACATACAGCATTTTACATAAACAATGTGTTTTTAAATACATTTAAAAACAGTACTGTGTGGAACTTTTGGGCATGTTAAGGCACAAAATTAAGGCAGGGATGTGCAGCGTTAGCTGCCTGAGTACACCATAAGAGGGGAAGGAGGATTGACACAACCCTGGTCGTGCTCTGGATATTAATGGGAAAACAGTCTGTTGAAAAAATAACAAAGTGTAGTGAATGTGGCAAGCATGCCCGGCCTACAGGTGGGTAGTACGGTTAAGCCCCTGGTTGTGCTGTGAATGTCCCAAGGGCCCAAAAACTACAGGTTGTCTGCAATCATATTACCAGATGCAAAAGGGCCAGACAAAAGGGATGCCATCGAGCTTGACCTCAGCTGCTGAGTGACACACGTGTCAGCATGTGTCGAGCTTGACAACCCCCACTTCCCTCTAGCCCTGGATTGTTACACATCAGGCCTCATGGTAAATCATTAGCGCCCTTTATGCCTAAAAACAACTCACAGTACTGTATGTTCATATTTTTTTCATATTATCAACAACAAAAAAAAAAAACACAAAAATAGATCAGATTGCATACATCCCCCAGACCTCAAGTCATTCACCCCTGCCTTTAGAAAAAGTTTTAAAATATACAACAAATAAAACATTAGCTTTTTTGAGCACTGTAGTGTTTTTGCAAACAATAGTTTAATGGGGAAAATATTCTAACAAGTCAGGGACTATTTACAGTTAGACAACACAGAAAGCTTTTGATAACGTGATTAAGTTTTACTGTATTTTATTGATAAATTTATTTTTACCAGAAAGAATTCCCATTAAAAAATAGTAGGGCCTGACTATATGGGTTTTTAGTGCCAATGCTGATACAAATATTTGGGAATAAAAGATCCTGATAGCCAATACATCGGCGGAATACATTTTTACATGAAATTCTTTTGATTATTTAATAAGTAAAACAAACATCCGTACAGAAAAACATTTATTGAAGTAGAATTCATGCTAGAGATGTCATTGGTGTGCATGACGTTGCACAGATGTGTCTAATGAAGTGGTCGGTGAGTGAATTTACAAATGATGAGCTTATGATTATCTGTCATTGGTAGAACACAATTAGAAAAATATTGTTTTACCAGTGACTCTTAACATGCAATTTTCTCTCCTTTATCTTTCTGAGCCGTGAAGTCATTATGAATCAGACTGTGACCAGAAACACCCACCACCTAACCTGCTGGTCATAACTCGTCTGGCTGCCTGAGTGAGCGTAATATTACTAAGAAATTGCACAATTGCATCATTGTTTCGTTACTGACTTGGCTAAATTTTATAGCTAGCTAACGTTAAGCTAGGTTGTCCTAATTGTAGCTTGCTTACCCAAACAGATAGTGGGCCGATATAACGAGGCAAGTCATGACTCATGGGAAGGCGGGCTGAATTGGAAACTTATGGAGTTATTGTTTTTACACAAAGTACCATTGAGGCAAACCGTTCTTCTCAACAAAGTTGATGCTCAGCCAAGCTGCTATGAGCTGTAGTGTAAGGAGGTAGATATGGAGCGTGTGACATGAAAGGAGTCAGAGTGCCCTCTACTGGATAAATAATAGAACACAGTCATCATGTCTAAGTAAGTCATATTCCCTGCACTTATTAGTAAAAATGCAAGTGTTAACATTAGTGTTTTTGGCCAAATTTGGCTGATTTACAGTGATTTTTAATTGGCTATAATTGCCCAATTAAACCGGCCAGCTGATTGGTCGGGCCCTGAAGTATCAAATGAATACACAGGTCATATTATCCTTTCACTGGCTTTAAAATCATCCAAGCTAGTGATATAAAACAAATTTAAGATGGCTCTATGGCTTGAACCAACTTAATTGTCTTGTCCTTAATGTCACTATGCAGTATATCTGAGCTTTTAACTCAATGATAATGATATCATAACATGGTCATAGTAAAGAGGGACAGGATTCCTGCAACTGCAACTTTAAGACCTGCTATTTGAATATCTTTAGAAAAAAGATGTGCCCCACTTTCACAGTGGGTATATTTATCCCTCTTTATCATGGTCTCCATGTTGTCTCTAAATACTGTCAACCATGTGTGTAAATCTAGTTATAATTCTCTTAAGATGAATTATTTCAATTGTTCTCTAAAATTTGTATTCTTATGAAATTTCTAATAAAAACAGATGATAGCATGCAAGAGTCATTTGACATTTCATCTTCAAAATCTATTAATGGAGACATCTTTGTTTACTGTAGTCATGCCATGGTAGATAAAATATCACAGATGAGTTATACAAAACCCTGACAAAACTTCCAAATTAATAAACCTAACAGAAAGTAACAGTAAAACTTCTAATGTTAGTATTTTTTTGCGTATTACAGACTTAACTTGCTGTATGTTTGGAGTTAGTTTGAGCTTGTTCATGAAAAACTTCTGCTATTATCCGATGTCTACACCTCTGTTGTTGCCATCTTCACTGCCAGTGTGTAACAGAACTAAACCACACCCTGGACCGGGCTACTTGCTGGTTTTACAGCTGAAAAAAGCCTTTTTGTCCTGATCGTTGTGGATCAGCCTGCTGTTTTTGTCTCTGTCGACCTTCCTGCTGAATCTGAGCAGAGTTGAAAGCATCTGATCAAACTTTTACTGTACCAGAATCTTAAACTACAACAGTCAGAAGACTTCGAGCATCACTGGAACTCCTCATAACATGCAAAGCAAAGGAACGTCTTCCTGAAAAAATACTTCATTAGGCAAAAGAAAATATATTTTGTCTGGTTGCTTTTGTCTCTGCTTTCATTCTTAGTTTTATAGTGGATGTAAATCTTTACCTGAAGACTTTTCACTTCTTTCAGACAACCATTTGAACCATCTATGAGCCGCTTTGGTCCAGAAAAGGATCTCTCAGATTAGCTCTCCTCTAGTGCCCCCCTCAGGATCATATTTGCATCTGCTGGTTGTTTGACTATTGTGAAAGGGAACACCAGGAGAAACCATAGAAAACCTGTCACACTTATGCAGTGTTAGCATTAAAGTGTTATTTTAAAAGTCTTTTCCACAAAGATTCTGATGGCCGTCATCGAGTTTAATGATTTAAAAAAAATAGATGGATAGAGTCTCCTCCTAGATGGTTGTTCAGCTCTAAGTAATTTATTAGATGATATAAAGATATTTGTGTTGAATCTCATTAGCAGAGTAAGCAAAACTCTTTCACTAAAACATAGTGTGCTCTTTTCGGATGAGCTCCCTTAATTTCTTTGGGCTTTATTTCTTTTTTTTTATGTGCAAATTGATTTGTAGTTGTCCACATGACGTTTTGCTCTTACTCACTTTCATGAATTTGACTGGCACAGGGAGATACAATTCCTTCCCCCAAATCCAGAAAGCACGACATAAATGTGCTGTAAGATGTCCACAGATATGGTAGATTGAAACTGGTAACCTGTGATTGGAATTTATCTTTAAATGTTTATTGAGATCCCAAACCAAAATCCTTTATAAAAATATTTTCTGAAACTTTACATGCAGAGGTACACTTTATGGACAAAAGTATTCAGTAGCCTGAACATAACACCAACATCCACTGTAATGACATCATATTCAAATACATGTACTTTAACATGGAGTTGGCCCTCTTTTCACATATAACAGATTTTGGAGTTTTTCTGTGGGAATTTGTGCCCATTCATTTTGTAGAGCATTTATGAGGTCAGGCACTCATGTTGGTCCAGAAGACCTGGCTCACAATCTCTGTTCCAGCTCATCCCACAGGTGCTCGATGGGGTTTCAGGGCTGTAGCTCTAGGACCCGTGTTTTTCGCTACATTTATGGACTATAGATTTAGGACTGTGGGTCTTGGACCTGTGTTTTTGGCTTGAGTTGGCATGACTTTGATAGGCAGAAATCTATGTTATTAGTGTTTCCCTTTACTTTTATATAACTGTTTATGCATGTTTAGCTGTGTAAGCCATATTTTTTCCATCAACATTATGACTGCTTGCTAAGTACAGGCTGAATAAGATTTTTTTGGGTACAGACTCTCAAATTCCTTTATTATTTAATTTGAGTTGTTTTAGTTTAACAAAGTTTCATACTAACTATATCTTATCGCAACACCTCACTCTAAAGGACGTAAGCAGAAGTGCTTTCCTCATTAAGTATTACACCTGATTGTCCTCCATTGCTGTCGTGAGTAGTAGCAATAGCTTACAATCCATTTAAAAGAATGCCTAGCAGCATGCATGTGTCCAAGCAGGGTCCTAGATCTATAGTCATGAATCTGCTGCTTGCGAGCCTGCAGATATACCCTTCTCCATGTAGTTGAGGGCAGGGCTCTGTGCTTCACAGTGACTGCGCTGTGCCAAATGTGAAAATGTTCCCTTGATGTCCAGTGCATGAAGGATCTTGCCCAAGAGTCTACACTGGATACTGACTATGATGAGACTCTGTTTCAAACACCCTACCTCCTGTACTGAAGTCAGCGATGTAAACCACTTACTTAACTTGTGTTTCACCCTGATTTTTTCCCGGCCCTTCCTTTCGAAATCCAGCATAATGAGGATAATCCCACAGTGCAATGCTGTCCTCTCTGCCATCTCACTAGCTCAATAAGCTAGCAATGCACGCATACTGACACAGCTGTGTTTACCTTCTGCTGGCACGCCGCTACAGACCAACGTGCATACAGAAGAGAAGGACAGACAGTCCTGATGCTTCCTGTAGTGTCTTTTTTCCCTCTCTCTCTTTTTATGTGGCCACAGAAGATAAAGGAAATTCAAACTAACAAGTTTCATTCCTCATTACAACAAAAAAGTAATCTAACAGATTACTTTGTAACGCATTACCCCAAAAACTACTGTGCATCTTAGCAGTGTTTGACCCTGCTCTGTTATTTTACGTGGTCCTCTGCTTCATGGCTGTGTTGCCGTTGTTCCTAAACGCTTCCACTTATAATAGAGGTAAATGTGGAATTTCCAGCAGGGATGAAAGCTCATCAATTTATTATTGCAAAGGTGGCATCCATCACAGTACCACGCTTGAAGTCATTGAGCTCTTTAGAACGACCCATTTTGTGTCACAAATGTTTGCAAAAAGAGACTGCATGATTTAGTGCCTGATTTACTACACCTGTGGCAACAGGTCTGATTGAAACACCTGAATTCAATAATTAACTGATGTGGCCAAATACTTATGTCCATGAAGTTTTTATATATATATAATTTCATTGAGACAAACTTCCCACTTTTCCAATCTCATCAACATTGAGAAATCAAAATCCTCCTTAGAAAACAATAACTTCCTTTTGGCACAGAACTGCACTGATTGGTTAAACAGTCTGCATGTGTATAAAAAATAAATTATTTAAAACTGATTACAGTTTTCTTGAAAAACATGAAAAGTTTGGCAGCATGCAGACTTTTCAAGTCTTGATTAAATTTAAAAATGCATTTTTGTATTTTATTTTTATATGTACATTTTCACTAAAAAAGGAATATTTACAGTGAAAAAATAATGCCACTGAAAATGTCAAACACTAAATAAATTCAACATGTCCAAAGAGGAATGAGAAGAATGAAAAAGCCTTTAAAATCTCACCCCTTCTCTCTTTATTTTGGTTTATTTTTTTAAAATGCTTGCTGTTTTACCTGGGTAGATCCATGGATCTTATAGCAACATCAGTGTAACAGAAACATCTGAAAAACCTAAAATATGAACATAAAAGCGAAGTTTCACAGATTCCATCCTCCTTGAATAAACATGATTGTTTCTCCAGTGGTCATTTCTATGGTTTCAAATGGTCAGTATTCTCTTGTCCGTCTTCCTGCCTCCTCCTGGATAACTTGAAGCACCTCAGTCTTCCAATAATGAGCAAACACATGTAAGGACATTCTGTTTGTGTATGTGTGTGTTTATCTATGCAGTATTTGGTCTCACGGTGCAGTAACTCTATCGTTGTCATCAACATGCAACTGTTAAAAAAAGAAGACAAAGTGTCAAATCCACATTAATGACTTGTGAAGCTCTTTGAGAGTAGCTTCTTCAATCTCTGAGCCGTTAACTAAACTTCCTCGTCTGTCTATTGATGTCAAGTTAATGCAATAATGTACTGATCAGCTGCTGCTTTGCTATATACTCTGCTTCCTTATCAGCAATACTGAGGCCTGAGAGTCTTGATGCAAGTCTTGACACTGGGGCCGAGTCGCAATACTGGAAGAAAAACACATGGATGTTTAAACTGAAGCATTGTTTCCTGTTTAAATGATATTATTTTTGTTCTGTTGTAATGTTTTTTGTTAAAAACTGAGATTGTGAGCATGTGCGTGTGTCTCTGTTTTGGAATGAGCCTAGAACACCTGATTCCTGAAATAAAAAATTATTTTCCATCAACCCTGAGGACATCCAGGAAGTGAGTAATTAAACATATTAAAGGAGCAGTTCAGAGGAACTTTGGGGTCTCCTTTCAAATAAAAAATAATAATTTAATCACTGTCATGCCAAAAAAAAAAAAATCTTAATTTGTAATACAACCTTGATTCCAAAAAAGTTGGGGCACTATATAAAATGTAAATAAAAACAGAATGTAATGATTTGCAAATCTCAGAGAGCCATCTTCATTTACAGTAGGACATTACATATTAGATGTTTAAACAGAGACATTTTACCATTTCATGAAAAATATTAGCTCATTTTGAATATAATGGCAGCAACACATCTCAAATAAATAGGGACAGGGCAACAAAAGGCTGGAAAAGTAAGGGGTACAAATGTGAAATATCTGGAGGAGCATTTTGCAGCTAATTCGGTTAATTGTCAGCAGTTTAGTAAATGACAGAAGCAGAGTCTCTATTAAGTAAAAACTGGCAGAGATACAACAACCTGCAACAAAACTGTCTAAAACCTGTTGAACAATTTCAGAGAAATGTTCCTCAATGTAAAATTATGAAGACTTTGAATATCCCACCATCTACAGTACTTCATATCATTGAAAGATTCAGAGAATCTGGAGAAATCTTTGTGAGCAAGGGACAAGGTTGAAGGTCGATACTGAATGCTGTTGATCTTCAGGCTGCACTGCACCAAAAACAGGCATGATTCTGTCCTGGAAATCACTGCATGGCTCAGGAACACTTACGGGAATCATTGTCAACACAGTTGGCATCCACAAACACAAGTCAAAGCTGTACCATGCAAAGAGGAAGCTGTCTTCTCTGGGCCAAAGCTCATTTAAAATGGACGGAGGAGAAGTGGAAAACTGCTCTGGAGTCAGATGAATAAAATATTTGAAATTAGATCAGATTGTTAACAGTTCAAAACCCTGCATATCTGATGGTATGGGGTTAAATTATGCCTATGGTGTGGGCCAACAAATCTGTAAAGATATGATCAATGCTGCTTCAGAGAAAAGTATATCAAGGTTTTAGAGCAACATATGCTCCCATCTAGACAACACCTCTTTCAGGGAAGGCCTCCCTTATTTCATGCTAAACCATGTACTGCATCCATCACAACAGCGTGGCTTCACAGTAGAAGAGTCTTGACTTTTTTGGAATTAGGATTGCATTACGAACAAACCACCTATCACACTTACATACTACAGAAAGGTAGGCTAGTTTAGATTAAGGTTTTTGAAAAAATTCAGTGTTTTGTTTTTCAGTGCCAGACATATTAAAACAATGAAATCTGTTGTTTTAATAATCAGTAGTGTTGAAAAGTACTGAAATTCTAAAACAGTAATCTGTCTCATGAGAGAGGAATTAACCAATCAAAAATTCCACAGATATATCAGCAACATTTCAGTACCAAACAGTGGCAATGTTTTGGTGCAGTTTAGACAGTGTGCAAGAAATGACCCTGTATTAGGTGCCTACAGTACTGTTTTTTTTTTATTGCTGTGGCATCGAAATGTATTCATAACATTTGATTTTCACTAACATATCAAAGTATAAAACTTTGGTGTTATAACATCTTCAGTTCTGGTTCAGTTAAATAATCCCAAACATTTCAGAGATTAAGTTTTCAACATGCTTGGAAAGCAGGAAACAGTTTAGTTTGTAAAAGTTCATTTTTCTTTAAGATTTCAGCCCAGCAATGAGTCTCAGATGTGTTAAAGAGTGACATTTCTTTATGTACAGTATTTATTCAGAGTTTTTTTTTTTATGATGATGCAAATTAAACTTGTCAGCCCAGAATCATGTAATATTTCACTCTGTATAATTTTATTTCTGTATGTTTTATTTGTTATCATTAAAAAAAGCTGAATCATGAATCGATCCTGCATTTATTTCAGTTGGCTCTTAGTTGCCTGTTTGGATTTTTAGGGATCACAGCAATATTCACTTGATTGGAATCCTCAAAAATAAATTACATATGATTTACTTTTCAGGATTCTTGAATCTGATTTTATCTCAAATCTTCCAGAAATTCTTCATGTGATTAACTAGATTCTTACATGATTGAGCATGAAAGATTTACTTGAGTGGGCCTTCTGCTTCATGGCTGAGTTTCTGTTGTTCCTAAATGCTTCCACTTTCTAATTATATCACTTACAGCTGATCAACCAATTTAGAATCACAAATGTTTGCAAAAAGAGACTGCAGAACTAGATGATTGATTTTATACTTCTGTGGCAACGGGTCTGATTGAAACACCTGAATTCAACAATTAACAGGTGTGGACAAACATTATGATATATAATAATAATTCAACTCATGGGAAGGTCTACTAGAAATTTCCTGTATGATTTTAGTTTGACTTTCTATCTTCACATTGCCACACAAGAAAATAAAAAGAAGACTATCAGGACCCTTGAAGATTGTTCCCTTATGGACCGCTCTTTGTCAGAACTGTGTTCAAATTTGTATACTGCATGTTTCCAGAGAGACTTTGGAGGATGTCCCACTTTCATGATTTATGGTTTGAAAGGAGACTACAGGGACCTTGGTTTGCTGCTGACATACATTCTCACTTCCTCATGTGCATGTTTAGTCTGTCTCTGAACAGCATTTAGGTTTGTCTACATGTGTTTTCTAGTGACTTTTGGGGGATGATCCAGTTTCATAGCATATGATATCACTGCAGCATAATAAATGAGACCACTGGGACCTGAAGAAGTCGTTCCCATATGGTTAACTCATTGTTTTATTGATGTTTATTTCAGATTTGCATTTACGTTAGAGAACAGTTTGTACAGTCTTTATGACTCAAGACAGAGATTTACTTTCATGATAGTCACACAACATAAAGAGTCATTCAGGACTGCTCTAAATTGGTGTAGACTTCAGACTTTAGGAGCATGATCCAACTTTATGTCTCCATACTTAAACTAGCATTAGCAAGACTCTCAGATTTAAGAAAACGTATAATTAAAATTTAAATAAACATAGATAATTGTTATATTTATGTACAGTACCATAATTAATATACCGGATTCCAAATTATCGTGCAAAAGATATTCATCCCTGAATTTCCTAAATAGTCTGTGCAAATGACAGTCAGTGTCATTTTGAAGTCATCAATCGTTAGAGCATAATTCAAATTTGATTGAACAAACCTCCCAATGATAACTCTTTTCAAAAATAAAAAAAAATCAAAATGCACTGTTCCAAATTATGCACAACAGAGTTTCAAAACATTTGATAGGTTTCAAAGAACTGAAAATGGTCATTTGTTGAATTTGCAGCTATTTCCAAGTTACATGTTAACATAGGACAGCTTCTTTGATATCACCTTCACAATTCTTGCATCCATTGAATTTGTTATTTTTTGGAGAGATTCTGCTTGAATTTCTTTGTAAGATGTCAGAATATCCTCCCAAAGCTGCTGTTTCGATGTGAACTGCCTCCCACCCTCATAGATCTTTAGCTTGAGGATGCTCCAAAGGTTCTCAACAGGCTTGAGGTCAGGGGAGGATGGGCGTCACACCATGAGTTTCTCTCCTTTTTTGCCCATAGCAGCCAATGACACAGAGGTATACTTTGCAGCATGAGATGGTGCATTGTCATGCATAAAGATAATTTTGCTATGGAAGGCACGGTTCTTCTTTTTGTACCAAGGAAGAAAGTGGTCTGTCATAAACACCTTATACTTTGCTAAAGTCATTTTCACACCTTCAGGGACTCTACCAGCTCTCTCCTAATGATTCTGGTCCAAAACATGACTCCGCCACCTCCTTGCTGATATCCCAGCCTTGTTGGGACATAGTGGCCAGTCACCAACCATCCACTACTCCTCCGTCTGGACCATCCAGGGTTGCACAGCACTCATCAGTAAACAAGACTGTTTGAAAATGAGTCTTCATGTATTCCTGGGCCCACTGCAACCGTTTCTGCTTGTGAGCACTGGATAGGGGTGGCCTAATAGTAGGTTCATGCATGACAATCACATCCATCAATCACAGCAAGTCATCCAAGTCCTGAAGCAGCAACGCAGCCCCAGATCATCACACTACCACCACCAGGTTTGACTATTGGCATGTTCTTTTTATGAAATGCTGTGTCAGTTTAACTCCAGATGTAACAGGACAGACACCTTCCAAAACATTCGATTTTTGTCTCATAAGTCCAAAGAATATTTCCCAATTTTTGACAAATGTGACACCAGCCTGTGTGTTCTTTTTGGTCAGCAGTGGTTTTGGTCTTGGAACTCTCCCATTGTTGTCGTTTTTGTTTAGCCCAGTTTCTCTCTCTGATTGTTGAGTCATGAACACTGACCTTAACTGAATCAAGTGAGGCCTGGAGGTCTTTAGATGTTGTTCTGGGTTGTTTTGTGACTTCTTGGATGAGTTGTTAATGGTCTCTTTAAGTAGTTTTGGCAGGCCAGCCACTTCTGAAAAGGTTCACCAATGTTCTAGTTTTTCTCCATTTGTGGATAGTGGCTCTCACTATTGTTTCTGTCACCCCCTGCTGCGACATTTGAATTCTGAGTTAAATAAAATGCTTCAGCTGTGTTATATTTAAACTAGAACAGGACTTCTTCAGGACATCTCTCAGATGACTCCAGAGATTTTTTAACAACTTTATAACTCTTCTACTAGAGGACACTGTACTCAAATCAACAGGGGATCATGCCGACCCATTACATGCATCAAGAGGAAAATAGTTACTCTAAAAATGATAATACAAAGGGAGGAATATAAAGTTGGAACAGCTGCTGGTAAACATGTAACCACCTACAGAAACTAAACCCTCTGACCTTTTCCTCCTCAACAGAAGGAGTCAAACTCCTGACTCATTTATGGTCAACAGTGTAGCTTTTTCTGTTAAACAACACATTCAAATCCTGCACATACAACCTTGAAAGGATAACAAAATGAGCTCTTTTGGGAAACAGCTTGCTCTTATCCTCTTCCTTCTTGTAATTTGTTCCTGCACACGTGACAACCAAGAACTGACAAGAAATCATACTTGCTTGCAACAGGAGCTGTTATATTTCTTCAGTCTTTAACGGTTGATAAAATGAAACATCCTAATTAATTTTTCATATAACCAGAGTAGTCTTTATACAACCCTAAATCCAAAAAATTGGGCAGGTCTGTAATGTAAATAAGATCAGAATGCAGTGTTTGCAAATCCCATAAACTGATATTTTATTCACAATAGGACATAAACAACATATCAGATGTTAATACTGAGACATTTTACCATTTCAGTGAAAAATATTAGCTCATTCTGATTGGATAAAAACAACACATCTAAAAAAAACATAGGGGCATGGCAGCACAAGGCTGGAGAAGTAAATGGTACTAATTAAAAACAGTTGGATGCATTTTGCGATTAATTCAGTTAATTTGCAATAGGTCAGTAACATGACTGGGTATAAAAGGAGCACTGTAGAGAAGCTGAGTCTCTCAGAAATAAAGCTGGGCAAAGGTTAACCAATCTGTGAAAAACTGTGTCTTAAAATTGTGGAACAAATTTAGAATAATGTTCCTTAACATAAGTTTGTGAATACTATCAATATCCCACTACCTACAGTACATAATATCATCAAAACTTTAAGACAATCTGGAGAAATCTCTGTTCACAAGGGATAAGGTCAAAGGTCAAAGTATTGGATGCCTGTGATATTTGGGAAATCACCGCATGAACTCGGGTACACCTCCAGGCATCATCTCCTGTCAACACAGTTCAACATATTTTGGATTTTAGGTTTTCTTTTCCTGCTACCTGCTTGTTTTTGTATGGAGGCCCATTTCCACCAAATAAAAAAGAAAATGTGAAAGTAGGGCAATTCTTGAAAAACAAAATCCTAAGTGATAATATGAGATAAAAAGTTGAAATTATTAGATAAAAGTCATGATAATGAGTTTTAAAAAGTCATAATTATGAGATTAAAAAAAGTCATAATTATGACTGTCTATCTCAGAATTTTTATCTCATAATTTCAACTTTTTGTCTCATAAATTCGACCTTGTATCTCAGAATTTTGACTTTTTATCTCATAATTATGACTTCGGATTCTTCTTCTTTTCTTGAATTGCCAAGCTTCTACATGTTTTTTTCTTAAGTGGCAGAAATAGGCTTCCATATTTTGGAGCCTGTGTCTGTGTGTGGACTATTTTTTTTTTTCTGTGTGTGGACTTAAATGAAGTTACGTGCTAGCGCGTGACGTGCGTGTTACGTGCGCGCACTGACCAGTGCTATTTCCAGCATGGTCAGATGTAGGTTAATATTATGCCACTCTCCTCTGAAATGCTTCTAAAAGTTGTTAATAACGATTATTATACGGCAAAACTGTTGTGCTCGATTCTGTGTAATGTTCGACCTTGTTTGCATCAGTTTTGGAGAGTTTTGAGTCCGTTTAATTTAGTTATTTATGAGTTTTGTCCGAGTATTTACAGCTAACGCTATCGTAAAACAGTAGCTTCGCTGCTAGGTGGAGAGCCACGCCACTCCTTGGTTAACATGAGAGATCCTTGATGCTGACCCACAACACCCACAGCTCATGGATTTGTGTGTGTCTGCCTGTTAATGCAGGTATGGCGACGGTCCTGTCTGTTTTATTAGTAATACTAAAATATTAGTTCCTGAAACCTTGTTTTAGTGCAGCAGTGTTTAAATATTTTAACATACTCATGTAATTTTAGATGCATATCCATGCCGATATTAAGATTTTTATTTTTTTCATGTAAAGAAAAATTCAAAAACTTGTTTTCAGCTTCAAATAATCGTTAATTTGCAGTCAGAATGTTTTTTATTTCATATGTATTTATTTTAAATATTTTATGTTGTATTTGCCATAATATTTTTTATTTAAGAATTTGCTATGTAAGCATAAATGAACATAAAAAGCTGTTTCCAGGATGGTCTGAGGAGAGATGCTTGATGCAGACCCACAACACACACAGCTCATGTATTTCTGTGTTTCTCTCTGTTATTGCAGCTTCTGATATTAAAGAGCCAGGACCCACATATTGTCATTCATAACCCAGAACACAACGCAGGCGCCAGGCTCTGGTCAGACTGGGTCAAAGGTCAGTATTGGATGCTTGGGATCTTCAGGCCCTCAGTCTGCTCTGCATTAAAAACAGGCATGATTCTGTACTGTAAATCACTGCATGAACTCAGAAACACTTCCAAAAATCACTGTCTGTCAACACATCTTGCTGTGCTATCCAAAAATGAGCCATATGTGACCACGGACTGGAAATGCCACTGTCTTCTCTGGACCAAAGCTCATTTAAAATAGACTGAGGCATGACGGAAAACTGTTCTGTGGTCAGACAAATAAAAAATATGAACATTTTTTGAAACCATAGTTACTGTGTCCTGTAGACTAAAGAGGAGAGAGACCATCCAGCTTGTTATGAACGCACAGTTCAAAAGCCTGCCCCTTTGATGGTATGGGGTTATATTAGTGTCAATGGCATGGCAGCTTACACATCTGGAATAGCACTATCAATGCTGAAAAATATATGAAGGTTTTAGAACAACAACTGCTCCCATCCAGACAATGTCTCTTTCAGGGAAGGCCATGCATATTTCAACAGGAAAATGCTAAACCACCTACTGCTTCTATCACAACAGCATGGCTTCACAATGGCAGAGTGTGGGTGCTGAACTGGCCTGCCTGAAGTCCAGACCTTATCACCAATAGGAAATATTTGGAGCATCATCAAATGACAAATCTGGCAAAGAAGACCAAGGACTGTTGACATTTGGAATCCAAAATCAAACAAGAATGGGACAACGTTCCTCTCTTGAAACTCATCTGGTGTCCTTGCTTCCCTGATGTTTACAGATAAGGCAATGCTACACAACTGTGAACTGTGAAGTCCCTACTTTTTTGAAATGTGGTGTTGCTATCAAAGTTGATTAAGGTTTACAGTTTCAACATATGATCTTTTTTATGTTCTACTGTGAATAAGATATGGTTTTATGAGATTTGTAAATTATCACATTTTGTTTTTTATTTACATTTTACCAGTGCCCCAACTCTTTTGGATTTTAGATTGTATTTATTCTCAAGACGATCCAGAGTAAAGAAAAAATCTTAGTCTCTTTCTCAGAACAAAGTTTTACCACTGAGGTCATGAGATGGACATAGAGACAGAGATAACTGGACCAGACTGGAAGCTTAGAAACAAGTTCGATGATTTACTGCAAACTCTGCATCACCTGCTCTGTGGAAATCACTGATCCTGCCAGTTAAAAGGTGACGAGATATTTGCAGTCCAGTGCTGTCCAGTTTTGGCCACTTCATCCACATGCAGCCTACACATGCAGAATAACTGACTCTGTGAGGTGTTTACGTGTAAGCACGTCACTGTGAGAGATCAATTAGAAACCAAAGTAAGGTTTATGCCACAGCTGCCCTAAATTAACAGCTTTGGTAATTACCAAAATCATTTTTTTATGTTTCTGCAATGGTTAATACACCAATATGTAAAAGCTCTTTAACCCAATTGATATTTTTAATGCTAAATATAATTGTTATCCATGAATTTTCAAATTTACTGATTTACAAAAAAACTGAAAAAATGGTAAAGCACATTAATATTTCTTGATTAATATGTCAAATTATAGTTATTTACTTGCATTCCTGAACAGAAAAATGAGTTTTAGTGGTTGAATGTTATGCTTGATTAATTTCTGACTTCTCAGAGAAGCCCAGTGAGCCGGCTCAAATTTGGGTGAATTTAGTTTGAAATTCCTCATTCCTGTTAAAAATGGTAAAACGTGGAGAGTTCACTGAAAATGAAAGAGTCCACATTAAAGCACTTAATGATGCTGGATGGTCTCTGAGACAAATATGACAGGTGGTCTAATAGATTTGTTAGGCACTGTAGGTGATGAGGATGTTTTAATTCAAAATCTACTAAAGCTGTGAATGTCAGTACCTCAGAGAAAGGGTTGTATCTCCAAGGTCTTGAGGCAAGACCAAACTTAGATTTCTATCTATTCAAGCACACAAAGAAAACCTGAAACAGCATTTCAACAAGACCAGGGGTGTCCAAATTATGGCCCAGGGGCCAAATGCGGCCCACTTTTGATTGGCCCACAGCAAAGTTTTGATATAAAATGAAAGTAGTTCATGAAGCTTTTGCTTTACCGTACTGTTGTTTCAGCACAATGCAGTGCTACCATGCTAATTATGTAAACAAAGTTTTTGACAAGAAGAATTTATTCATGTTTTTATTCATTTGTGACTACACTAAGACAACGCTGTGAATGGTAAACATATTGGCAACCAAAGTAATAATTTTATTTTGATTTATTTATTTTGATAATAATTAATTACCCCACTAAATAGCAGCACCAATAGAGTTCCAGCTAGCCAGGGTCAACCAGGTCCCCCTGAAATTCTATTGGCCTCCCCCAAAATCCATAAATTGATATGCCTTATCAACCACTAAGTAGCCACGTGAGCACACTCAGTCACTAAGAATATATTAATCTACATTAGACTGGTTTATAACTTTAATATCCTCAAGGTGCAGTATATGAAACTGGCCCCACTATTCTTATATCTTTCAGTATGTGGCCCTCAGTGGAAAACATTTGGACACCCCTGAACAAGACCTTCAAAACACTATTTCTTTTTTTATTTACACCAATTAATTAGGTTTATCTATTAAAGAAAATCATAATAATTTATGTTTGTCTTTGGTTTGCTTTGTAAGGATGGACAGATGGACACACGGAGAAACAATATATATATTTTTTTTTTTTACACTTCATCGCTGAGTTGAAGTTGTTCCTAAGCACTTCCACTTTCTAATACTACCACTACCAGTTGACAGTGGAATATCCTGCAGGGATGAAATTTCACAAACTGTCTATTGCAAAGGTGTTATCTGCACAGTACCATGCTTGAAGTCACTGAGCTCTTCAGAACGACCCATATTGTAACAAATGTTTGCAAATTGAGACTGCATGGTTTGGTGCTTGATTTTATAATCCCGTGGGTCTGATTGAAAGACCTTCAATACTAAACAGCTGCGGCCAAATACGTTTGTCCATGAAATGTATTTGTGAAGCTGGGAATCCTGTATTTTTATTGGGAAATGCCGATCCGGAATAGATTATCCTGCGAATTATCTGTATTGAGTTAATATTGTCAGACAACTTGAAGGAATACAAATTTATTTTTTATTAAAATGTTTTTGATATTTGAATAGAGAATATGTTTCTAACATTACAAATGCATATTTGCCTCTTGAATAGTTTCACCCCCACAGTTTTCAAAATGTCTAAACTTTTTGTCCCTCTTCTTAACCTCACAGGCTTTTTTTCAGTTATTCCCAAAAACCATTACATTTACTTTTTAAAGGAGACACAACGCTACTTCTTGGTTTGTACTGTCTCTTTTGTTTCTGATTTAAGGTTTCCCAGCATGAGGCGTTGTGACAAGTTGCACAGTGATGAGAAGGAGGAGGTTAAGAGGAGGAGGACGACAAGAAGAGGTGGAGTTTTTGTCTTTTCTGGGATAAATGAGGTGTGAAGCCCCAATGAGATCCTAACCAGGGCTTTTTCTGCTGCAAAAGGAATTTTAAAAGTATTTTTGTTAAGAGAGGACAAATGTTTTCATAGTCATTGTAGTATGTGTAGTTGAAGTTGTTTGTAGAAACAGACAGTATTTTATATATATCCGCAATATTTCTAAGATTTTTCAACATTTTTAGGAATTGATTCAGTGTGTTTTTACTTAAGTTAGGTCTCTTATTCTAGGGGTTTATTCTGCAGTAGCTCTGAACGAATTAAAATATTAGCCATAGGTTTAAAGTAAAAGCAACAGAGTGAAAGAATAGGTAAAAAATGGAGAACTACGAGGATTCAGTATCGTTTTTGGGGACCTGGGGCCCATTCCAGCGGAGGGTCTTCTTTCTGCTCTGTCTCATTTCCATCCCCAGTGGATACAACATCCTGTGTGTCATGTTCCTGCTGGCGAGCCCTCCACATCACTGCCACATCCCCATCCACAGCAACCTGAGCCAGGACTGGATCCAAGCCATCATCCCAGGACAGGTGAGAACCAGTTTGATATGGTTTACAAGTTTTCTTCAGGCCATATATGCTTTTTAAAATGATCTATCAGCTAAATAAGCCGTTGTATTTTTGATTTGCTGTTAACCAATTAACCACAATAGTTCAAGAAAGGTTTCACAGTTTTCATCTAGCTACCAGTGTGGATGGTGGATTCAGAAATCTACCACCCACAAACATTTTAACCAGCAGTATTATTTAATGAAGTATAACATAATAATCAAGGCTTATAGTATCCAAATTATAGGTTGGTGATTTGGTGATTAATAGGAGGGAGTTGTTGCACAAATAATCCAAACTGTTCCTCATTTTAAACAGCATTTCTTTTTTTTTACCAAATCAGCCCATACTCAACTATGCAAACATTTGCTGTGCCTCCTACCAGGCACATTTTTTTGCATCATAAGTCTAATAATAAGTCTAATAATATAAGTCTTATACTTGCTGGAATTTAATATATTGGCACCTTTAATGCAGTCTCAAGCCAAAATTCAGGCTTTGTATAGTAACTTTTTTTGGACTTGCAACAAGCAAGACATTGATTCAAACACACCTTTAGCAGACACAACAGTTGCAGTGGAGAACTAGTCTTCTATGATTCTGAGTCAAACCATCCCAGCACACAGCTGCCTGCAAACATCTGACAGCATCTCTGACACAGGGAGGACGAGGCAGGAGTTATTGGTGAGTGAGCATGTAGGTCTGCTCAGCTATGCTCATAAAATCGAAACAAGCAGAAAAAAGGGGGTTCAATTTATGCTGTTTACTCTAACAAAACCACTGTTTTAGGTTAGGCTACTTTTATTTGGCTGTAAGTTGAGTAAATTCACCTGACACTGCTCAAAAATACTCACATTAGGGTGGTGGCGGATGCTAAGTTTCCACCCTGTTTCAGTGCATTCGCAATCTTGTTTCTAAGGTTCACTTTGATTAACTTGCAGTGAAAAGCATCAGAAAGACTAATGTGTACATCAGTCTGCATTTAATATGTAGGAATTGAAAATATTTCATACTTTTCCCACATTATTGATAAAATTTTATGGTTTTTGTGTTAAATCGAATTTAAACCGTCATCATTTACTGTTTATTTTTAACATTTTCACATTTCCACACATGATGCATGTCTGGTCTGTACAAATCTAAGTGTGATCATCTACTCATACCCATATTTGAGATGCAACTGTCCATACATAATCATAGTTAAGCTCAAAGGCAGAGTGAGAGGGTGGCTTACGGGGCTTTAGCCCTGCGTGTTTTCTCAGAAGCCCCGAATCTTTTAAGTGGTTATAAAGTAGTTTTCTTCTGAGTGTTATGGATTGCAAAGACAATTAGATGATAACAAACAAATTAACTTTACTGGTCAAAACATGAAATCTTCATCCTCCTCATGACATTAAACACATAGTGCAGAGTAAAGAGTACTACTTAGGATTGCACAAAATATTAATTTTCCGCATTTGCATGAATAAAAAATTTCTGGAACCACATAACTTGCTTTTTATTTTCTTTCTCAAGTACTACATAAACTTAATTCCTCCACCTTTATTTCATAACTTTAAAAATAAAGTTTTTTTCCCTTTTTTAGTTGGCAGAAGTGGAAATTACTGATCATATGTTGGTTTCAAAAAAGATGAGAACACTTTGAGAATATTTAGATATTAAAAATGATGTTGGCTCTAGAAGATGACCTCATTCAGGTGGAACTGTGTTATTTTTTTCCATAATGTTTGGATTTAATTTCATTATAAATCTTCATTTGTATTCAGAATTGTTTTAAAACAGTGCATATAACTACCTGATAAGCAGTTTTGTGGAAGCATGTCTCTGGCTCTTCCTAAGTTGGAATGAGCCCCAGATATTTAACTTGTCCTTGGTTTGGATATACATGTATCTGTACACATTTGTACTTATATCATACATACTGATATATTCTTCTTATCACAAATGTTTATATTTCTAACTACATTGATATTCATTCTACATTTTGTTATATGCCATTGTATATCTAACATTTTCCATATATATATATATATATATATATATATATTCATAAGGAAGAATCCTTTTATCTTTTTATTCATGTTTATATACATGTGTGTTTATCATTAAAATAGAAATTGTAACATCTTGATATCTCTCCAAGGATAAATAATTTATTCGGGTTACCACATCAGCTGTCTGTATACAGTATAGTGATTATCTAAGAACTGGGACATTCAGTCAGCTAATCATTCAGCCCTATCCCTGATCTTTCAAACAGGTTAAAACTGGTCTACTGTAAACTGCTGTGGCCTTTCAGTTGAAGACAGCCTCCCTTAAAGTAAAAAAAAGCTAACTGTTAATAATAACAATGTTTCCTGCTCAGATGGAGGCCGGACAGCTGGAGTTGAGCAGCTGTAGTCGGTATGATCTGGAGCTGGTACAAAACCTGTCTGCAGGAGGGTACACACCCAGCCTGGGTCACAACCTGTCTGTGCTGGGATCAGGTCCAGAAATCCTCCTCTCTGGTCTGAAGCAGGAGAGCTGTAAAGACGGGTGGACCTACAGCACCGAGTACTACGAGTCCACTGTTGTCACTGAGGTACTGAGCTCCAATTTCCAGTAAAACGATTATCATTGTATTTTATTTTAACTCTTGTTTGATCTGTTTTTATTAGTACCCTTCCTCCCATGATCTAATGTACGTTACTGTTTGGACACGGATGTCTTCAGAGTTTTTCCTCCCTGTAAAACATTGAGAGGTTGTGACCTTTAAGCGGTCACCAATCATTGACTGGAGGAAGTGGCCTTTACAAACTGGAACTGACCAGATGTAGACAACCTTATTATGTCATCCGTCTTTACACTTTAATGCTAAAACTTCTGCTGCACATAACTACAACAGCTGAAGTTTTCTAATATTTTTCTTTGGAGCCTCTCTTGTATCAAAGGAAAATATTAGCTCCGAGCCCCCCTCCAGGGACCACAAAGCGATTCAAATTCAACAATTCAGAATGATTTTGATAAAACCTGAATCCTGCTTGTGCCTACACACTTCTGTTAACAGACTTTTGACCAAACTTTTCAGCTGATGTTATTATCAGCAGGCTTGCCCACAGAAATGTCTAGGCCCCTGAAATGCTTATTAAATGGGTCCCCCCAAATGCCATTCGATAACATTATTGCATGCATATCGGATCTTAGCATTAGTACGAGCTGCTGTAATGTTCACTTTCAGGGCCATTCAGCTTTGGAGCAGACTGAAAACAATTGCTGCAGGTTTTAGCATGGCTATATACATTGACAGTACAGTTCTAGTCCAATGGGCCCTGTCACAACTTATACCATAAAATAAAGACACAGGACATTTTAAGAGGAGGGGGTTTACATTTAGAAACAGGCAACAGTATACAGAATTGTATTATTTGTTTCTAAAATAAGTAATGATAGGTGCTCTGGGCCCCAAAAAGCTTTACCCTTTTCCCACCTTATGAGCAGCATTGCTCACACCCCCTTTGAAATTTTTCTACACTTATGATTTTGGCTCTCAAATGGGTTGGAATTTCCACTTTTCTGCCTTCCTGTACTATTACCTGAGGGACAGTTAAAGTATATATCTTTCATTTACATGTACCCCATGTTTTTCAGTTTAACCTGGTCTGTGGTGACCTTTGGAAGCAGCCTCTGACCTCTCTTGCATACTTCCTTGGAGGACTGAGTGGATGTTTAGTCTCAGGACAGATCTCTGACCGGTATGTTTCAGTGTTAGATTAAACTGTGTCTCTGTTATTCCCTGTCTCTGTACTAAAAGTTTTCAAAGTAAAGTAGATCTCAAACAGCCCTTCTCACTGGCCATTAATGCCAGACACGTCTCTGTCTTAACGGAAAACTTGCCAGGAAAACATATTTCCAGTTTTAGATTTTTTTTTCCAAATAAACTTTATTCATAAACAAAGTCTTGCATTCACATTCATGAAATAACTAGATTGCAAACATTACAGAATACGACATTTTATAAATAAAAAAAACTGAAAAAAAAAGGTCAGAGCTCGAACCGGGGGGAAATAATGTACAGAACCATAACAGAAGTAAATACATGAACAATGGCTTGCTTTATCCTCATTAGCTCTACCTTAAGCTAACAAAGATACCCTAGCTACATAGTTAATGCTACTACATAAGCCAATGTAGCTAAGATAGCTTGAGCAATGTGAATTTTAGCAAACATAACTAAAGCTAACATAGTTGCTTAAGCCAGATAACCTAAACCTACGTAGCCACATTATCTACATAGCAGCTAACCAAGCTACATAAGCTACGTTTGCTATGGTAAAGTGTTTTTTCCTGTAAGTAGACTGCTTACTTTTCTTGATTAAACATTTTGTAAAAATGTGCAGTGTCATTGTAATTGTAAAATACAGGAAAAAACATTTAATACAGGTGTCAATGAAATAAATATCTCCTTAAACAAAGTAGGGTCTTTTAGGGAGGATGTAGGATGTATAAAAAGGTGATTTGTTCCTTTACATATATTTCATAAATATCATCCTGCCATTCTTCTGTAGTCAGAGCTGTTGCCTGCGACCTTTTTAAATGCTTTAATGATTTAAGTTTTCTTATTTCTAAATGATTGGAAGATTCCAACAATTAGTTGTTCTCATTTAAAATTAAATTTTGTTCCAAATAAATGTGTTAATTCTTTGTGAATCTCACACCAGAACCTGTTGATTTTAGACAGGCCCAAAACAGAAGGTAATGCTTTGCATCCTGGGAGCCACAGTTCCTCTGGCAGCTGGAAAACCTGAATGATGAAATTTTTGAACAGGAGTAAATATCTAATGAGACTCTTCCAGCAAAATGCTCTCCAAGGAGTTGAGCTTGTTATTTTTCATTAAAATTCACAGTGTTTATCCCAGGTTTCTTCAGAGATTTGTGGATTATTTTCCATTTTTCTTTTATGCCCAAGGTGTTTTCTGATTTGACACTTTTTTATTGCAGGTTTGGCAGGAAGCCCGTACTCTTTGGTGCCATAGCCATGCTCAGTGTTTTCAGCAGTGCACTGGCCTTTGCTCCATCCTGGCCTTTCTTCACTTTGCTCTTCTACATGATGGGTGTGGGACAGATCGCCAGCTACGTCACTCTATTTGTTCTCGGTATGAGTTTCTCATTTCTGTGATACTATGAGTACTGACTTTTATCCTGTCTGTACTAGTTGCTTTCTTTAATGTTCAGTTTTTGATTTCAATACAAAGAATAAGTAGCCTAATCATTGTATTTAAAGGAAAGGGAGTTAAAAGAGTTAAAAATAAAACATTTTTAACATTATTAACATTAAAAGATGTGACTTTGAGGAAGGATAAGACATTACAATATGAAAAATTTAAAACATAGGATTAAAAAAATGAGGAAAATATGTAATTGAGCAAAAGTTAGTGCTTTGTACCCCCAAATATATACTTAAGATAAAAGTGGAAACTCATTCTTGTATTAACTGACAAAGACATTTTTTAAAATGCTGATACCATATCATCTTCTGTAACATAACTTATGTGGCTGCTTTACCTCAAGATACCACCATTAATTAACATTTGTGCCGTAATCTTATTAGATAAAGTTATATAAGAAGATGTTTTAGGGCTCTTTGTTGTAATTCATTGATTTGTCTCAAAGCCCTTTGATTGATTGTGTTTTAAGGTTCAGAGATTCTGGTTGGCTCAACTAGAGTCCTCTTCTCAGGCCTCAGCCTGCCTATTGTCTACGCCTTCAGCATGATGCTGCTGCCTGGGACTGCCTACCTGGTCAGGAACTGGAGACACTTGTCACTGATCATGACCGTACCAGGCCTGGCTTGTATGCCTCTCTGGATGTAAGATACACTCAGCAAAACATTAAAATGTACTTCCATGCAGGTTTAATGTATAGTCAGGAGGGAAATAACAAAGTATGTCTTATCCAACTGATGATTTGCTTCTATGTAGAATATTACTCCTCTCTGGTTGCCCTTTTTTGTACTTTGTTGTTCATTTGAAAAGTTCAGTCTGTGACATTCTTGTTATTATCAACACTCAAATATACCTTGAGTTATGATACGATTCATTATTATACCATACCATATGATCAACACATTAAGGTAAGTTACAATATGATCAATAAAATATATGTTCTGTTGTGTTGCACTGAGATGCAACACTATTGTTGTGATACATAAAGTTACATTATGATCATTGCAATGTGATGCAATATGATTAATCAATGCATTCTGATATGATAATATTGATGCGATATGATAATATCAATGCGTTCTGATATGATATTATTGATGCGACGTGATGTGATGCGTTAAGTCAGGTTATATTGTATCATATTACGATGGATGCAGTATGATACGATCAAGATATGATACATGCCATCGATGTGATGCAATTCGATGTGACACATTATGTAACGTTACTAACGTTATGTTACGTTAAATGATGCTCCGTTCTGTTACAAAAGGATACAATACCATACGATATGATATGATACAATAGAATTTTGGCGTTGGATGCAATGTGATGCAATGGGATAGGATACAATACGTTATGCAACCATCATTGCAATATGATAGGATGAAGATGATATAATGACATGCTATCGATGTGATTGACACGACACATTAATTTACATTATGTAACGTTACATCACTTCACGCCATGATCGGATACGATATCACATGATTCGATAAGATACGATATAATTTATTGTTGAATGTGATAGGATGTGATCCAATGCAATAGGATGGGATATGTTACGTCAAGTGGTTACGCTAAGTTGTTACAACAAGTTGTTACGTTACATTGTTATGTTATGTTGTTACGTTACGTTGTTATGTTACATTGTTACATTACATTGTTATATTATGTTGTTACATTACGTTGTAACGCATACTCAAGATTCTCATAATAAATATTAAGGAGAAATACCCATAATCAATAAAATCCCTTTCCCTCCAGAAGGAAGGGAAGCCAAACTCCTTCTGGGTTTTTTTGTTCTCAGCTCTGTGTTCACATTGACAGGACAGCACTTTGTTCAGCTTGTTTATGTGTCAACCAGATTGCTAGTGGAACAGGACAGGGGGGCCTGGGGAAGTGGGGGGTCACTTACAGATGAGAGACGTCTGGCATTGCAGGCCAAGCCACTTTAGGTTGACCATTAAAAAACCTTAACTGGCTTTAATGTTTGTAGCAACACAACAAACACAAAAAACAATCAGAATCCTGATGCATTCCAACAATCATTCCCTAGGTTACACTAAAAAAGCATACATGATAAAACGGTTTGTCTGTCCACCAGGCTGATCCCAGAGTCTCCTCGCTGGTTGGTGTCTTGTTGCCGTTTTCAGGAAGCAGAAATGATTCTGAGGTCAGCAGCTCTGAAGAATCAAGTAGAAGCTCCACAGGTCATCTTTGTCACAGCCAAGGTACAAACACCTACTAATCTGAGAAATGCTCAAACTCTAAAGAACTGTGAGGATGATGCTTTAGTTTTCTGTCTCCACAGGTGGAAAAAGAAGAAATCCAAGAGGCAGAGTCCTATAGTTTGCTTGACCTGCTGAGGGCTAAAAAACTTCGATGTCTCACACTGATGCTGTGGCTCATGTGGTGAGCTTAAGTGTTTTCTTCTTGTTTTTCAAAGAACCTCCAAAAGCAAGACTTATTCTATGAACAAATATAGAAAGAACAGTATTTAAATCTTGATTAGCTCCCCATTTAAATTATATTCCTTAAATAAGTACATTTTCCCATTATTTTAAAGGTAAAGTCCTCTTTTCTTGTTCTTTCCAGGTTTTCTCTGGGCATAAGCTACTTTGGACTCTCGTTCAACCTGTCTAGTCTTTATGGCAACCCTTTCCTAAACTACTTCCTGTTATCAGCTGTTGAGCTTCCTGCATACTTCGCCAGCTTTTTGGCTGCCCGCAGTCTACCTCGTCGCCAGACCTATATGGGCTTTGTCCTGCTGGGGGCGCTAGCTCTGTTTCTCATTCAGATCACTCTACAAAGTGAGTAAAACCAGTGCAAACTGGTCTTAGTTCTGGATAGGGTAACAATATCCAAACATTTATAAAGTGTTAGGCTAGATGTCTTTGCAACAGCTGAAAGTTCGCTGAGCCAAACCTGCTGAGCCTGCAAAGGATTTTTGCTAGCACAGAAAGTCTACAAGTCATCTTATCTGGTTTATGTGTTTGTAGCATATTCAATATCCAGTATATCCAACGGTCCTGAAAATATAATTAAATCTGCCTTTTTGGTTTTCATTTCAAGCAGCACTACATCCACTTTAGAGTTATTTAAGTTTTTCTTGGAGTCCAGTCTGCATTTTTTTTTTATTTTACTGACATAATTTGCTGCTTTTCACTCTTGTGTGCCTTGTGTGTTTGCATAGATCTCTGCAGTCTCATGCCCTTATTTGGCCTTTAAAGGGTTGTTTGCTTATGATAATTAGGAAAAATATTCATGAGCTTCCAGATCAGGATCAATTTAAGACCTCAAATAAACCCAAAATTTCAGCAATTAAATAACAAGTCATGAATCTGACGTATGTAGGACTCGCTTATAAACTTTCTAGGGGCAAATTTAAGAAAAACTTTGAAGCAGTACTGGTGAATGAGGCCCAATGTTCTGAAAATGCAGGTAGAGCCAAAAATCCCTATAGTTCTGGGGCTGATTTTTTAAAAATAAAAGTGTCAATTAAATGATTCTCTTCCTATTATATTGACAGAATAATCACATTCCCTTGCTGGGGAGGGGGTTTAGCAAACATTAATTAAGAATATGTTTGAACTTTGTATTACAACCCTCCTCCTTCTTGCAGGTTATCCAAGCCTCACCCTGGCTCTCGTGCTGATCGGTAAATTTGGCATCCTTGCCGGCTCTGCATCCTTGTACATATTTACTGGTGAGCTGTTTCCCACCGTCGTCAGGAACACAGCCATGTCGTCCTGTGCTATGTTCTCCAGAGTGGGGTCGTCTGTTTCTCCATACCTGGTGCAGCTGGGTGAGACCTTTTTAACAATTTGCATAATACAACTTGAAACTGTAAATATAGGTATTGGGGTTTGTTTGAACCAGTTTGAAATAATAATTAACTTTTTTGTGGCTTTTTGTGCTGCATGACACAAGATATTCCTGTTTTTAAAGAATCAATACATTAACTTGATTAAAATCTTTTTAATATGTCCCACAGCCAAATCTAACGATAGGGATTGTTTTAATTGGATCTGGTGAGGCTCCAGCATAATGTTTAAAAATAAACAGAGTTGTTAACAGAATAAAGTCACCCTGTAATACTCATTGGGCTAAAGTCTTAACTAATCTTGAAAGTATGCACTCACTGATCCGGTCTGTGTTTGTCTCCAGCTGTGTTTTATCAGTTTCTGCCGTGGATTGTCATGGGGGCTCTGTCACTGCTTGGCGTTCTTCTCTGCTTCCTCCTGCCTGAGACGTTCAAACAGCCATTACCTGATACCATCCAGCAGATGGCAGCTACACAGAGGTCAGTTTACACAATAAACTGTATGCTGAGGGGATGGAGCATTATGGTGAAAGTGAAGCCATTGCACATGCACCTTAAGCCTGCATTCTTTCTAACAGCCAGTATTACAATAACTGTTACATTTGATTTGTTGTGAGAAAATAAAAATCTCCGACTTCTAAGAATTTAGATGATTTTCCACAAATGTAATATGAACATGAAAACTTTTTTCATGTTCACGTTACACTTATGGGAAGTTAATACAATTTTAAGAGACTGTTAATTTTACCTTCCCATATGTAATAGTTGCTTGCTGTAGGCAACTGCTATTACATTTGTAGGAAATGTCTTACGTTGGTGGGATTATTTTATTAAGGCTGCAGATTTGTATTGCGCTTGCGGTTTATTACATTTTTGGACAATTATTTCATATTACAGGGGGCTGCTGTGATTGTTGCAAAATAAGTTCAATTATATGAATTCATTAAAAAAAATCTACTTGTTGCTGTCTTTAGTATATTACTGTACTGTTTTTCAAGTTTGTTTTATGTCTCAATCAAGGTCTTAAAAACAGAGACATATTTATTTTGTAGATTGATGGTACAGCAAAGAATAAAAATTATTAGTCCAAAAATAGCATTAGATAAGGTAACCGGTGGCATGGATTTTGAGTAGCAACAACAAAACAAAGAGAAGATACAAGAAACGGCAGCTCACACAGATGCTCAAATACACATCCAGAAAAAGATCTATATATATATAGATATAAATGTTTTAAAGATTTATAAAAGTAAAACATACAAACTAGAACTATAATTATTACTTAAAGTAATTTAAAACAAGAAATAATGTTATAATACTTGATAACTGTTTGAAAATCAAACACAACCTGAATAATGCACCTCCTCTCATCTGGCTTGCAGATTAAGGCTGCCATGGACCTCAGCGCCTCCGAAGGATGATGGGAAATTAACAAAAGACCAGACTATTGCACCGGAGATCATCTGCACCACTCACCTATAACACATAAAACAGCTACAGTCAAAACAATAAAACCAAACCATGATGTGTCTGTAAATCAGATCTTCCTTCTGTGAGTAGGGTGTTGTTACTCTTTGTGTCCACCAGATGCCGACACGCCATCTCAGGGAGAGGGGCTGCAAAGCATATGGTGATGCATTCACTGACAAAAAGTTATAAAAAAGAAGTGCATATGATTAATTTATTTCTGTCAGATGCTTTATCTTCAGCAGGGGCAGACTGCTTTGTCAACAGAAGAAACTATTTCTATGCTTGGAAGAAAAACAACATTTGAGGACTGACTATGCTTTTTCTGTCATGACTCAGAGGGCGTTATGATAAAACACAGTAGTTTATTTTACTTTTTTCATTTTTCAATCTAGTTTACTTTGTTTTACATCATAAATAATAAAAACATGATTGAGTTTGAATAAATATTGTGAATTTAATTAATGTGTGAAAGTTGATCTGAAAGTGAATTCTGTGTGACTCCAGGAGGTAAGACCTTCTAGCAGCAGCAGTGTATGTGGTTACAAGATTTAGAGCTGGTTATCTAAAACATGTTTTGGTTATGTACATAGGGACTGTATTGTTTGTTTGTTTGTTTTTCAATAAAATATTGAAAATATCCTGTATGTGTATTATTTTGATAAAGTCTCAGAGTATTTTCTTCATATGGTTTACAGAACCATACAGAAACATGTTCATTTAGGTTCTCTGAGTAATGACTCTGAAATACCTGAACATTTTTCATCAATTTTCCTGTTTTTTTCAGACAAATTTACTTTTTAATTAAACTACTGTATGTTGAACATTTAAGTCAGCACAATCAGTAATACATAAGACATCACATCAACGTAGCAGTATAGACAATAGATAGGTGTACATAAAAATGATACAAATATGTAAAGAAATAAGATACAACATATTTTAAAAGGCCAACATTTACAAACATAGTATGAGAATAGAATAAGATTCAACTTGAATTTTAAAAGTCTCACAAAAATTCAATGGGGTTTACAGGAAATAACTCATTGTAATATGATGACGTGTTCACCTTTTTTATTTGACGTAAGTTTTTAAGTACCTATTATAGAAAAAAATCTATTAAGAAGATAATAAAGTTTGGGAAGGACATGGAGAATTTGGCATCATGTATATGAGATTTGCCAACGAAAATAATAATGTAATAATTTACAATAAAACAAGGTGTTTTATTTCAAATTTTGTGATAATTTCTGAGTTGAATATTTTCCCCTTTCTCTGTTAGTGACACCACTATAATGTAGCTAATTATCAGACATGTAGTTTTCTTCCAAAAAACAAATTAAGTGAAAAATTCGACTCAGAAAACAGAAGAACGTCCATGTTTTTAATGTTAAGCGCTTTCTTTTCCCTTCTTTATAATAAAAGTCCGTGTTAAGAGTTCTTTGTGTGGTTTCCGAGGGCTCATGAACGTCTCAGTGGTATGAACTGTATAGGGCGTGGCTTGATTGGTCCTGGCCCCGCCCCGGATAACTGTCTCGTGCTTCGTAAAGCTCTCCACGTTTTTACCGGAACTATGTGGGCCAAATCGCTTAAAATAATATTGGTTCAAGGATTTATTTGATACAAATCTTCAGAAACAAACAGGGGGCATTTGGGGACAATGTGTATTAAATTAATTATTTCTTGGAATTTTAATTTTTAATGTTGCGTAACCTATGACATATCTACAGAGTATATTGTTTTTCTGCACTATGATGGCAATAAGCTGCCTTTTTCTCAGCTATGTGCTTCCTCTGTCTAAAAATGCACGCCATAAGACAACAAATGTTTGCAAAGAGTTGCCTCTATCAGAGCAACAGGCTATTTATATGGTGAAGTTGAATAATTTCACATGGTGCAGTGTGCTATTTCTCTAAGTAGGGAATCCAAACCTTTCATAGAAATGACAAAGAACCTTTATTGTACTGAAGTAAAAGTACAGTTACTCTGGTTTAAGCTTACTTAAGTAGAAGTAAAAGTACTGATCAATAAATCTAGTCAGGTAAAGGGTTTTCACCGTTAAATATGATTTTCCCTTCATGTGCAATAACTACAAGAGAAGGTGAATTTCCAAGCAGCTTGTTTACTATAGAGTGTGAATCAGGCCTGCCCACAGAATTGACTGGGACCCTGATAAATCCCAGAGGATGGGCCCTCCCCAGTTGTGATTTATTGACAGTATCAATGTATGTGTGCTGGATCAGTAACCTTGGAGCCAGTCTTGGTGCCACGTTTCATTAATTTTGGCCACATTTTAATCATTTTAAATAACTTTTTTCCCACAATTTTTTCTAGACTACTTTTAACACATATTTCCCATCTTAAAAAACATATTAACCCCCTCTATAACTCATTTTTGCCTGTTTTTAATTCCCATTTCACTAGCTTCTCTTCCCATTTTGCCTTTTAAGGCATTTTGCCACTTCACACTTCTACCACCTTCTCTGTCTTTGCTACTTTTACCATTTTTTCCAATATTAACCCCATTTCACCACTCTTAATGCCAGATGTTGACAGTTTAACTATATTTCACTATTTTTACTCCCATTTTGGCTTTTAACCCATTTTTTCACTTTCCACCAATTTTTGCCCCATCAGTCAATTTTTGCCATAATTACTTCCTTTTGATCACTTTTAATGCTCTTTTTTCCTCAATTGTAACCATATTTTAACCCTTTTCATGGCTGTTTTTGCCTTTTTTAATGCATTTTCACCAGTTTTCCTGCCTATATTTGGCTTCTGTACGCTTATTTTTGCCAATTGTAACCACATTTCACTATCTTTCATGTGCAATTTTGCCATTTTTAACCTTAACCCATTTGCGACTATGCACCAATTTCACTCTTTATGTCCATTTTTGACAACTTAAATGCATTTCACTTTTTTCACCATTTTCCACTTTAAACCCATGTTTGTCTCTTAACCAATTTATTTCTGTTACAAGAAAAGGTGTTCATATACTGAGAGAAATAATTCTTAATAAGATGAGACTTTCTAATTTTGTACCAGACTTTGTAAATTTGTTTCAAAGTTTTAAAGGTACTTCAGACTGTACTTTGTATTGGCCTTTTTGCAAATTTGTTTTGTAAAACATTTTTTTGTTTTTTCATGTGTAAAAGTGGTTTGCTTATTTTTTAAATTTCTTTTTTAATGAAATGTAAATATGTTTAATGAAAAATTTTCTCTGAAGACAGGCTGAACGAAGAAAAAATCCCACAATATCATTAACATGGAAAAGAAACAAAACAGAAAATCACTCTAACTGAGTATTTAACTAGAATTCCGTAAGACTGACTTTTGATAATGTCTTCAGAAAGAGTTCACAATCTTACTTTTCTAAACTTACTCCCTTGGGCTCTTATTTGGAATGTCGTCAAACCGGATGTCGTTTTCATTAATATTGCTTTACTGCGGCTGCGCAGAGCAGCGAGGTCCAACGCCTGCCTGCTGTGTGCCTCCACTGTTGTTCTAAACCAACGGACACAGAGCGGAGATGTCTGGCGTGTTTTAATGAGAAACATTTCAAACATCTGCAGTTAAGATCCGCCTGAGAGGAGAACGAAGAGAAGAAAAGGAGGAGCTGCAGAGGAGGAGGAGAGACAGAGGAGAAAAGGTGGACAAGGAGAAAAAACGGGACGTATAATGGTGCAGATTTGAGTGAAAGGTAAGAAAAAATCCGCTCCATCAATACTTATTAGTGATTGATTCTGGTCTAGTCGGTAGAGAGAGACTCGAGGCTGAGGTGAGGGAGGTTAGAAACCTCAGCCGCCGCAGCCCGCAGCTGCTGAATGTAGGTCATTGTGTCTGTGTGCCGAGCCGAACCAAGCCGAGTCAAACCGAGCCGAGCCGGGCCATCCTGCAGCTGCAGCCGCAGCCAGGCCGCAGGCAGGCTGAGGAGGAGGAGGATGAAGACGAAGCCCTGCGGCAGGACCTACCGACTGGTGCTGCAGTACAAGACTCAATGTCATTTCTAAAACTGCTCCTACCTGGGTGCTTCCACCTCCGTAACTACCTCTAATAGTAGGCTTCTAACAAGACCATGATTACACCAAGTTTACATATGGACTTTTCATTTGTGAATATAGTTTGTAGCTACTCAAATTTATACATTTAAAATATTTCATAAAAGCTCCCAAACAGGCTTTTCTTAACCTCCTGAGACCTGAGCTTTTATTTGGAATACATTTTTAGTTTGGCCCACTCACTTGGGCTCAGTAGGACGTGATAAGTTTAAAAGTTCAGCCTTTGCTTTAAACAGGAATTACTTTTTTCACCCAAAAATTATGTCACAAATCTTCTGAAGAGCCTGTTTCTGCAGGAAACAAGCAATGGACCAGTTTTAGAGGGGAGACTTTTAATGATGGACCACAAGAACTGGTTAAGGCCAAGCATAAACAACATTTCTGCTCAGAGTTTTTAGTTTCTTTGATTTTTTTTCCTTTCCAAAATCTCCACAAATGCCCTGAAATTAAAAATGTCTATGAAATTTTTAAACATATTTTTAAGTATCCCATGAGAAGTATGCATTTTTTACATTTCCCCTTATATTTCTGTGAAACTCTATCATAAAGTCTGAACATTCAAATAACAAAAATCCTCAGAAATGCCACATGGATTCCTGAAAAATTCCTTACAAATTCCCCAAAATTCAAGGCAAAGTTTCCCTAAGATTTCTTGTTAAATCCCACAAAAAGTACAAATACATTTCCTAAAATTAATCATTCTCCCCCCAAAAATGAAATAAACGTTCTCCCAAACATCCAAAGGTCATTAAAAATTCCTTGAAATTCTTCAACATTTCAAAGAACATCCCCCTCCAAAATTCCCAATCAAAAATCCTCCAATTTCCCACATTTTCATTAAGAAACCTACAAAAGTAAAAGCAAATTACTCCCAGAAATTCGAATCGAACTCTCCAAAAATTTCAAATTAATTTCCCAAGTTTTAATTCAAATGACTAAAGTCTTCAAAGCAAAATTTCCCGAAAACTTACCAACAAAATTTATAGAATATGGAAATATGTCCCCAAAATGTCCATGAAAAACATAAAAATATCCAATTAAATCCCCCAAAACATACAAACATACATACATACATCCATATAAAAAATAGATAAGATAAATTTCCATGGAAATATTTAGGAAATTACTTAAACTTTAACAGAAATTTTGGACACTTAAAAAAATCTTAATTGCAGAAATTATGACTATGTTGTAGGAAAGCTGAAATATAATGTCCTCATACGTACATGCAGGAGGTAAATTTTGAGTATCTGTCGTCAACTGAAATTTTCAAGTCCGCTTAATCTGGCCAGCATTTGTATTCCTTTGGAATTGATTGAAAATGATCTTCCAAACAAAAATATGCCACCAGATATCTTCTTAGATCTTATTTTTAAACCATTAACTCTCTAGCTTAAGGAACAAAACAAATATGAGAAATTTAACTTAAATTGTGTGACTCCAGTCTTACTTTGGGTGGAAATATTTGTTAAAATAAGGTCTCATTGGTCTTAATGTGATGCCTCATGATTAAACAGGATTTCAGCGCTTAAAGAAAGATTCGGAATAATGATACAAACATAAAACCCATGAGCTTAACTCAAATTTAAAGCCTAAATAAAGAGATTTGTTCCAAATCACGTCGAGTCCAATTTAACTACATGTATAAGCCTATCATATGAAAGTGTGTCAAGGTAATATTCTACCCTTCATCAGTGTTGAAACACTGGAGAAAAACATCATTTTTTGTGTTGGACTTCCCCCACAATCCAAAGTAAGGCTGTGTCTAATGTCAGTGTTCACAACAAATTAATCTATGGACTATTAGGCTAAAATGGCAATCTTTTAAGAGAAATGTAAGCTGACTGATTGATGTTCCAAAAGCTTTTAATGCATTAACATATTAATGAAACTGACAGTAAAGCACAGACAGATCTGATACTGCTGGGAGAGATGCCAGCTGAGTGTAAATCCTGATGGAAAATCGCTATGCTGCGGTCTCTATGATATTCCTATAATGCTGAAGCAGGAGCTTGTGCCATTTGAATGCTGCTACAGTTTTAATAGTGTCCTGGTAGAGCCTGACCTTAACTCTTGGTTGTGAATGCATTTATCTAAACCATTGGGGGACCCCAACCTGGGGTCCAGTGCACCCCTTGGGGGAGAAACCAAAGATATCAGGGGGGCGCGGGGCTCTGTCTGCTCTGATGTCATCAAAATTAGATATGGATAGGTATTTTTATTTTTTTAAATCATGATTTTTAGTAAAGGCTTGCAATTCTGAAAGTCTAAGTCAAAATTCTACCAGAAACTAATCTGAAATCATCAGTTGAATAATGCTAGTTTACAAAAATGTCTCTTAAAAGCCCAGATGATAATGATGCTGGGCTTATTCTGGACTAAAAATCCAAAGTATTTCCTGACTGATGAGTCCCAATAGGAAGTCTCATTTGGTCAGGCTCTCAAAGTGCAGGACCTTTGCAAACAAAAAGGCTTCATCTGGTATGATTTTCCTCAAAGCAATCGGCTATCTTTTACTTTAAGATTCTGAAAACTTAGAAGCTTTAGTTGACATAGATATTTGACTTTCAAATTCAAAAACATAGGTTGTTTTATCATGAATTTACAACTTTTTAAACTTGGGAAAATGTGGAGTTTTTCATGAAAATTAGCTGCTCCTCTATTTATTTATTTATCTAGAGTGTCCCTAATGAGCCGTCATAATACTTGAGTTTATACATAGATCTTTTGTCAAAAACCTATCAAATAGCTCTATTGTGTTGATTTTAACAATGAAAACAATATAAAATGACTTTTAATGTAAGTGGGTCCTGGGGGGGGGGTCGTCTAGCTTTTCTTAGATATGAGTGGGGAGGGCCCTAAGGAATAAAGGTTGGGAACCACTGATCTAAATCATAGATTACAGGTTTGACTTTTAACTAGTCGGTAAAGAGCATGTGGTCTAGTGTCTGAGTCTACAGTCATATCTGGGGTTGTGACCTAGCCTTTAGAGAATGTGGGCTCCTAATGAAGCCTGTGGGCTACTGTCTTAGATTTTAGGTTACTGTGTGAGTCTGTCTGTAGTCTCCTGGCCAAGTACATGGGCATATGTGGGCACAGTTTATAAAAAAAATCAACTCTGTTAACCATTAATCCTGTAAAAGAGACATTAGCTTTAATATCAGTTAATACAGTTCAAAATTAACTGAAGTTAAAATTAACATTCATGTAGAAACCTGTTAAAAACTCAGTGGTCTGGCTCCTGTGCTGACAGTGTGTTTTCTCATTATCACTGAGAATTATTGAGGATTATTTACTAAACTGCTCCGTCTGAGTATTTCTCATATCACACATCATTAGAAAGCTATGATTCTTGTGATTCTAAACCTTCTTGTGTTTGTGCGTCTTGCCTTCGTTTTTGATCGGACAGCTGAGGAGAGACAGGAAATACTTAATAGAGAGTGGAGGGAAGGACAGGCACCACACATCTGTAGAATAATTTAACTTATCATCTAACCTTTACCATACTGTCTGCACTGCAGCACTGGAACTATAGAGATATGGCTGACTGACTAATAACAGCGTTAGACTGTTGAGAGGTGTCTGAGTCTATTTATAGAACATGTGGACCTGTTAACTATCTCGTGAACTTTCAGTTTGAACCTGTGGGCTAGTGACCGATGGTGTAATGTTCTGGTATCTGAGGTTGTTGGAATTAGAGGTTGAACACTAAGGGCTGCGTCAGAATATTTATGATGCTGTCTTACCTGTGGAGTAGATCTGCTGGCTAATGTATAATCATATTGGAAAAATGCGGTGAACTGTTGTCAGAGCCTGTGGAGTAGTGTATGAACTTGTGGTGTTGTGTGTAAGGTAGGGATGCACAGTTATGGGATTTTGCCAGTATCTGATATGCCAATATTTACAAATTAATTTTAGTTGATACTGGTTATAAGAATTCAAAGATGAAAAGAGACTTCGGTGGACATAGGTCTGTTGGTTTGACCAAAAACTCCACTAATTTAATTGTTCATACGCCAATATTTACAGCTGATATGGGCAGATTTTTATAGGCAAAGTACATTGGCAGAAATTCTCATATCTGCAGATGCCGTTCTGCTGATCATATCAATACTTGTGCGTCAATAGTATAAACTTGTGGCTAATGAATCAGCCTGATTGCTAGTAGGTGAATCCATAGTCAGTTGTATGAACCAGCAGGCTGGTGTAGTAACCCATTGGTTTAGCTAGCCACTGTTTGAACCTTTTGGCTAGTGTATGAACCTGCTGGTCTAGTGTAAAAATCTGCAGGCTAATGTATGAACCTGCTGGTCTAGTGTATAAATCTGCAGGCTAATGTATGAACCTTCTGTCTGGAGTATGGACATACTGCTCCAGTGTATGCACCTGTTGTCTAGTGTATGAACTAATTGTTCCCGAGTATTGACCTGCAGGCTAGTTTATAAAACTGTTGTCTAGTGCATAAGGTCAAGTGTACGTACCATTTAGTTTGTGTATGATTCTGTTATCTATTGTAAACAGCCGTCTCAGATTGTTGACTAGTATGGGAGCTTTTGTACCAGAGTTAGGAGCTGTAGAGGGCACACTAAATCAAACCTTTTGGTTAGTGTCTGAACATGAGGGCTAGTGTCTGAGAGTAGAGACTAGTTTTTGAACCAATGCAAAGAGGGACAATGCAAAGTTATGATCAAGTGTCTCAGAATGTGGACTAGTGTGGGAGCTTTTTATTACAGTTTGAGACTGTGGTCTGTGTCTAAACTTGTGGGCTGATGTCTGTACCTGTTAGCTATTAAATGAGGCTGTCAGCGAGTATATGAGTGCTGAGACTGCATGGCTAGCACCTAAACATCAGAACAAGTACCTGACTGGTGGTCTAATGTCCTTTTCTTTGGGCTTGTTCTGTAGCCTGAGGACCACTGTCTGAAGTTGAAGCTAGTTCATGAACAGCTGAGAAGCTGAGTCTGTAGACTACTGTCTTGTGTTTCTGTGACTGCCTGGAGATTGGCTTGAATGTAAACCAGTCCAAACCTTCTTAAGTGTTGTGTTTACATTTTTGTGTTCACAGATGTCCAACATAACCATGGAAGCCACCACCATCCTCCCCGTCCTCAGGAAGAAGCTGGCTTTTCTGTCAGGTAAAACATTCATTTTGAGGGGGAAAGCATTGCTTGCTTACATGAAGTACTTTTCTTGTTTACTGCAAAATAAATCAGACTTTTGCAATGTTTTTATTGTGAATGATTTTATGGGGATTGTTAGGGATACCTTAGAGAAATTAGGACTGCAAACACCCCCCCAAACATTTATCATCATTGCATATAGGGATACCACAATCATGTTTTTGCCACTGACACAAGTCATCTATGAGTGGGTAAATAAGTTGCCCTTACTGTGAAGCTGTTATCGGTTTTTGTTACGAACTGTTATAAAAACATTTAAAGCATATTGTTGACTGATTAATAAGGATGTTATATGGTAACCCTGCTAGTTGAAGAAGGTCTTAGCACATTAAAAGCAAATAAGACTGACTCATAAATGATCAGTATCAGCAGCAAAAAATGTGATTAAGGCATCCCCACATAGGATGTTGATAAATGAATGTCTGAATTATTTTGCAGTCTTCATATCTTCTTTAATAACTGTATAAGGTTTGTATGATCTCTGCTACATGCAGTTAAGACTGTAATCACATGTGTCTTCCCTCTCTACTGCTGTGTTTCTCTTTAGGGGGTAAAGACCGGCGCAGTGGTCTAATCCTGACCATCCCTCTCTGCTCAGATCAGACCAGCATGGAGGAGCTCAGCGCCACACTGGACTACCTGCTCAGCATCCCCAGGTACTCACACATGCAGTAGTAGCGGCCCTGGCCTGAACATTGACACTGGTATGTGTCTGTAAGCAGCTGTGGAAACAAAAGGCTGTTTAGTCTCATTTTCAAAACACTTTGACATGTTTGGAGTGAACTTGTCACTAAAGCAGAGCTGGATCTGTACTTTGGCTTTAGTGAATCCAGCAGCATTACTCTAAAAGGCTTAGAGGAGGATTCCAGTCTTGTAGATCTTAACATTTGGCCTGAATCTGAGACAAACCAGACTATAAGACACTCCTTTCCTGCATAAATGCTATTTCAAGAAGCAGATAAATTAATTCTAGGCCTGATGGGGAGATTTTCCTGTGATGTGTTTGAAGGACTTTCATCATCCCTGAGCTAAAGTGAGGTTTTCCCGTTTAAGCGTAATGTAAATCACATGCTCTGTAGCTTGTATTTTAGTCACATACTTTCCCAGTCTCCTCTCAGGCTCTTGGAAGTAGACAGGATGATTCATAACGTTTTCAGTATTTGTTGGCAGTCAGTCAGATGATCACGTCCCCCGTTTTATTACTGCAGTTAAGATATCAGCAGCTGCCGATGGCAGCTTTCAGCTTGTATCACTCATCAGGATTTTATTTTCTCCAAAAACACCGTACACCATCTGTTTGGAATACCTGCAGGTTAAACAGGCCTTGATATAAACAACAGTCACATATGCAAGCAACCCATAATGCAACAAAGTCTGTTAGAGCTGGCATTACTGTCTCTGTTAAAAATAAAAGCATCTACAGCAAATACATGAATGTATACACCTCAAATATAATATTATCTAAATATAAAACTGATCTACCAGAGCACAAACAGTCCTCTGCATCAGTTATAATTATGATAAAGTCATCATTACTGAGAGCCAAGAACACAGCAGTAACATGGTGACTGCAGTTTTATCATAGGAATTACATAGCAAACTACTAAACAAAGACAGTAACTTTAATGACCTTGAGTTTTACCTCAAACCAGTCCAAATAAACATACCAGCTCTGCCTATCTGCTGTGCTAAACCCTGATTTTGCTTTACACAGCCTAATGTACCATAACTTAATAAGCAAGGGTATAAGCTGGCTGGCGTCTGCCACGTCAGTTACAGTGTCTCTAAAAGTGTACACCCCCTTGAATGTTTTATTACCATTTTATTAATTTAAAAAATAAATTATGGTCAATATAATTTGGCTGTTTTTACAAAAATCTTCTCAAAGTGAAAACAGATTTCTACAAAATTATGTAAATTAAATAAAAGTATGTAATGTAAAATAAGTGACTGCATAGATATTCACCCCTTCAGGTCAGTATTTAGTAGATGAACCTTTGGCTGCAATCACAGCACTGAGTCTATGTGGATAGGTCTCAGTCAGGCTTTCACATCTGCACACTGCAATTTCACTCCATTCTCTATGTGATTGAGGTCTGGGCTCTGACTCGGCCATTCCAGAGCATTCACCTTGTTGTCTTTTAACCATTGCTGTGTGCTTAAGGTCATTGTTTTGCAGGAAAATCAATCTTCTCCCAAGCTGTAGTTCTCTTGCAGACTCAATAAGATTGTCCTCCAGGTCTTTGTTTTGCCACATTCATTTTACCCTATACCTTTACAAGCCTACCAGGCCCGGCTGTTGAGAGGCATCCCCACAGTCTGATGCTGCCACCACTGTGCTTCACAGTAGGGATGGTTTGTTTGTGGTGATTTGCAGTGTTTGGTCTCTGCCAAACATAGCGTCTTGTCTGATGGCCAAAAAGCACCAATTTGGTCTCATCAGACCAAATAACTTTCTTCCAGTTGACCAAGGAGTCTCCCACATGCTTTTTGGAGAACTCTAGTCCAGATTTAAAATGAGTTTTCTTCAACAGTGGCTTTCTCTTTGCCACTCTCTCATGGAGTTTTTCAGTAACCTTTTCTCTGAGTTGCTTGGAGTGTTCTTTTGTCTTCATAGTGTAATGGTGGCCACGAATACTGAATAACCAGTGACTGGACCTTCCAAAGACAGGTGTCTTTAGACTACAATCACTTGACTCACATTCACTGCACTCAGGTGACCCCTGTTTAACTAATTGTGAGACTACCAGCACCTTTTGACTGGACCTCTGTTGAGTAAGGTTCTCTTTAAAGGGGATGAATATTTGTACGATCACTCATTTTACCTTACATATTTTTAACTGATATTTGTAGCACCTCAACAGAAGTGGGGCAAAAAATTAGGATGGTACTTATCAGATATTTTAGTACCTTTCCCAACGTTTGATAGTGGAATTGCAAATTTCGTACAGAACTGAAAACAACTCTGTTAACACTTGAATGTGCTTTCAAATTTATCTTTTGAGCTTTTCCCCCCGTTTTTTTTTGGGCATGAGAGAGAATATGGAAGAAAGAAAAGCAGAGAGAGCAAGGAATGACATGCAGGAAAGGAACCACAGGTCGGTTTCAAACCCAGACCACCCACTCGGAGGACTGTAGCCCCCGTACAAGGCATGCAACCTCACTGCCAGGCCATCTGCGCCTCACTTGATTTGGCCTCTAAACAAAAGCACATTTGAAAGCAAATTTCTGATTTGTTCCCCTCTGATACCCATTTTCCACAAACAAGGACCAAGCTCCCTTCTTTCTAAGCTCTATTACCAAAAGTAATCAGCTGGAGCCAGAAAGTTGCTTGCTTTCCTTGACTGAAAGTAGAAAATGTATCTGACCATGAAAATTGTATACTTAGTATTTCCATAGATGCAGATTGCCTGCTCTCTGTTTTGGGGTAGAGCCAGATGGTTGATATTTGAGCCTACAATGAAGAAAAGGGGCCTTTCCACTGTCAAAACAATGATATCAGTACCTGAAAATTCATCAACACTTTGAAAACATGTTAAAAAAAAGACCCCCTAGCTCCTAAAAATGTTAAAGGTGAAAAACTGTGGCCTTGATTTAATGTTATTTTTTTCCAAGAAGTTTGTTTGTTTATTGTGTGTCAAGTTTTCTAAAGGCCTAGGAGATATGGACCAAAAATCATATCATGATTTTTTTTTTATCTTATTGGCAACACATGTTTAGTGTCTCAATACTTTTTCCAGTTAAGAAATAACAATAACAAAGTCAGTTCTGTGTCAAATCCACAAGGACCAGATGTCACACAGGCAGTTTTATTAACAGCCAGCTGTCCAATATTAAACATGTACATGAAAACTGACATGAAGGATCATATTAAAAAATGTAAAAGTTGTATGTAATCTTTGCATTTTTTTCATTTTACTTCTTTTTTTGACATCTATTGTGCAGTGTGCACCCTCCAACAACTGTTGAATATAATACTAATCTGTAACTGGTGGAAAACTTGGCTGGTTCGTGTGAGAGCTCCAAAGTAAATCCGGGGAAGCATTCGTGAACTAGAGCACACCGAAACCAATCACTTAATGGACATGAATGCAGAACTTTTACTCTTCTAAGGCAGCCATCACTTTCAACTTGATTTACACACAGATTTCAAAGGAAAAAATGCAGCAAACTGGGGCTAACCCACTGGAAAGGGCAATGCCTTCCACCTTGTTCTATAAAATCTGTCCTCTCTCCTTCACAGTGATAAGTGTAAGGCTCGTGGTTTCACCGTCATCGTGGATGGAAGAAAGTCTCAGTGGAACACTGTGAAGACCGTGGTGCTCATGTTACAGGTACAAACATATAATTAGCTCCCACTAATGACATACATGACCGCTGTGCTTTGTGTTGATATTTAAAAGAGGAGGATGGTGATGGTGTTGTTGCTGTTTCAGAATGTGATTCCAGCTGAAGTGTCTCTGGTCTGTGTGGTGAAGCCAGATGAATTCTGGGATAAGAAGGTCACACACTTCTGCTTCTGGAAGGAGAAAGACCGCCTTGGCTTCGAGGTGAGTCTCCAAGCATTTGTTCAGTAATTTGCTTTGGGGTATTTTGTGTATGTTTAACACTCTCATACACTAAGATCTTACAGATTTATGTAGATTTTGATTATGTACATTATTCAGAAAGGACATCTTTGACATGAACTCCAGACAGTCTCTCAGATTTTTTCTTCCTTCTGACAAACACTTAGGGTATTTGTTGAGGTTTAGATCTGTAATTGAGCTTGAGTTCAGCTCAGTCCAGAAAAGCTTCTCTCAACATTAAAGTGTTGTTTTGGATTTGAGTTTTCTTTTGTGATCTCAGGCTTTTCATTGCCTGAAGTTTAAAGAATCGTGATGTTTTGGTGCAAGATTTTTATACTGCCCTTTCAAGGTTTGATAATTTCATAACCTTCCAAACCAACACAGGTCAGCTATGCATGTGCCATGTGCCCACAGGTATGGACCAAAGTATTTGGCTGCCTGCCCATTACACCAACAGGGACTGTCATGACAATGTTTTCAAATACATGTACATTAATATGGAGTTGCCCCCTTTTGTAGCTATTACAGACTCCACTCTTTTTGGAAGGCTTTCTACAAGATTGTGGAGTGTTTATGTGGGAATTTGTGCCCAGTCATTCATTTATGAGGTCAGGCTCTGACCTTCATTTCATCCCAAAGGTGCTGGATGAGGTTGAGGTCAGGGCTCTGTGCGTCCAAGTGAAGTTCTTCTGCACAAAACTCATCACACCATGTCTTTATAGTCCTTGCATTTTGCACTGGGGCACTGTCATGTTGGAATAGAAAAACAGAAACACTGGGTGCTTCTTCTTCTGGTAAAGTAAAATGCTGCATCATCAGCGTTAGCCACGCCCTCAAATGGGTAGCTTGGTTGTGCGGGAAAAGCAAATCCCCTGCTGTGCTAGGCTGCCATGCCATGTCAAACCAAGTAGAGACAAGCTGCTCAGGCCCCATCCACACGGAGACAAATTCAGGAGTATACACAAAAGTTTCTTGTGGTATCTGCGTTTCATCCACACGAAAATGGCGTTTTGCGAGGCTGTAAACACTACTTTTTGAAACTGGGTCCCAGAGTGAACAAATCTGTAAACGCTTACTTTTTCGTCTCCGTGTGGACAGCCTTTCTTGAAACATTTAATCATACATAGCACCGCCAACTTAAGCTGCATGCATGAATCAAACAAAATGACAATGGTGGATTACAGGGTTGTGTTTGTGCTGCAGAAGCTATTGAGCTTGTTATGGCTTGTACAGCAATATCTGATGGTCCTTTACCACTACTGAGAACAGCATACACCAGATGTTCTTTAATCCACCGGGGAGAACAACCAGAAGGGCAACCAGGAGAAAGTTCAGGGCAGTTTTCTGTGATCTTCTTCTCTCTTTTGGTGCACTTCCATGGCAGCGTTATAGCACCACTCACAGGCTTGGAATATATACTACAACGTTTTCAGTGGTTTTCAATGGTTCTGTGCTTATGCGGACATTTCCTGGAACAATCCTGTCTTTACGGAAAACGTTTTCAAAACGAAATAGCAATATATCGTTTGAGTCTCTGTGTGGACATGGCCTCAGTGCAATTGAAAAGCCCCATTGATAGGCTGAAGCATTAAGATTGGCCTTAGCCCAAACCCTGAAAAACAGCCTCATACCATTATCCCTCTTCACCAAATTTCACAGTTGGCACAATGCAGTCACACAGGTAACGTTCTCCTGGCATCTGCCAAACCCAGACTCATCCATCTGACTGCCAAACAGAGGAGTGTGAATCATCACTCAACAGAACATGTTCCCACTGTTTCAGAGTCCATGTCGATGTGCTTTACACCGCTCCATCCATGCCCTGTATTTGGCTTTGTGATGTGTAGCTTTGCATTCAGCTGTTTGGCCTTTGAAACCAATTCCATGAAGCTCCTACCACAGTTTTGTGCTTAAATTAATGCCAGTGGAAGTTCAGAACTCTTCAGCTGGAATCAGCAGAGCGTTGGCGACTTTTACGTACCATGGGCCTTAGCAGTTGTTGACCTTGCTCTGGTCAGTGAGATGCCCCCTCACTCCTTTTCTCTCCTAGTTGATGTCACTCAGACTATGTCCATTTTTATACAGTCTATAGCACCAATACAGCCTCAAGTGGTAGATAGTCTGGTGATATGTACATGCTGGTACTTAAGGGTGGAAAGCTTTGTACTTTTTTGTATTCTTCAGAATTCTTCTTTCCTGCTACGTTCAAAGGAAGTTGAGCTTTCAGAACTGCTGCACTCAAGGCCAAAGTGGAAACGCCTGGTGTCATGAGAGGATAAGAAACAGTGTGAACTGCCCGTCCTGATTCAAATTTCAAATAACCTCCGAGGCAAACAGACCCTCTGTGTTTTCTATTTTTGCTCTGATGGGGACAGTTTGGTCCAAAACATGTGCAGTCACGGTTACTTGATTGAATTGTATTGGTTCCATCTATAAAACAGAGGAAATGAGCCTAACCTTCAGCATCATCCACCGCCCTGCTGGGGAAATCTGAGCCAGCAATGAAGGTGTGCTTTTGTGTATGTGTGAGATTTTTGGGCAGCCCCCTTTCTCTATTATAACAGATGGTTTTACCGGCAGAGATCAGTAGTCGCTGTGACCCAGATTTCAGTAGCCATGTTGGCTCTACAATTGTTGCCACGGTAACGGGAGCAAGTTGCTGGGTCTATGGAAAGTTGCTGCAGATAGATAATCCCATCACAGTCAATGCTGAGATGACTTATTGTTAGTTAAAATGGGTTTCTGATTGTGTGCTGCTGGTTGGTGTGCTGATTGCTGAAAAGCAGTGGGTTTGGATTGACTAGGTTTGGATTGAAGAAATCTTTAGTGCTTTTTGAGTGGAGTCTGTGAATTATTAAACCTTTAAGGAGTGATCATCTTCTGTTGTTATTTTCATACTTACGCTCACAGCTGTTAGGAGGGAGATTCCGTTTTCGGTGTTAAAATGTGACTCATCTTAACTATGGAGTTTGTGTGTGGATGTCACAGTGGGGTGTGTGTCTTTCAGCTGCTCCATAGTCTGACCCAATGTTTAAATAAACATGCTGTTAGAGAGTTGAGTCAAGTTTCCTCGTCATCATCTGCTGCAGTGACAACTGGAGGACAGACTCATAGCAGCTGTCTGCATGTTTATTTGAAAAGCAGCCTTTCATACACGAGCACAGCAGAGTGATTTAAGAAGTGATGAGACGATTTGAGAAGATAAAACTCACGGCATTTAAATTAACATGTGAAGAAACATGGTAAGTGCTTCTATAGAGATGGTGATCTTTCATAAAACCTCTCATAAACCTGTAGGCTGTTTGTAAACACTGACTTTTAGAAGCTGGTTGGTCTTGTGATCCGGGAGCCCCGGTCAGACTGAAGCAAGTCTTGAGATTTAGTCTGTGATCAGACCCTATGAATAAAAATATCTAAGACATGGCCTCAAGTATGGTCATAATTTTGACTAATGCATTTAAAGTTCTTGGTAAAAAGACTAAGGAAGTCAAGCTATTAAGTAACTCAGATTTAGGGGTCAACTGATGTTGATTTTTCAGGTCCAACACTCCTTGGATGTTTTACTCTTTTATTGATTTTATAAATAAATTCATGGTCAATATAATTTTGCTTTTTTGTTAAATTTTTTTGTGGATCGGTCTTTGTCAGGCTTTCATATCTGGACACACTCAATTCCTCTTTGAAGAACTGCTCAAGCTCTGTCAGGTTGCACAGGGGAACAGGCATGAACATCCCTTTTCAAGTTCTGCCACAGACTTTCTACTGGATTGAGAACATTCACCTTGTTGTCTTTAAACTATATCTGTGCAGCTTCCTCTGTATGCTTCATTCAAGTCAAGTCATTGTCTTGCTGGAAAATAAATATTCTCCCAAGCTGTAGTTCTCTTGCAGACTGAACAAGATTGTCCTCCAGGGTTTCCTGTTTTTATTTTACCTTTACCTTTACAAGCCTTTAAGTTCTCGCTGCTGAGAAGCATCCCCCACAGTCTGATGCTGCCACCACTGTGCTTCACAGTGGTGATGTGCAGTGATTGCTGTCTTGTCTGATGTCCAAAAAGCACCATTTTGGTCTCATCAGACCAAAGAACTTTCTTCCACTTGACCATGGAGTCTCCTGCATGACACTGGTGAACTCTAGCTGAGTTGAGCTGCTGAAGTTTGTTACTCTCTTAAGAGTTGTCTTGGTGTTCTCTTTACTAGTCTCCTTCTTGCACTGTCACTCAGTTTGTGAGGACGTCCTGATCTAGGTAGATTTAAACGTGTCATACTCGTTCCATTCTTTGATGATGGATTTAACTGAACTCCTGGGGATGTTAAGTGACTTGGAAACTGTTTTGCATCCATCCCCTGACTTATACTTTAAAAATCTTGTCTCTAAGTTGCTTGGGGTGTTCTTTTGTCTTCATGGTGTAATGGTGGCCAGGAATACTGATGAACCTGTGACTGGACCTTCCAGGCACAGGTGTCTTTATACTTCAGTAACTTGAGACACATTCACTGTACTCAGGCGATCCCCACACCTTTTATCTGGGCCTCTGTTGAATTAGGTGTGTCACGTTAAAGGGGGTAAATATTTATGCAGTCACTTATTTTACATTACATATTGTTATTGAATTGACATTACTTTGTAGAAATCTTTTTTCACTTTGACATTTAAGAGTTTTTGTCAAAAAAGCCAAATATATTGACCATGATTGGTTTAGAAAATCAATAAAAGGGTGAAAAATTTTTTATAGGCACTGTAATCATGAGACAACTGGGCCTTATAAATAATTTAATACATTTTATTCTTATTTTTTTTGTAAAGGGACCATCATGCACAATTTTAAATATAAATGTTGCCATTTGATTGATTGTACCAGAGACTGTATAAGCTAGTTTACATTTGCGTTCATCACTCAGTTTTGAAACATCACTAGACTCTAACTCAGATAACACAGCAGCTCAGAACAGTACATCACGAATACACTCTCACCCACACTCATACAAATATATGATACAGGCTTAAATCAGTGATATAAAACCAGTTGTCATGGAGTTCGATATCTTTTTTTAACTACAGGTAGAATTGCAGAACTAGATATGCTCTTCTGGTGTTTTTTTATGATACATTTGCATTATGGGTATTTGATTATATCCCATCATGATGTCCCATAAATGCCTCAAGGTCATTGTACCATGCTAGAAACCTTCCTAAGCTGTTCAACTCCACAGACTATAATTACGTCTCCCCAAAATGCCTGTCCTCAAATACTGACTCAACAAATAGCAGGGATTTAGAAGTAATGTGCCTGAGCTTTATAACAAACCACATGGACTAGTTTTTGTTGGCTCAATATGGCTCCTCTTAGCTCCTTCAGTTAACGGGATACAAGAGCATTTGTGAAGACATTACTTATTTATTACACTAAGCATCTCAGCTGGCCCATTATGCATAGACATAATTAAGTAACAGCTTAATATTAGTTAGGCATAATAAGTCAAGTAGGCAGTTTATTACTGAGAAGACAGAACAGAAATGTGGGAGCAATAAAAGTGGCAATAATGCTGTAAATAAAACTGATTATGAGTTTTCACACCAGGCTGAAATAATCCAACAGTTAGTAACTCTAGCAATAAATATGCAGCTGTTTGTGGGATAATATTTACTGTCAGAGCCAATGTTGGGGCTTAAAGGCTGTTCTACTTCAGTTTTCTATTTCGCAATAAACAATTTTTATTTCATGAGGATTTTTTTCAGTGTGATGAAACTATCTGGCAAACCTTTGTTGTTTTTGAGCTTAGGAGCCAAGAAGCAAGAAAGGGAGGATGCCTGATAAGTTTTCTTTAAAGAGCAAAGTTATTTCTCTCTCAGTTTAGTCAAAATAACAGTCAGTAGCAGCCTTTTAAAGTGCATCTAAATACCTTAATTCTTACTTCCAAGACTGCCCATAAGAAGGAATCAAGGGTAAAGCTTTCTGGGGCTCTGCCAAATGTGGGGGGTCAGCAAAATCATGATCCATTAAAAAGTTTCACTGTAGTATCCATATTTTATTTTTAACCTGAATAATAATCATTCTTATCAAATCAACAAATAATTAAATTTATTTCTTTATGTATGCCGTAGTGAAAAATAACCTTTTTTTCAAGATGTAAACCCCTTGACAATGTGGATGGTAACATTGTACTAAACCATTTGGATAAGAAATGTCAGACGGCAGGATGCCAGAAAATAAAGTAGAAACAGTAATAGCTCTAGTGGAAAAACAATTAAATTAAATGATGCAAAAAAGGACAGCAAGTGGCGAAAATGGCCTGAAAGTGGTAAAATATAGTGGAAAAACTTGTGCTAAAGTGGCAAAAAAGTGATGGAAATGAGTTACAAGTGCCAAAAATAGCAAAAAATGGGCTAATAGTGGCAAAAAGGTGGCAAACAAAACTTTAAAGTGGCAATAATAGGTTAAAGGTGCAGTGTGTAATATTTAGCCTAGTAGCATTCAGCTGAACAAACTTGGTAAAATAAAGCAAAAATTTATAAGACGGTCTATCTAAATAAGTGTCATCTAAATTAAAAAAAAGCTATTTTGAAAAAAAAAAAAAAAAAAAACTCAGAATAAACCTTTAATTTATACATAGGGAGGGTCCCTTCCATGGATGCCACCATTTTGGATTTTTACATGTTTCCATGATAACATAGAGGAAAAAAGGAATAAAGGATAAATAAAGTTATTGTATTTTATTGTATTGTATTCACATTACAGATACACATTAAATTCAACTGGTTGCCACAGTTTCCAGCAGAGCAATGCAATCTAGAACCCACTTCTAGATGTTGATATTCAGTTTTACACACTGCACCTTTAAAACTGGCTAAAGAGGGGTGGAAATGGCATAAATGTGGTGAAATTTGTTATCACTGGTTAAACTTGAAAAAATTGGATTAAAGTGGCAAAAAGGTGGCAAAATAATGTTTCAAGTGAAAAAATGACACAAAAATGAGTTAATATGCAAACAGTAGTGAAGGAGGATGTAAAGTGGCATATAAGGGGCTAAAGCATATATAATCAGTTATCGGTAGCAAAAATGGACAAAAATTGAGTAACAGTGGCAAAAAGATGCGTTAAGTGGTAAAAATGGGTTAAAACCCTGTGCAATGACAATAAAGGAGATTCTGAATCTGATTCAGTAAAGTGGCAAAAATAAGTGGTAAAAATAGGTTATAGGTGGCAGAAGTGGTTAAAAGATGTTAAAAGTGGCACAATTTACCAATGTCAACATGAGAGGCAATAATAGCTTGACAGACTTTCCAGTTTTAAAATTAGGTAACTGTTAGCTAGGAGGCTAACACAGATGCTACTGATCCATTCACACTTTAAATAAATCACAACTGTGGATGGATCATTCACTGTTTTTTTTTTTTCAGGGTCCCAGCCATTTCTGTGGTCAGACCTGCTTACCACTAAATAAAACTGATCGTGGATTATTTCCTCTTCTCCCTCTCAGGTGATCCTGGTGTCGGCCAATAAGCTGACTCGTTATATTGAACCATGTCAGCTAACTGATGATTTCGGAGGAAGTCTGGACTACGACCACAGCGACTGGCTCAACAAGAGACTGGTCTGTTTCTTTTTTTATAATTTTGATTGATTTAATGAGTCATATTTTAACAGTGTTGTTACTCTTGTAATTTGGCTCAATCAAGTATTACCAGATTTGTTCTCTATTTTTCATTTGCTGCAGGTTTTTGAGAAGTTTACAAAGGAATCGACGTCGCTGCTGGACGAGCTGTCGATCATCAATGAGAGTGACAAGAGCAGCTCAGTTGACAAGGAAAAGTACGAGCACAGACTCGCATAGAACACAGACACAGTTACAGTTAAAGTTGTGGGGATCATCATATCCATTTATTCAGTTTTTAAATTCTTTCTTCATATTAGATAATCAAACCAGGACATTTTAGATTGGAAATAAAATGCCAAGTCATGAGCAGGGAAATCTTGCAAGCTACTTTGCCATCACTGGAAATAAATTTGCAGACACAAGACAAAGTATGAGAGGAAGGGCAAATTGTTGTTGGTTGGAACAAGTATGCACCCTTAACTTTGTTGCTTTTTTAGGATGGTCTTAATCTCAAATCCCTCAAAGCCTTTGTGGTATTGAACAACATGCCTTTCGTTCTTCTGCAGGTCAGCTGACTGCGCTCTATTACCATCTTTTGACCCTGAAACTGTTCTTCAGACTGGTAAATATCATTTTTTACTCAATCATTAAGTTAACTGTTTCTAATATCATTGTTAATGAACCTTTCTTTCACTACTGTAAAACGAAGACTTGAAAAGGGTATCTTTTTTTACTTTAGAGGCTGTAACTTTGAAAATAATCCATTTGTTTTTGTCCAATACAGTGTGTAATAACAAAGACACTGGATTTTTGTTCCCATTACTGATATTATAAAATGCATCATAGACTTATTTACAAAATACCGTGTTCAACTTATTTTATTAGCTATGACGCTTTGCTGAAGATATTTTAACATTACTTCCCACCTATTATTGTCCTATTGTAACTTTAATATTGGATGTTTAAAAGTATAAATCAACCCTGTAGACTATGTGTAGGATTCTGCTTACAACTTTTAGTGAATTTTTTCTCTCCCAGCACCTGTCTCATAAAATACATGAAGCCTAGTGTTGGTTCATGCAGGACATGGTAGTCATATGTCCAGCTGTGATCAGCTAATGGCCAGCTGATCCTAAACATCACCTCCTAGTTCACACAGCTAATCACAGCTCTTTTTCTCAACACAGTGGTGTATTTATTATGTCATGTACTTCTCACTGATTCTTGCTTGCATGATGCAACATCTGCTGCTGGCAAAGCTTAACGTACTCCACCCCAGCCTCCTCCTTCATAGCATAAAGCTTGTTGCACCATAAAATTCAGATTCATGCTACTATAGATGAATTGCTTTTGAACTAATTTTATTGTATTAGATATGAATCATCATAAATGTATCCATCCATAAGGGGGTTTCAAGCCATGCACTCCCTGGAAAGTCAAAGCGTGCTGCTTGAGGGAACAACTTTTGAGCAGAACCTTCTCTGCCAAGTAAAACTGTATATCCATTTTGGAATAAAATGGTTAAATGTATGACAAGAGTGTTCCTTACTGAAATGTAGTTTTCAAATGCTTAGTTTCTTTGCAATACCACTTGTCATTAAACACTTTCAACCAAAAGTATCAAATAATTGAAAATTTAGACAATCTTAGTGGCATGTAAGAACAGGAGGAATTAATACAGTAACACTACAGGTAGTAGGCCTTTGATTTAAAAACAGTCGATCATTGATCACCTTTTTATTCCTGATTTACATTATGAAAGAGACTCCTCTTAAATTAAAGGAGTTTCTCCTTGCAGAGCAGTGCAGAAGAGGTGGAAAAGGAGCTGAAGCTGCTGGCATAATAGGTCAACCAGAATCCTATTTTTAACCTGCCTGTTTACTGTGTGCAGAACTGCTCATCTATGTTTTCCTCACCATTTGTGGTCATGAGCTCAGGGTAGTGGTTTTAAAAATGTAACTGTGAATCTAAGCACCCATTAAGGATCTGTGAAAGGGTGTCCAGGCTCACCCTGACCTAAAGAGAAGAGGTTTTAGGTACTTAGTCTGCCGCCACCACGACCTGGAGCTAAATAGACACTAAAGATGGATGAATGATGGACGGTTGTGTTAACTGTACTGAGCAGCCTGTGTCTGAGTGTCGGGGAGAGGTGAAAGGAGTCTTTGTTTGCGGTACCACCCTCCTCCCTCTACCAGCTCCTTTCATAATATAACATGGTGTACGCAAACACTGGTGTGTTATTGTTTCAAATGCTTTTACAACAGGCTTTTAAATCTGGAGCCAACCCTTCTGTCTCTCTCTCTGTCTGCAGGTCATGAGCTGCTGTCGGAGCTGCAGCAGCGTCGTTTTAATGGCTCGGAGGGAGGCGGAGGAGGACAGGGAGGTGAGGACACAGCTGTCAGCCAAACTAGGTGTCACTGTGCTGGTCCAGCTCACACCGATGGGTGGATATGTGATAGAAAAGGACAAGAATACATGACTGCTATCAGAATTGTTTTGCACTTAGCTATTGTGGGAAATAAAAAGTTGAATGCAGCTATTCAGCCATTCTAGAGTACCACATATGGCACTACAGTATGAAGTAGACCAAGAGGGCACAATACTCAGTGAATTATTCCTCTGTTAAAGCCTCTTTGTCCTCATGTTTCTGCATCAAGCACAGCAACGTCAGATGCTCACACGGCAGAAACAATCCACCGTTCTCATTTTGTGTTTTCCCCACTTTGACTTCAGGCTAATGCTATCGACTTTGTCTCGCTCTTAATTGGATTTTTGGGAAGCTTGCACTCAAGCAACATCAGCCAAACTTGTTACCTGAGACAGCACAATGTTTGCCAAACTAATCATTCAGTCTTAAGACTAAAAGCTTTTTTCACAGCGAAGTAGAAAGTGAAATAAGAGTGTAAGCTATGGGTAATTAAATTACAATGAAACATGTTTTATCTTACATTTTTCCCTGATCATACTTATAATATATGGACTAAGGAGTTCAAGTCTATGGAAGCCCAGAGAGGACATGTATTTAACAATTAAGTTTGTTTTCTCATGATCTTATCATGCTTAGCAGTGATAACGGTGCTATTTTCCAATGATTTCTGTCATTTTCTCAAGATCTGAAGAGGATTTTAGCATGGGACACCCAGCATCAGTATCTCAAGATAACCCAAAAATAAATTGAGATTTTGCAAAAACAACAGTGAAATAGTCATTATCTTACAATTATGGGGAAAAAAAAGATGTAGAATTACATGCCCAGGTAAGGCTACAAAATGGCAGTTGAAGAGCAATGTTTTTTCTTTATTTCTTTGTAATCTACTTTAGACATAATGAGGTCTTTTCAAATAGTCCGTTTTGGTCAGGAAGGTCCCTAACTGAGTGAAATGACCTAGAAGTATTAAAGTGCCAGCCATAATAAGAGCTGTTCAAATTTTATAGAAAATAAGGAAAGGAGATTCATCGTTTCCTTTGTAATCTTCTTTAACCCAGGATACACTGACTGGACCATCCTTCACAAAAGAAGAGAAGATATGGTCCCCAGTTCTTGCATCATCTTCATATAAAGTGACTCACCTCTTGGCTGTTTGTCAGTACAAGCAATCAACATGGCCGTAGTAATGTCATCTTCAATAAATTGTAGCCCAACGTGTAAAAGAATTTTTTTTTTTTTTGTTTGTTTTTTTTTTGCAGTTTCACAGTTTCTGTACTAGACCTTTGTCAGGCAAAAAGAAAGAAATTCTAACCCTAACCCAGCACAAATCAGTGTGGTAAAATATCAATAAATTAACCTGATCCCCCTCCATATTTCCAGTAATGACGACACTGAGTCATTTGCAGCCATGCCTTGTGTAACGACTGGGGTTGTATTCTGCACAAACAAATAATGGCAGAGTTCTTTAATTGGGCCGGGGTATTATAAAGGTTGACATTCTTATTTTTGTTTAATTTCATTTGAAACAGCATAGCTTTTACAGTTTTTAAACACGAGTCTATTTTTTTTTAAAGTGCAGCTTTTTTAGACTTTCAGTAGAGATCATCATACGTAGGACTACTTGACCAATCTAGTCCTTTGCTCAAACCAGGCCCCAAGTGGATATGGAAACACACAGGAGAGAATTTTCTGTCTTGGAGAAAATACTATATTCTATGCCGTGATGAGACATCAAAGTTTGACGAGCCCTGTGCCTATGCCATTTGAACTTTGTACGCAAGCAACAAATTTTTTTCCACAAAGGTCTCACTTTTATCTTGCAGCAAGAAGACAGCATTAAGACTCACTTAGGCGTCATAAACCAAATTGTGAAGTTAGCTAGCTGATGAAAGTTAGCTACAGCTGATAAAATGTGTGCGTTAACGTTGATGGTTTCAGTCTGAAAAATAGAGAAGAAATGAGAAGCTATCACCTGTAAAATGCCTACCTAGTGCATGAACTGTTAAATCTGAGTTGACAAACAATTAAGCTAATATTTAGACAATAACTATCTTGAGAAATTAAGAGCAAAGAAGTCGCTAAAATATTGATATTACTAATGGTTTCGTGACGTACTCACAGGATGCAAGCTTAGAACAAATACTAGCTAAAACTAGCTAACTCACTAGCTAGCATACTGAATAGCTTATGTAATGCTAGCTTTGAAACATTATTAGGAAGTACTATAATGCTAGCATTAGCTGTTATCTAAAGTTTGCCAGTTGGTTATCAAAAATGTTGTTTTATTTTGCCACAAGGAAAATTTTCCTATCAAATTATTCTCAATAACTCTGTCCAGCGGCAAATTTAGCTACTGAGATGTGAGCTTACCATTGAAAAGTAGCATTCATTTATTATACCTACAGTAAGGTGACTAGATTACTGAATTGAAAAACAGGAACATATCCGGTTTAGAGGTGGAAACCCATCAAATATTATAATTATGACAATAGTTATGTTTACAGCCCTGTTACTGGTATTACGTTAACACTTCAGCAATATAAATACTGGCATGTTTTCTGAAGTGATCTGGATTGTATTCTGGATCCAGAAATTTTTATTTGACTTTAATTGTTTATGTTTCACAAACAATAAGCTGCCTTGGCACTGTGTCTTGCTTACTGTGTATAAAAACCAAACATTTCCTGCAGTTGCAGATTCCCACTTGCATTTATTTGAAGTCAAGCTGACTTTTATTTAGACTAGTTACAGGAAATTCCTGAGTTTAGCACTTAACCACTCATCAGGCTTCAGTCTGTAGTGCGGAAGAGGCTCTTAGCCTATGTGCACCCACAACGTTTCCATCAAGGGGATGGCGCAAGCCGGGATACATGAAAATCTGGGACGTCCGGTCACCTTAACTTACAGCCTTAAAAACAGTAGCACAACATAATGACTGCACTTAAATTCCCACCCTGAGCCTAACATCAAAGGAGATGGCTTCAGAGTAAAATAGATGCTACTCTATAATAAATAAATCTGATACTTTGGTGTATTTATTTGTGTAAACATACATCTGAGGTTCATTTCTCTCAGACTTTTTATGTTGTTTTCCCACTTTCTTGTGGAGGAACGCAACCTGCTCAACCTTGAACCAAACTTTACCCCTCTCTACACTTCAGATGAACTGGGCTGATGATTGTGAGCCAGACTTATCAGACAGCATCAGTGTTAAACATCACTAATACATGTTTGGCTGAATGAGAGCAAATCCCTGTAGCCACATTCCAAAAACCTGCTGAAAAGCCTAAAAGCTGAAGAGGCTTTCCCATCAGCAGATTAATGCTTGTAGACATGTTAAATTATGAATACAGCTGCAAATTTCATGTCAACATGCGGTTATCCTTTTAATTTTTGATGGACATTAGATAAACTAGTTATAGACATTCAAATCATCACAGAAAAGCATCTATGAACACTTGTTAAAGTAGTTTTAGGAATTATTGTCACACGTAGAAGTATATGTGGTTATTGAGCTTCTTTTAATGTTGCCTCTTTACTCCGAGCCCTGCAGAGTGTATTAACTTGTTATTCATGTCCAGGTCCAGCCTGGTGTCCCATGGAGGAGGAGCTGCTGGCTCAGCCTCAGGTGATGAAGCTTCTAGACTCACTCAGGGAGCAGTACACTAAATACCAGGAGCTCTGCAGGCAGAGGAACAAACGGACCCAGCTAGACGAAATCCACGCCAAGGTCATGCAGGTAACAGATAAGCACTTAAAGACACAAACAGGGTTGTTCTGAACCCTCGTTTCCATTTGTTCTTTTAGAAAATTCAAATATATAAACTCTGGTGTTTTGATGTGCAATTTGGGTCCGTATTCTTTCAATGAAGTGAATCTTAAAACAATATTAACTTCTTTTTTTTTTTTTACTTGGTAATGAGTTTTGACCAACAGTTTTTGTTCTGCAAAATCCTGCTTTTTATCATGACAGTGACATCTTTTTGATATGAACTTTTTTAGTTGTTAGATAAAGTAAAATGGTCTTATCCAGGAGCATTAGACATGCTGGGAGAGGGACATAGCAAGGCCATTGGCTTTATATAAAGATGGACGACATGCCTCCAACCCTTGCTATTGGTCAAAAGTGAAGTTAAAATATGCCCACTAAGGATAACATGTTCATTTGGAGCAGCTGGCTGTGCAGAAGGGACTGACTTTTAAAGCAGATATATTGATAATAGCAATCTATTAAGAAACTTTTCCTAGATAGTGCTGGCCCTGCTGCTTTCTGCGTGAAAACATCCCATTAAATTGAACAGTTGAATGGGAAAGATGGGGTCTTTAGCGACTAAAGCTTAATAAACAAAAACTGTACAGTTCATGGGTATCCATCCATTTTCTTCCACTTATCTGGGGCTGGGTCCCAGTGGCAGTAGGCTAAGCATATCAACCCAGACATCTCTCTCCCCAGCGTCATTATCCAGCTCTTCCTGGGGGATTCTGAGGCATGCCCAGACCAGATGAAAAATATAATCCCTCCATCAAGTCTGGGTCTACCTGAGGTCTCCTTACAGTTGGAAGCACCTCCATAGGGAGGTGTCCAGGACGCATCTTAATTCTGACCCTTTCTCTTTATGAGGAATCCAAATCCAATAGCCAGCGAGTTAAGTGTCCTTGATTAGGTTTTAGTATCTAATCAGGTTAAAACGGTTTTCTAATTTATGTGAATGAATGAAATACAAGACCTCCCAGAAAAGTGGATACTCAATTGTAAATCTGCACACTTATAACTAACTATTTAGATAGAAACCATGTTTGAGAAAGATGTTTTGGACATGAAGTTTGATTACGAGGTTTGACTGATGTCCCATCTGTTAACATGGAGGAGATAGAGCTTTTGACCTACACAGCAGCCAGCCAGTAGGGGGAGATCCAAATGTTTTGGTTTCACTTGTAGGTAGTTGGGATGTCATCAATCTTTCTATACAACTATGGTTTCCTATTTTTTTCATGCTAATGCTGAAGCATCATGTTTGTTTGTTTTACTTTTTTAGGATTATTCTGGGGGCTTTTGCCTTTATTTTGATAGGAGGGAGACAGGTAAATCAGGGAGAGAGAGTGGGGATCCCACAACTGGTGCATTGAGGGCTATAGTCTCTTTATAAGGGCCCCTGCTATGCTCACTGAGCTAAACTGACACTGCATCATGTTTGTTTGAAATTTTAGGGGAATCAGTGTGCTTATGTAGTACCCTCAAAGAAAGCTAAAAGGCATGTCCATCATGTGTCAAAATGTACTTAAAGTAATGTTCACTACTTGTTGTGAGCTGTGGTCTAAACGATCTATAAATGTTTAGATAGACCCCCAGACATACACTACTCCTTGAATGAATCCTGCCATGGTATTAACCTAATTAATGTTAAAAGCCTCTTGTCCTGGTTCCTCCAATGTCCTGTCTTCGACCTTTGACCCTCAGAAACACTGAGTCAATGATCAGCTTCACTGCACTTCATTACATGTAGGCTCTGTTGTGTTTAATATGGTTCCTTCAGCCGCAGGGGTTTATGGGTAACACCACCATCTTGGAGACGAGCCTGAGGTTTCCATGGTAACTGAAACATGTCGGTCGCTTGCCTGGAGGATTTGAGGTGGGGTGGGGGGTGTTGGCCTAGTTCTGGATCGAACTATGCGTGTGTATTTGTGTTAGCTCTTTGAGGCATTACTGACCTGATAAATACAATTAAATCATGATGATACCAACACTCACAGCTGAAAGATTGTTCCAGATGTTCTCACACTATAATGTGTCATATTAGAGTTAGCGCTGAATAACTTAGTGCTTTTTATGACCGCTATATGTTAGTCTAATATTAAAAGACTCAGTGGTTTTATCTGATAACTTAATTTAAGAACTAGCCATACTGGAGAGTGATTTAACAGGCATAAAAATATTACTTACATTTTTGTCATAAATATGAACATTTCTGACATTCTCCATACAAATTTAAGTTTACAAAAGGGACTCTTAAATCACCTTTGACTAAACTTCTCATCAAATTTAAAAGGAGCAATTTAAACATGCAGTTCTTTACAAACTTGAACCCCCTAAGTTCCTGCATGTACATATGATGACATCACATTTTGGCTAAATGAAAAGAAATTTCATGGGAATTTAATGAGAAATTGAATGATATTGGAAGATTTCCATGAAAATGGAAAATTTCCATGACAATTCCCAGGAATTTAAATTGAATTTTGGCGTAAATTGTTATTGGAATGTTTTGGCTTTATGTTAACGTTTCACAAAAGATTTTGGGGAATGTTTGAAGAAGTTTTGGGGCAAATTTTTGTCAGTCTTTACAGAAATGTATTTCTTTGAAACTTTAAGGCATTTGTGTGGATTTTGGAAAAGAACATTTCCAGTAAAGTCGGAGCTTTAATAAAAATCATGTCTATGTTTACCCCAGGTAAGTTTGACAAATTAAAACTGCAGTCCAATCAAAAAGCTCAGGTGTCATGAAGTTAAAGAGGACACTGGGTATTTCAAAGATAAAGAGGATCTTTAAGGGGAAATGTTTAGTTTTAAGTGAAGTCCCTTGGTTTTGTGGGAACTAAAAGTCAGGCCAACTCTGCTGCTTTAATGTAATCAAACTTTTTGAATGTCTCCTTGTCATAAAAACAGAGTCCTTGAGACTGATAAGATTATTCTTTTGAAAGTTAATACATAAACTGAATTATACTTTTATCAAGTCTGCATGATTCTGTTTAACCCACGCCTTCTGTGTGCCTCAGCTGGTACAAATTAGTTTATATTTGTCCCATCTTGAGTGGCTTTATTGTATCATGAAAAAAACAAACAAAACTAAAACATATCAGAATAAATACAAAGTGGATGTTAGAAGAACAAGTACTGAGAAATACAAACTTTTTGGTGCTCAAGATGCGTCAGCAGTGACCTTCAAAGAAAGACTGTCATGACAGTACATGACTCATGATAAAGACCATAAAGTAGAGCCGGAGAGCCCCCTGCTGGTCACTCTGCAGAAGAAGCCACCACAGATAGTCACTAAGGCTGGAAACGGGGTTTGTTTGAGGGGGCTTCTGCAGTGTTCAGAAAGTCTGATGGCCTGTGGGTAAAAAAGTGTCTGGTGGATGTTGATGCAAGGAGATGTGCTTAAAATTTACTTTTTGGTATGTAAACTTAGCAAGCCTTTGAAATATGGAGAAGAAAGACTGGCTGAGATTGGATAATTTCTCCTGATGAAATCTCACATGGAGAAAAAAGAAATCTAACCCTTGCCAGGACATTCTTTTTGTCCCTACATAATACTAGCTAAGCCAGTATTTTTGTTTTCCTCTTTTCTCAGGTGGTCACCTGGCTGCAGGGTCCGGGTTCAGAGCTATTGAAGACTCAGCAGGAAATTGGAGACTCGATGCGGGCAGCTCAGGCCCTACAGCAGAAACACGAGGAGATCGAGAGCCAACACAGCGTAAGGGAATAAACACATGCTCATATACAATCATGTTTTAGGCATGGCCAGAGTCATGCTCAACATGTCAAAACACAAGGTCAAGCTTGACAGCATCTTTTATGTTCTGGCCTTTCACCCCTGGTGATCATTCGTCCTGGACAAAACAATGCTTCTGATTTGGGTTAAATTCAAAACTGAGTGGCTGTTTTCTACATTTAACCGTGAAAAGGTTGTAAAAACAGCTGCAACATTGCCGTTTTGGAAACAATTTGTTCATGTAATCAATCCACTCTTTTCTATCTTTGTGCGCAGGAGTGGTTTGCAGTATACGTGGAGTTGAACCAGCAGATTGCTGCCTTGCTCAGTGCCGGTGAAGAGGAGGAAGTGGCGGAGCTGAAGGCTCTGCAGCAGCAGCTGAGCGACGTCTGCTACAGGCAGGCGGCTCAGCTGGAAGGACGACAGAACGTCCTGCAGGCGGCCCAGGGTTTCCACAGCACCACACAGGAGGTAACACTCACTTAAACACACAAATGCTAGAATTCGCATGAACACTCTGCATCAGCTGTTTTTTGATATTTAGACTTGAAACGGGTCAGTACTAAAAAAAAAACCTCAAAGGCTGTTCGAGTTTCATCTGTGTCCATCACTGAGGTAGATCTAGGACACTTCTATTCTAGTTCAGCTCAAAGACTTTACACAGAGGAAATCTACTGTGTGTGAACATCAAAAGATGATTTTATCTGCTTTTCTAGAGTCAAGCTGATGAATCAGTATATTCATAACCGGGATGAAGATTAATGGTGCAAGAAAACACAGATGTGGAGGTGATAAACTGCTAATCAAAGTCTTGTGCCTGTCTCTACAGTTGTCTCAGCAGTTGGACGGTCTACTAGGAATGCTCTGCGCTGATGTGGCTCCAGCTGATGGAGCTTCGATTCAACAAAACCTCAAACTGTTGGAGGAGAAACTGCAGACTGTTGGTCCGTGCCCTGAATTATAACTAATTAAACATTTAGTGCCATTAGTTTCAGATAAATAGCTACATCACGGAAGTCACATGTAGTGAAGTTCTGTATCCTGAACGACCTCTCCCTTGCAGAGGCAGGTCTATCCTCCTTGCGTCAGAAGGGGGCGCTGTTGATAGAGCAGATGTGCAGCCAGCCGACATGGGCCATGGAGGAAACGGAGAGTCCAGCTGGTGAACAGCCGGATAATATTCAGCACATCCAGGGTGTCATGGAGGAGATGCAGCTGCGCAAGCAAAGGTTGCTGTTTATTTTGTTTACAGCAGAGTTTTGTTTGGAGTTGTTTCAAGTTTCTTTGAAAACATGATCATGAGTTTGAAATTACAGCTGAATGAGGTTAAAGAACTTTCGCTGCCCATTGTTTTTTTTTTTATTATTATTTTGAGCTCCAAAAAGTCTTGTGTGTCATCTGAAATTAATTTGTGTCCACATTTTTATACATTTTTGTACTTAACACATTAATAAGAAATTTAAACAATCACAACAACAAAAAGAGATGTACCAAACCTCTAGGACTGATGCAAAACAAAAAGACAGGTGCAAAAATAGGTGGAGCAACCAAAATTACAGAGGATGATGGATGTCAGAAATTAGCTGTATATAATACATAACTCAATACAACTTATTTTACAGGTTGTAGCTCCATTTACATCTGGTTATAAGTGAAAACAAAACTTGAAAATTGCAGGTCTGAAATGAACAAAATTGACAAATTAACAGTTTATTTTTTTAAATTGTTTTCACCAAATTTCCTACTTATAAAGCATGTTTACAATCGGCATTTTCTTTTCTTTTTTTTTTTGTCTCGGTGTGTTTCCACCAAAATATCAAGTTTAGTTCAGTATAGTTTGGTACATATAGCAGGAGTTCCAACTCTTCAGGGATCCAGACGATTTGACTCACTCAGTAAAAAGGGTCAGTTTGTCAGCCCCCAAAAAGCTCTTCATTTGGTACAGTTTTGGCTTTTATTTTGTTTATTGATTACACAACAAATTAAATGGGAAAGATGACACTGCAAACACTACACTTGTCACTTTCTCCAGTAATCACAAGGATTTTTTTGTAAAACAGTAGATTTTGTATCTATTGAAAGCATTTTAGCAACAAGATAAGGGAGAAAAGCAGCTAAAGTGGTGCTGCGAACCTCTTAGCTCTGTACAAAAAAATGTTACATTTTGTGTTTTTCCATATGTACCACACTCACATGGGAAGTAAAGATCCAGTTGACCAGTCAATGGACTGCAGTCTCTCTCAAGTCTTTAAGGTCAGACAGGTATGCTTGGAACTCCAGCAGAGGGGTGTCAAAAATAAGGCAGTACAGATCAGATATTCTGCTACTTTTCCCAATTTTTGACAGTGGAAACAAATAATCCCGCACTGCACTGAACTAAACCAGACTGCTTGGCAGACAAGCATCCTCCTTACGCACAGCTTTGGTTGCTCATGTGCTTCTCAGATGTAAACAAATCAATAACTACAAGTATACAAATGTTCTGATGTTATTCTTCATTTTCTACATTGTCACTTTATCACAAACATTTTAGCTCAAGTATTGGTAAAAATCCACATGAATACATAAATCATTCAAATGTTACTTGCTTTGTCTAAACTTTTTTGGCGCTGTAATGAACACTGCAGCCTCTAGTGGGCAGTGGCAGAAACAGACTCCATGCTAGTAAAATGAAACAGCACAATATATGTTGCAGGTGTGAAGACATGGTGGATGTGAGGAGGCTGAAGATGCTCCAGATGGTCCAGCTCTTTAAATGTGAAGAAGATGCTTTACAGGTGTGACACATGACAACAACACAGACAAACATGGGACATAACTTTGCTTCCTGACTTAGAGAGAAGAGATGACGGTCTGTGTATTTTCAGGCTGTGGAGTGGCTTGGGGAGCTGATGGACGCCCTGTTAAAAACTCATGTCAGACTGGGTGATGACTCTCAGGAGAACAGGACCATGTTGGACAAACACAGGAAGTTTGTGGACGTTGCTCAGGTGAGACGTTGTTTAAACTATCTATCGTCTATAGCAGCATATGCAGTGATATGCTTTGCTAACTTCTGCTGTGCATTGGGCAAATTGGACAGACTTATTGTTAATGTATAAACAGACAGACATATAGTAATGCCGACTATTAAAGTTAGGATTATTAAAAATTAAAAATAAAAACACTAAAAACACAGATTCACCAAAATTTGAGTCCCAGAACAGAAGGTCGTCTGTCAAAACACCTACAACCTATTAATCTATTTTAAACAATTTAAAGAGACCAGTTCCCCAAGACATACATCTTCCTGCAACAATTTCCAGGTTGTAGGAGCAGCAGATCTAAAACCTCTTTAATCCACCTCAAGATGGAGTTTAGGCACAGATAGCAAAAGTACATTTTGTGACTGAGTCACAAAGTGAGGACCGTAACTTCCAGGACTTACAGTATTTGTTCTGTATCGATTTGTATAAAAAATGGGTGCTATAATTGCCTGTGTCTTTTCATGGCTTTTCTTCTTCTTTTTTAAATCAGTAGTGCATACAACCTCAGTTTCAAAGCACTTTTCACCAGTGCTTGTTGTTGTTGTTGGGTCACAAAGTTGACCTCTACTTCCCACAGTAGTGACCATAGGGTCTGCTTAGCTCTGTAGGCTTCATATTATATATTTTTCAAAGAAACATCAGCAAGTAAAGATAATGACTAGAAAAGCGCAGACCTCTGCCATCAGTCCTATCTCCCAATAGTGAAGAATCCTTTGAAAAAATTCCTGGATCCAGACGGTGATCCGGATCAGTCCCAAAATCTAATCAGGTCTTCCTTATGCCATGTCTGACATTTCCTAAAAATTTCATGAAAATCCATCCATGACTTTTGAGTTATGTTGCTAAAAAACAAACAAACAGACAAACAAACAAACCTACCTGATCACATAACCTCTTTGGCGGAGGTAAAAATGTCAAAAATGAGTCAGATTGGTTTCTCTTCCACCATTGTGTTGATAAGTAATCCCTCTATTCATTAAGCTTTGATGTCATTTTATTCTTCAAAATATTGTTGTTTGCATAAGACAATGTCCTCCTTTCTCCTGTGTAACCTTCAGAGCACCTATGATTACGGACGTCAGCTTTTACAGGCGACCGTCGTCCTCTGTCAGTCTCTGCGCTGTACGACCCGCTCTTCAGGTGACACTTTACCGAGACTCAACCGGGTCTGGAAACAGTTCAGCGTCAGTGGTGAGGAGAGACAACAAAGACTGGAGCTGGCTCTGAGCTTCCACACTGCTGCTGAGAGGGTGAGACGGACTGAGACTTCACTGTTATATGACAGGTGTTAGAGCAGCTGGACAGTCTGGATGAGGAGACAGAATGAGCTGTGCATTGGCAGTCACATAAAAACTGATGATATTAGGCAGATGAAATAGCTCATGACATTTTCATGGTATTAGTGCTCCATTGCAGCCATGCAAAAGTTAAAAGTATACATTTTACTATTGCATGTTTTTTTCTTGTTTCAGGTGTTACAGCGGGAATGTGTGGATGCAGACTCTTTAGATGAAGTCGACTCTTTAGGGAAAACTCTGCTGGACAGACTCACCATGCCTATTATCTTTCCTGATGGGTACATATCACACAAATACACTCATTTTACTGACAAACAAAAGTCCAACATTCACTCCCGTTTCAGGTCTGAACCATTTCTAATGAATAATATCTGTTTCTTTAGCAGCCATTATTCTGCATACTTGACCATCTTGTAACTCTAATCTGATGAGAGAGATAAAATTAAATTAAAGGGTGAATTTGTGGGACAGGAAACCAAGAAATGAGTCAAGTTATTTGAAGGGGGAAAGAGATAGGAGATATTTGAAACCTCCCTGGACTGCCCTTTAACCTGTCAACCTGTATTAGCTCCACAATAGAGTTTTAAATGCTAAAAAATGACCTTAAGCGTCACTTAAAAGTATCAATTATGACCACTTTTGACTTTGTGATGTTGTTGTATCAACACTAGGTACATTTACATGATATCATAGTCCGTTTATTGTTTTATTCTGACTTAAACTCGACTCTAAATACATAAAAATGTAAAGCTCAGCTCAGACCAAAGATTTGTAATATAGAGCCCTTAAGAAAATAAAGGCTCCATGAGCTGGCAGTTTTAAATAGCTCTATGTGCTTAATATTTTCCTCTATTCGAGGAAATATCAGAAATACGTCACTAGGGACAGTTGCAGCTGTGTGAAATGAGCTGTCACTCTGACCAGAGTTCACTGTAAGGTCAGGGGTCAGGCTAATTGGTGGAGTGCTTGTCTGTTTTTCACTTGAACAAGGCACAGCAGAAACATTTTATCTGCTGAAGGTGTGTTTTAATCCATATTTCCCTTGTCTTTAGTTCTGGGTGGTTAAAAGAAGCAGACATTGGCTTTGTCTCTCTCAAAGCAGCAACAGTTCAATCCCTCTTCTCTATTAGCATCGTGATAGTAAAGCTTAGTAAAGTGTGTGATGATAGAAAGGTTCTATTCTTGCCAAGTCTGTCACAATAAATGCTATTCATCATTAAAGACTTTTATTTTGTAGAGCAACATCAGGAAATTGAGTGTTTTCAGTTGAAACTCAACAATATAGATGTCTCATAAATGGGAGAGAGGGATAGATTAAAATAACTCAGAAAGTTAGACATAAGGAATACCTGAAGAGTTAAATACAGGATGAGAAAATGAATAATAATAATAATAATAATAATAATAATAATAATTCATCAGACTTATATAGTGCTTTTCTAGGAAAACTCAAAGACGCTTTACAGAACAAACAAAAACACAACAAAAATGGGACAGGAGGAAAAAATATGAATGGTTAGGAGTCATATGCATTGTTAAACAGTTAAGATAATAAGACTTTTAGCCCTGAACTGTCTGCTTGTCATGATATAAATGTAAATTTTTTTCTGGTGTCTTATGAAAGAAAATTTTGTTTTTGTCTTAAATTTAAGAGGATCCTATTTCTCGTCAGTGGACTCAGCTTAGCCGCATTTAACCACATTCATCCTAGAGTCATTTTTTCATTATTTTTTAGGCTTAGTTTTATAAACTTAGAGAAGTTTTTTGTGGCTGAAATTTGGCCTGGTGGTTCATAACACAGCCCTTTGTCATAAAACAAACTTAAAATATGGATTTTTTAAAATCACTTTATTGGGACTTTAAACTGGAAGTCAAACTGCTGAAATTAGGAGAAAGCTGTAAAATAAGACAAAGATATTGATAAGGCAAGTGCTACAGTGAGAACCGCCTGTTTTGGATAGTGACATAAAAGTTTCTGAAGGAAGGTCCAAAGTAACTCACTGAAAAGGGGCCATATTGAAATCTAATTTGATGGTTTCAGACATACTTTGGTCAATAAATGGATCCTCCAAAGGGCAGCATTCCAGTTAAATGGATTTGCAGAGCTATAACTGTGAATGACTCAACCGTGGGTGTAAACACTCAATATGATGTAGCCACTTTTGTCTTTTCAGGAGTGAGCAGTACTTCGGCACTCCCAGCGACACAGCAGCGGCAGCAGAGGCCATCAGAGAGCGCCTCCTGCTGGTGGAGGAGCGACGGCTCCAGTTGCAGGAGGCTCGGCTTCACAACAACGGTAACGAGGAGGAGGAGCTGCTAAACGGGCAGGCAGCACCGCTAGAAGTTATCGGAGAGGAACTGAGTGAGAAAGAGGAGCAAGATGAGGAGGAGGAGGAGGTGGGAGAACAGGATGAAGATTTGGAGAGAGCCACACAGGACTGCTAATGGATCGCTGAAGACGTCAAACCGAGCAGCCTTAATGAAGCTTGTTAGTGAAGGGCTGCTGATTAATTTACAACGATTATCTCCTCCCTCAGCGTAGGCAACCCTCTGATTTGTTGCTTCTGTCGTACTGCAGCTTCTGTAGTGATGGTATTTCTCTAAATCAGGACTACATTTCCCATCAGCCTCACTGCTTAACCTGCCTGAAAGAGGATGAACAAGTTGGATGATCTCTCCACTGTGTTCTCAGCTGAAACTCTGAAAGCGATAACAAGGTCTGCTCTGGAAAATCTTTTTCTGCCATCAAGCGATCCAACAGAATAACAAATGTAAAATACTGGAAGTATTTACTGGAATTATTAATATCTCTGGATGCTCTGTTGAAGATGGAGCCGTTTATATAAGAAAACTCCTTAAGTACGCCTAACATCACTTCATCCTTCCCAGCATGCCATTAGCTTACCTTAGTGAGCGGAGCTTTCATGGTGCTAACATGGTAACTGTGCCTCATCTGACTTACTGTTACTTTTCTTTAATGCCATTTTCAACTTAAGAGTCATTGGCAGCTTTTTCACAGTTATGGCTGTGTTGCTCCTGCTTTATATGAACTTCTTTTCTTTCTAAGGGTCCAAATGTGCTGATGGCAAATGACCAGACTGTCGAGAGTGCAACGTCAGCATCCAAAGCATTACTCTCTGGTTTGAATAGATCTCTGAGGAGTTACTGTGTATGCACCCAGCTGTAGAAAACTGAACAGAATTGGTGTTAAAGAAAATACTATAAGTAATAAGGTCCTGCCCACACAAATAATGCATTAATCCAGGTACAGCACAGACAGTATGTCTACGGGCAGTTTGAGAAGTTCAAATACTGTGTTAAGACTGGCCAGAACTGGACCTCTACAATGCATTTTAGTCTAACTGAAATCATGACTTTTTGAAAAGTTGAACTCACACCAAGATAATTTGGAGATTGATTTACTCTAGCATGTTTAAACCTCAATCAGACCCAAACTAGTTAATAGTTAAGCTTCCATTCTGAACTTTGACACAAAGTCGATGAGCAAAAACACCAACTGTAAAGCTGAAGATGAGTTGTAATCTGCCTTCAGATATCGGATATAAGCTAGAGCAGTGGTCCCCAAAGTGTGGGTCAGGACCCCCCGGGGGGGTCGTGAGATGCCTTCCCAAAACAAAGAATATATTTAAAAGGTTTTAAATAGTTTATGTCGTACATTTTAAAAAAATATATATTCATAGAATTAGTTTATTTTTAAATAACAACATGGCCAATAGATGAGATTTATGCTAAAATAAATGTAATATTTTAGCCAAGTCTGCACATGACTGTTCTTGAACGTGCACGCCTATTTTCAGCTATGCTTCAACAACCCTAAGGTACAGTGGGGGTCTCCAGTCTCTGGCTCTGTTAGTTTAGGGGTTGTGGGCTGAAAAGTTTGGTAACCCCTGAGCCAGAGGGATAACATTCATCACTTTTTTTTTTCCAATTCTTTTATTTAACCAGGAAACCCTCACTGAGATTAAAAATATCTTTTTCAAGAGCGTCCTGGCCAAGATAGGCAGCATCAGCCAAAAGTAAAGCATAGTTTCCATTTCTCCACTTATTGACATACAACCACTGTACTACTCAGTAACTTGTTTGCAAGTTTATTAGGAAGAAGGTGAATAGTAACAAGCTAAAATGGAGCATGTCACAATCATGGAGAAACCATCATTATCAATATTTGTTTTGTAGCACCAATTCATAGCCGTTATCCCAAGACAAAGAGGGCAGGTCTAGACCCCACCATCTAGAGGAAATGCTATAATGCTTCCGTCAGTAATTTCTGTATGCATGAATGCTGAGACGACAGTAGTTAAGATATCCAAATAAGCTATAACTATAGTTTGAGTTTCAAATGCATGTAAACGTACTGACTGTCAGTAAGAACCAAAAATCTGGGCCTTCTGGAGAACATCTAAACATGGGACACTAACCATGCTAAAAGCTAGTGATATAATATGAAACATATTCAACAGAAATGTATCTAAGTTTTTGATTTGAGGTAACTGAATTGTGCTCAGGATTTTATAAAATTTGCAACCTCTAGGCCAAATTTGATCTTGTCTTAAGGTTCTCCTTTAAATATTGACATTTCTTTATTGATTTTATAATTTTACTTTAATCTTGCAATAAAATGTTTTTAAACTTCAGGTTTTAAACACAGTGGAGGTGCTACTTTTGAGTTCCCTCTGGTATTCTTCAGGACAACAAACTGATTTGACATGAAACCTGATGTTACAGTTGTAAGTTTTATGCAAGATTCTTAAAGACCACATGGGCCGTTATCGTGTTTTCCAAATCTCAGGTTGCCAGTCAACCTATGTACGATTTCATAACCAGTCTTTACCACACAGTTCACACAAGCCAAAAAAATAAACTATAAATTCAGCTTGTTTTTGTTTTCTCTCATTTTTGAGGGGAACAAGAAAACAGAATTTGCACTAGTTTTCCTTTCCTACCATCAAATCAATATTAGCACTCGTTTTTTTTTCCCATTAGAAGCCCTCAGCTTCTGATTGCCTGATTGGTATTTCGACAAATGTGTTTCAGAATAAATGCTCTTCTCTACCTTCAGACTGCCTCTTTTCCATGAGAAAAATAAAAGAGAAAACAAACAAAAAACAAAACAAAACAAAGCTGTTTAAAAGCATAAAAACCAACATGGCTCTGTAAAGGAGGAGAGGAAGCATAATAAGTATCATGAATTTAATTGTGAAAACTTTTTCATAAGCCAGGAGCACCGATTGTACAGTTTTGTGCTCTGATTATCACCATCTTATTCTACACATCCCTTCTTTCTGCTTTGGCAATATTACATTAGATAAAGACAACAAAACATTTGAATTTTTTTTTAAACTAGAATGCAATCTTATTTAAATTCACCTTAAGCCTTTTGCTTAGATAGTTTACATGCTTAGACTTTGCATTAAGGGACCATAACACTTAAATCTTTCAGGGCTTCAATGATTTTTCTGATTTAAAGAATCCCTCTGGTTTGACCGTGTGCATAGACTTGATGCTGTTCGCTGTAGTTTAACTTGGACTGAGGTACTGACAGCAGTTATTCACAGACAGGTGGTCATTTGCCAAAAAAGCACCATTGAAACAGGACATTTTGTATTTATTTGACATTTTTACGATCAAACCTCGCTGTAACTGGTTGCCATTTTTGACCAATAACTGCTGCTGTAAGTGTAACCGCTGAATACTGTGTCTTGCATTTTGCCCCCTCTGTTTACTGCCATCATCCTCTAAATAAAGACGCCTTTTGAAGTCTCTTTCTGGGTGGATATTTTTATGTGACTAAAAAGGCAGTTAGGTTGAATTTATCCAGTATATACTTTGACTTCTTGAAGCATAGGATGGTGTACAATGTGTCATCTCTGTGGTTCCCAACCTTTTTTCCAACTAAGCCCCCCTTCTCATATCTAAGAAGAGTTGAGGACCCCTGGGACCAAAATGAAAAAAGTGATAGATTGACATCAAATACACATCAATTTGATTTGTTTTTAATCATTTAAAGCCAAAATACATTGCCCCAAACACATATGTCCAGGTTGGGAACCAGTGTGCTATCTGAGGTGTTAAATGCTGCATTACGCGATATCCCTAAAATATTACTTGCTGAGAATTTGTATTATTTTATTCTGTTCCCCCCAAAAGACTTGAACGCACAGAAGCACAGAACCACAGTATGTTTTTAAATAATCTTTATTTAGAAAAATGTTTCACAACTCCGTCATTAACTGTTTACACTCAGAACTTGAATTAATTTATTATTCTAAGGTACCTTAAATAGATTATTTTGCTCCCTTTAACCTTTTAAATTAATATGCAGGAATAAAAAAGTGAATGGAAGCTTTCAACGCTGGTTTGTGAGCTACCAGTGTGAATTTCTGCCGCTAAAATCTTGATTTTCTGCAGCTGAAAGAGACATTTTAGGACAGCAAGTTAGCTGCACCTTTCTACACAAACATCCTGACTGACAGACCATTTATGAAGTTGTTTCCTCCTGAATTATTCTGTGCATTAACTGCATGGCATTTATGGCCATAACTGAGATTCAAAACAAGCAACTGGGACTATATCTCCTTTGGAAGAATTTTTAGATGGCAAAACAAGTGACATGTAGAGCCATTTTCTCTTTCTGCTCAGATCTGATCTCATTATTTCTAACAAGAAAAGCTGCCCTTTTCTAGCCTTTAGAAAGAATGCAGGTTCGAGGCTCTTTCACTCTAGATTAATTTTTCAGACTCAAAGTTTAAAGCAGCCTATGTTAAATCAGCAAGTAATGAACATATTAATAGTACTGATCTTTTTTTTTTTTTTCTTAACATCAAGTCGCCATGTAGAGCTGCTACCCTTAAATCCATAATTTAAATGACGACCACTTATGTCAAGGACTATTTATGCACTCTTCATCCACATTTAGTATTAACAACGTTGACAGATGAGGTGAAAGTTGCTTGACCTTATTAAGGAATGAAATGTCTTAAAAGTGTATTCCTTTCCATCTTCCAGGAGCCTGATTAGATGCCTTTGTGTTGATGTTGTTGAAGCACTGCTACTGAACTGAGATCATGCACGGGCGATGGAAGTCTTTAAAGTGTTTGTTAATAGAGCAGGTCATCGTCGGGACTCCTTATCCAAAATGTCTTTGGCCTCATTGATCTTGGCTGCGAGGTACGGCGATCCACCTGCACACAGATGCACACAAACATGTTCAATCTGTTTTGTCTATTGTCCTTAAAGCTTTCATACAGCATTTTCCCAGAACTTATTTCCTTAGACTGTAGATAACTGGGCTGAAATACCCTGAAGTTCTAAACAACTGATGTGAGTGCTAGTTATTTAAATGAGATATGTACACAAAGTCCTTAATATAGCAAACAGCTTACACAAAAAGTCATTTTGTTACCTTTTGAGTTTCACTTTGTGAATCAGACTTGAAGCTTACCTTTATCTGGATGGTTCAGGATCATGATCCTACGATGGGCCTCTCGTACCTTGGTCTTAGTGGTAGTTGGGCTGTGCCCAAAACAAACGATACATGTGAGCAATCATAACTTTGATCAGAGCAATGACACAGAATCACAGACTGTAGTAATGAGATCAGTAAACATTACATTACCTGATGCCCAGAACCAAGCTTGCCTCTCGTCTGGACATTTTCTGCTCAAATCCTCCTTTGTAGTATGATGAGAAAGCCTGGACAGAATAAAATGGAAAGTTAAACTGTCCGTAGTCTGACCCACATTGAGGTCATCCCTGGAACCCAAAAGCTATATTTCATATTTTTCCTTTGAAGAGAGTTAATCAGAGATTTTTTTCAGTGCCTACCTTAAAGTGGGGGCATTATGCCTTTTTTCAAGGCTTTACACCATCTCTCTGATAGTTGCATTACATGGTTTACAGCTAAAAAAACTCATGTTTCTCACACTGTCGTCCTGAAAAACCTTTATTTTAACGCTTCGTTTTGGCTGTTGTCTCTTTAACACCCCCGCTCCAAGGACCTGCTTTCCTCTGATTGGCCGATTTTCCAGAGGCTGGCTGGTGGCAGGGCTCAATGTTTTGTGCCCACCCCCTCCAATGTGGCTATGTTGTTATGCTAGTAGATAAAAACTTTGAATGAACCGGTCCAACTGAGTAAAATATGGCAAATTTTGATATACATCTGTATGTGTTAGACCCGGAGTCTGACCCTGATAGTTTGGAGAGAGGGGGGAAGAAAGCCAGCAGCAGCGAAGGACAGAGCAGGACGTATCTGTTTGGTAAGTGTTTAATTACTGTGTTGCTAAATGGCTAAAAGGCCTTGTGGGGGCGGTCTGTTCTGCTTTGCCGGCAGCATGGACGAACCCCGAACCAGTCAGGAGATCCTATTGCGATGACCTTATCAGTTTGCTCCATCAAAATCTCGTCTCAGGAGAATCTCTGAGAGATTTTCAACAAAACTTTTTCATCAGTTTACACGCTAATTCCAAGATTACTGTAGCATATGTTTATCTTGCGGGTTGAACATTTGCATACGTGGAGTATGGATACCCAACATTGTGACTTTATATTTATGTTTTAAAAATCGAAAAAGTATAATACCCCCTCTTTAATAAGTAAGCTTGTATGGCACAATTAAAACTGACTATTACTTTTAGTTTGGCAAATTCAATACAAGTGGTTTAGGCTCGTATCAAATTCCAGATAATTTTCTTCAACCCAATGGCTAATCAGAGCTAATGACTCTGAATACTCACTGATGAGGGCATTTTCTTGACAGTCTCTGAGAAGACTTGCCCGAGGGGCTTCCACAGCTGGAATGCATAACGACCTGTGAAATAAAGACAAAACATACTGAACAATTAATCATCTAACCCATTTCTATACACAGAAAAAGAATTGTAATGAAAACTTATCCCACTAAACAAACTTAAACCACTAACCCCTAACCCTACAATGAAATTAGTAATTAAAACTGATGATTACAGTAATAATACTGATAAGGATTTGGACTTGCTATCTAGAAAGTGAAGCAATATTTATCAAAAACCCAACTAGTAATCTAGAACATGTATTATGTTATTGGGATACTCTAATGATCTGATACCAACTATTCTTACCTGCAAAACCTGCTGCAGCAACACCAAGACCCACAGCAATCAGAGTCCCTCCCTTTGATCAAAACAAAACACATAAACCAGTTACCAAACTGGGTAAGACAGATCATAGACGACTGTTTGTAAAAGAACTGCGTGGCACCTTCAGGATGCTATTCACCCTTCCACAATCCAGTCTCCATCTCTGCCTTCAGCTTAATATCTGTTTGTATAGCTAGTTAACATAAAAGTTAAGTTTAATTATTGAACCCATAGGGCATATAAATCCATCCATCCAAATACAAGCAGAAATGTTCAGCGAATATCTCTTAAGAAGAAAAAAGGTAAAGTAAAATATTAAGCTAAGCCGAAGTAACCCAAACAAAGGATCTCTACCCAAAATAGTACTAAAGTAATTATGTTTCAAAGCCAGTTATCTGGCTCATTCTCCTGAAGAAATGATACACAATCTAAATTAAGTTCAAGTTTATTTTTAAGACAATAAAGTCAAGCTTTTTTCCGTCTGGGATTTGCTTCACATTAAATGCTATACAGTTGCTATGCGTTGTACCTTCATGGCTTATTGTATTACCCCTGACATTTAATAGAGGGACCAAATAAGACTTTTACCCAAGCTAATCAGCTCATTATCTCTGTTTACATCAGCAGACTGAAATGCAGAATGAACATTATATGTATTTGCAGCATAAGATCCACTGAATATGGGGGTAAAATGATACACAGATGTTTGGGTGATTGGAAGATAGCTAGTTCTAACATGTTTTATACATTTATGATGTCATAAAAGGTGATGACATTTAATTCATAGATTAGATGTGGAATTAAATTCTGTACACTGATCGTGTTTAGGGCTTAGTTTAATCACACTTTTCCTTATTTCTTGGCCGCTCAAATCTATTGAAACATGGTCAGGTTGTGCACATGTGCTTCTATGTTATGTAATATTCACGTTTGTTAAAAAAGGCAAATGTTATACCAGTCCTATGTTGAGAAAATACTGGTTAAAGGACAAAAAAGCATAACTACCCGTGAAACGTCTATTATATAGTTAGTAAGTCAACTTGCAGCTCCCAGACTGATGTAACAGCAGTGACATACGGTTACCTTAGCTAGCGGTCATTGCGGTTAACTCACACATGCTTTAACTGTCAAACTCAGTCTGTTTTAGTTAAACTGACTTCACAAATATCTTAAATCCAAAAACAAGGTCTCACCAGCCGTCTGTCTATCTCTGCATCGCTCCTCACGCTGGTTTTTGGACTGTATTCAGAATATCTCATCATGTCTCCATCTGCGGCCATTCCACCAGCGTTCGCCATGTTTTCGGACTGACCTGACGTCACTTTGTTCACCCGGAAGTGCCTTTCAAAATAATATCAGACGAATGCGCAACGCTTGAATAAATAGGGGTATCTCACGTGTTTTCCAGGACCTAAATATCATTTAGGGGTGGAATATTAATATGAAACGCATCCTTTAAAATGGAAGTATTTGTACATTAACAAATTATTTCATGAATATGTGTTTGCCGAGAACTCAAAGGAAACGATCGCTTTAAATGCTAGATTGAAAATAATGGTTGTTTTAGTGTTGCAAGCAAGTCCCCACGGACTTCACTGTCCTTATTTTCATTTGCTTAAATTAGTTTAATTTGTGAGTAAATTTCGTTATTATCTTTTAACTTAAAAAATACACAGTCGTTTCTTAAATTCAATCCTACATCACACTTTTAGCAAACAAATGTTATACTGTTATTTTTAATAATTTTAAGCAGTTGTTTTGTCCCTCTTTAGTGCTTTTTTTTTTTTTTTTACATAAATTCTAAGGTGGTCTTAGGTTTCTTATGATTTTTTTGCATCTCTCCTGCTCCACTTTGTTGCTTAATATTTCGTGTTTATGCCACTAGATGGAGTCGTTAGAGAGTAAATCGTGTTCTGTGATAGTGAGTTTCCGTTGACAGAACATAAAGGTGCATCTGAAGAACTCGGAATATCATGTAATAGTTATTTTTTTCCCCAGTGATTTACTTCAGATAGTTACATTTCTATTTATTCGTCTCATTCATAGTGAAATATTTCAAGACTTTCTTGTTTTAATCTTTATGATTAGGGCTACAGCTGATAAAAAAAAAATTCCAAATCCACTATCTGAAAATACTAAAATGTTGCGGGCAAGTGCAATTGGCACAGGTTTCCTTAGCCTTCATAACACCTCAGCAGTGCCACAGACTGATTGCTTCCATGCCACATCGCATCGATGCAGTAATTCATCAAGTACTAAGTGCATACATGAAAATAACTTTCCCAGAAGGTTGACATTTCTGTGTTATGAATCTATTTTTGTTTTATGTTCTTTAATATTCCAATATTTTGATATCATGGATTTTTTTTTATATTTTTGTACGATGTAAGCCATAACAATAAAGAATATAACAAAAAAGGTCTTCAAATATTTAACTTTAAACAGAAGTTAACTTTAAAATCAGTCACAGGAAAGATAAACTTTTTCATAACATTCTTATTTTAGGAGATGCGATAGTACATGTAAATGAAGGCCGAAGAATTTATAAAACAGCATCTAAATAGATGTAATCATTCAAAAAAGTCCCTGGGGATGGCCCTGGCCCTGATAGCGAGGTTCAGGTTTCTCAAAAAGCCCCAAAATGTCTTCTTATCAAGCAAAATAGAATTAAGTAGTCCCCTATAGAAACACTGGAACAATGACTTGGTGGATTACTGTGTGGTAAAATGGCATGCACTAAATTAAAATGTATTATTTGTAGTGGAAGAATGGATACTGTACCAATAGTGAGTATATATTTTGTCTTTTGTTACACTAGGCCTAGAGATGTGTAAAAATGTTAATGTGGTGGGTTTGATACTCTTTTAAGAGGTGATGATGAAGCAAGTAATGTTGGGTTATTAGGTATTTAGAGTTGAGATTTTGGTATGTCCTGTACTCCTTTAGTTTTGTGACCTGAAAAGAGATGCATCAAAATATTTTTTTCACTGGCTATGACTGCTTTAAGCAAAATAGTGACAGGCCTTATATTGGTCTTTGCCTGAGTCACTCACTAAAGCTGCACCTGGTTGTACATTGTTCTGGGTTATTCGTTCATGTTAGTCTGTTTAATTTGCTTGTATTTGTGCTTGACATGAGTTTGTTTGGTGTTTATCCTTGTAGTATCTCTGTGTGTATCTGTGTGTCTCTACAGGTGTACTTAGTGGCCCTTGTGGACCCTCGACATGATTAGGGGTCCAGCAGGAGTCTCGGAGCAGGGAGCAGCAGCACAGAGGAGCTGATGGAGTCCTGAGCCTGGAGCTGGTTTCTATTGTCCCTGGTAATTGGATTTGGTCTGGGAGAAGAGATGGCTGCCACTGAGGGGCTGCGATCATTAGGTGTGAATGAGATGTGTGGAGCCCTGGCTCAGCACACACACACATAGATATTGTGCATTTGAATAGACATGAAATCCACTTGTGTGTGTCAAACCTCATCCAGATAAATCTAAATGTTCTGTGTCAAACATTGTTCTGCCCATATGTTTTTAGATCATTTTTCAAGCTCACCTCCACACTGAAACATGACAGCTCAAATCATATATCAATTTGGTTTTTCACTGCCACTTTTGCAGTAAAAAGCTCCATATATGCTTTAACATAGAAACAAATCAGCTAATTTTTGGTAAACAAGTTATACCATAGAGATTTATGGCAAAGCTATGGTTTTAGTTAGCAAAGGATAACAATGTGGCAAGCCTAAATGACTCAATAGCAAGCCGGTTACATCACAGATTTGTTGGATTTCGAAGATTCTCACAGTTATACAACACTGACAATGATTTTAGCAGATCTTATCAAAAATCAGTGTGCCATGGGGACAGCACTATGCAGACTGACTACAAGACACAGGCTCAAGTCTGAAAGGGGGGAGAGTGGTCCGGCTGCAGACTGTGGATTTCCTCTCTCGCAGACCACTGCTGTGAGACACCACACATGCCAGAACGGAAGGGAAGTAATTTGATTGTTTAACATTTAAGACATTTTTTTTCTTTTTTTAAAAAAATAATTTAATTCACAAAGTGTGGCATTAACATTCACGTAATAACCAAATTTAAAATATCACAGATTAAACATTAAAAAAAAAAAGAACCGAGAAAGGTCTATTGTCTAATCTGAGATTAAATTATGTACAGATCTGTTTTTAGAAGTTGTTAGACCAACGGTGGCTCCCTTTAGTTTCATGAACATTAGCTAAAGCTAACATAGCTTAGCTAGTTAAGTAGTTAGCTTTACTACTAGTGAGTCGTAAAATGTAGGACAATGTAACTACTTTTAACTTAAGCATAATCTAATTTAACTTCATTTGCTTTTACTTTAGCTATGTAAGTTATGTACTGTTACCTATGTAGTGTGTGTAGCTCATGTAGCTGTTATATCTTTGGATTGGCTTCATTAGCTATGTTGCTACATTATCTATATTTTGCTAAAGCAAGACCAGTTTTAGAAATAGTTACACAATGGTGGCTTGCTTTAGCTTTGTTAGCTTAAGCTAAAGCTTCAAAGCTATGTTACTTATGTAGCTTGCATAGCCACTGTAGCTTGGCTTACTTCAGATTCAGCTACATAGCAACAGTATCTACCTTTGCTTAAGATGGACCCATTTGAGAAGTAGTTACACAAACACTGGGTTACTTTGGATTTGTTAGCTTCAGATAATGTTTCATAGCTACATTACATTTGTAGCTTACATAGCTAATTTGGCTTGGTTAGCTTTAGATTTAGCTATGTTCCTACATGATCAACATTTGCTAAAGCTAGACCTGTTTTACAAGTAGTTACATGAACAGTGGCTTGTTTTGTCTTTGTTAGCTTTAGATAAAGCTTCATAGCTACATTACCTTTGTAGCTTACATAGGTACAGTAGCAGGGCTCAATTAAGATTTAGCTGTGTTCGCAACATAGCTATATTATCTACCATTGTTTAAGCTAGAAGTTGCTTCAAAGTTACCCATGTAGTTAATAGAGCTACCGTAGCATGATTTGCTTTAGATTTAGCTTGGTTTGCTATGTAGCAACATTACTGACATTTGCTAAAGCTAGAATTTTTTTTTTAGAGGTAGTTACACAAAGGTGGCTTACTTTAGTTTCGCTTTAGATAAAGCTTCATAGCTGCGTAGCTACATTGTCTACAATGTTTTGTAATTTTGGTTTTGCAGGTCAGGTTTTTTACGTTTAACTTGTGGTAACCTAACCCCTACCTTAAACCTTTCACTAACCTAACCAGAAGTTTAATCTGACTTTTTTTTTTAAGAAAGATTAGGGGTGTATTTCTGTTTTGACAGGTGCAGCATCTCATTGTTGAAGTCTGAAAGGTGGATGTTTGTGATCTTAACTCCAGTTGTATCAACAAATAAATAAAATACAAGAGTTTTAAATTTTTTTCCATAAAAGCTAAATTGGGTATATATTTACAGATTTATATAACTTTTTTAATGTGAGCTTGTCTTACACGCAGCAATAAAGCAGCTTTCTAAAACAAACATCACTTATCTGTAGTGTTTCATTACTGCCTCTGTTAATCCTCTCTGTTCAAATAAAGATTTATAACGCAGCTGTAAACATGCTGCATCAGAGGAGAGTCCATTATTTGCATGTTAAAAATTAGCCTTTTTTGTTTTTGTGTGTGTATCCAACTTGGACTCAGTGACACACAAACGCACATACACAGGGGTGTTTCCATGGGAACCAAACAGCCACTCTGCTCTTCAATAGCGGGTGAGCGAGCTGAGGTAGATGGCTATTGTGCTGCCTGTGTTTGGGGGGTCGGGGTGGCGGTTCGAGAGGGGTTGTGGGGGCAATATTAAACAACGCACTAGACAGATGAAAGCACTGCACGTCCTTAAATCTAATCATAATTTAGTCATCACTACAAGATGGTATGATCAAAATAAAGGAGGAAAGAGGCCGCACTGACAGGACGGAGAGAGACCTGAGTGCACGAGTCAAGGAAAAGAGGGGATGTGAGATTGCTGTTAGATGGGAAATGATGGACAGAGATGGTCTGATTCCTAAAGTTGATGCTTTTTTGTTGCATCAATCCCTGCATCCAGGCGCAGCAAGCACTTTGCTTAAAAGGATTTCTGAAGCTCATACGCAGCTTCAGCGCTGTAAAGACAGAGAGCTCAAATCATAACCTCCTATACCTGGACTTCCATTTATGCTTTTTGTGAAATCATGACAAATCAAATTACAAGAGAACAAGAAAAAAGCCACTGAAAGCAGAAAATTGCAGGAATACTGTGTTATACTGCACTTAACATAAAGAAATAACATGTTCCAAAGAAGTAGGTATACTTAATAATTCCCAAGGAGAAATTCAGCTTTACACTTTATATACACTCAGCCATTTATCTGAATTCATTAGCTTTTCTTCTGCAGAATGAAAATTACAATATCTTGGAAAACTTTAGGCCTTGGCCCCAATTGAAAGTCTCTGAGTGAAACTTCACTGTTTTAAAACTTGCAACGTGCTGTTACCTTTTTGCCACATTAAAAATTAATTTAGCAAACTCCATCAATTTTAGTGAAAAATGTATGTGCTGTTGGATGTTGAAGAAGAGTTTCTGTGTCCCTTCTGTCTCCTTCTGTTGGACTGATGCTGACTCTGAGTGCTAGGGCAGCTTCAAGCAGCCTATTAGGGGGAAACTTTTCTCCACCTTTGCTTTGTCCTCCACTCTCCAGACCCCTTCCCATCTTGGTCAGCTTCTCCTGTGAAGACGTGTCACGACCTTCCTTTGAGAGACTAAATAAATGCACCACCTCCTGCTATCAACCATGGCCCTCATCTTATTCACCTTATGGGACTTTTTCCACTTATTTCATGATAATGAAAACAAAATAAACAAAAATACTGAAGAGCACCTTGAGCCGAAGACAGATACCAAGTTTTGAGACTGAGCAGCGTAAGTGAGAAGCATTTGTGTCATTAAAGCTAGATACATTAATTACATGAAAGACAGGCATTGAAACCATAAACGTGTAAAATTTGATGACTTTAATCTGTTTTTTAAAATGTTACTTCAATCTACTGGATTGTGTAATTGTATTACCATGTCCTAAATCTTTCCAGTTATCCAAGACCAAGCAAAAATGGGGCAAGACAAAGCAGCAGTCTGGCGATTTAATCTGTAACGAAGGAAACATAAGTGAAAATCATAGACAAACCAGCTAAAATACCTCAGAGGGTAATAACCCTCCTACATTACCATACCAGTCTATGTTACCTTGCTCAATCTGGGGCCCTGATTAGGGAGAGTCAATAGGCTGGCTACTCTGGCTCAAACAGGGGGGAGACAAGGGTAGACTTCCTGGGAGATGAATTATATTATTAGTGATAAGCCTACAACTAAATCCATAAAGCCCTTATTTATAGCCTACCTTATATATAATATACAAGTCTACAAAGCACACAATCAGTCAGGGTCAATCAGGAGACCGCTTCACCACATGTAAATGTACAAGAAATCATTTGATTTCTTACTAACATCAAATCATCAAGTATTTCTCCCCCAGCTTTCCCTTACCTGCACACACCAAGCAGTCCTGCCACACTGCTACCAGGATTCAGACAAAGAGAGGGAACTAATGGCCCACACCTGATGTTATAAAGGCAGGAAACACTACCTGACCCTAGCTACAGAGGGGATCGTTCTCACTTTTTGCTTCAGCCCTCACATTTACACTAAGAAGTCAGCTACATGAGTGCGGCACTTGGAGGACAAGTGGTATCATAACGTATCGTATCACACCGTATCCTATCATATTGTATTGTATCAGTCTGTATCATATTGACTTTCATCACATTGCATCTCATCAACGTAACGTAATGATGTGATGTAATGATACTGTAACACCGGAATGTATTACAGAACGTAACAGCGCAATGTAACAGTGCAACGCAACAGCGCAACGTAACAGCGTAATGTAACAGCGTAACATAACAGTGCAACATAACAACGTAACGTAACAACGTAACGTAACAACATAATGTAACAGCGTAACCTAACAACTTCAACAGCATAACCTAAATGTGCAGCATAACTGTGCAACGTAACTGTGTAGCTTAAAAGCGTAAAGTTACTGTGTAATGTTACTGTGCAACGTAACTGCGTAAGGTAACAGCTTAAGGTAACAGCTTAATGTAACTGCTTAATGCAACTGTGTACCATAATTGTGTAATGGAACTGCGTAACGTAACAGCGTATCCTAACAGCATAACCTAACTGAGTAACATAACTGTGCAATGTTACTGCGTAACATAACTGCATAACTATCTGCGTAGCATAACTGCGTAACCTTACTGCGTAACAAAACTGCGTAACGTAAATGGGTAATGTAACTGCGTTACATAACTGTGTAACGTAACTGTGTAACGTAACTGTGTAACATAACTGTGTAACGTAACTGTGTTACGTAACTGCATAACATGACTGCGTAACATAATTGTGTAACATAACTGCGTAACGTCATTGCATAATGTAACTGCATAACACATCAATCTAACATAAGAACGTAATGTAAGAACATAATGCAACAATGTAACAATGTAACATAACAACGTAACGTAACAGCTTAACATTGCATTATTTCTTTTGTTTGTAAGGTTTTCCTTTGAGCTTGTAACTCAATGCAACAGTGGACAGAGCTGGAAACAGGGATGAGAGAATGGTGAAAGATGTGGGAAAGTGTGATAGGCTGGACTTGAACCTAGAATTGAAATTACATCGTATCCCATATCATACCGCATTGTATTGTATCACATCACTTCTCATGGTATTGTGTCGTATGATATCATGTTGTTGTACTATTTCGTCTCATATTGTATTGCATTGCATCATGATTTAATGAACCATAAATTTTTGGTTTGTTGTTCTTTATTTGAGCTTATAACAGCAATAGGGCAATGGACAGTCACAAACAGGGATGAGAGAGTCGGGAAAGAAATGTGGGAAAGGAGCCATAGGCTGGACTTGAATCCCAGGCTGTTTGCATATATGGGACTTTACCTAAGTGCTAGGCCATCTGGTCCCTGATTTTGTTTTATCATGACCTATCATATAATTTCGTATTTTTTCATATTGTACCTGATTCCTTAAAAAAAGTAATTTTCTTAGAAGCCTTATTGCAAAAATGTTGATTATTAAAGTTTTACATTTCATCAGATTCCATCTTATCATAAATGACAAATGGGTTATATTTAATAATCAGTATTTTAAATACCATAATACCTTTGAATTCTTTATGTTTAACCCATGTTTATGTTTCTTTTTTATTGTCACTGCTAGTGCGTCTCTTTGTTTTATGTGTGTCTTTCATGTACAAGCTGATCCAGACCAAAGGCTCCTAGAGCAACAAATAATCTTGTGGGAAAGAAACTGAATATTGTTTTTTAGATTCACCTTCATGGAATATTTTATTGATTTTTTAAAACTATTTTTAGAACAACACTTCATTATGACTGACTTGTTTAAAGTAAGCATATTTATTTCAATATTCTTACAGTAATTGATAGGTAATGAAGATGAAATTGGCGAAAATGATTACTAATGTGTGCGGAACTTTAATCCTGCCGCCTCGGTTCCATTCGGGGGACTTTATCGTGGACGGACTGTCAAAATGACATGGTGGTAAACACAGTAAGGTGAGTCTCGGTTTTTGTTTTGTTCTTATTGAATGGCACCGGCTTTACTTTAAGACATTACTTATATGGATTCTTAGCTAAACGATAGTTGTGACCTCAGCGAGGTTTCATATTTTGTATTTTTTTTAAAGTGACATTGTTCAAGGATGGAGAGAGGCTAACGTTAGCTGCTAGTTAACCAGCCCCGTTTCACATCACATTAGCTCAAACAGGCCTGGTTCTGTTAGCCTCTAGACTAGGTTATTCTTAAGAATAAACAATTAATGAAGGTAAATGCAGGGATACGCAGATGATTTTAGGGCATCAGCCTACATTTCATGTTAATGTAGCTAAGCTAGAGGCTGACCGTGGCTTCACCTCTGTGATTGTTTACTGCTGAGATGATGCTGACTCTGTGTTTATGGATTCAGATACAGACAAACACATAGACGCATTAATAACTGCACCGTGGCTTCAGTTTGGGTGTTTTTATTCGTGCAGTGCTGTTAGACTTGTTAAAATAAAGTGGCATCGTTAGGTGTGACGTGAGGTAGAGAATTTTAAACGTGATAACACTGACGAAATATAAAGACAGGTGCTTTATCCATATACATTTCAGTGGTATTTTGGTTGGGTACGATATTTTTTTAAACTTTTTTTTTTACAAAAGCTAAAGAAATCAGAGGCATAAGACAAAAGCCAGCTATCATGGGCTCAAATAACAGAATATAATAGACTATCAAGGGATATAAACATGCTTGATGATGTAAAAATAAAGACAAGATTATAACAGCAAATTAAAAAGTGCATTACACTGCTATTTTTGTGTTTTAGAACTACAGAGATTACTGTGTCATTAGTGTTTAAGAGATTTGGGCTTATTGTACACCTTTAGAGCAATCTTGATGACTCAACCTTTCGGTAGCTTTACTGAAAATGTGTAAGATAATATGATGCTGAGATAAGCTCTCTGTGAGATGGGAAACTCAGGCTGCATCATTCTACAAAAGAGAGTTCCTTGTTTGTGGTATTAGTGTATTCATCTGATTTAGAATTTGTTTTAAAGTCCTTCTTTTAATACAAGATAAAGTATCAGAAAGGGTTTTTGTAAGATCTGTTTTTACAGAAAGAAAATAATGCCTTTTTTATTAACCTTAAAGCCTTGAAATGAAAAAGTTATACTTTTATTCATATTGACAATCAAGGAAGATTATATATAACATTTTTGTGATGAAATAAAATAATCATTTTTATTTAGGAATTGACTTTAGTATCATATATTTGAAAAATAAGGAAGTAGTTGAAAATGATGATGAATTTTATATTGAACAATCTGATAGAAGTTGTAACAGTGCATTAAAAATATTGTGAGAGCTTGGAGTCTGATTGTTGACATTAACATCCACTTAATTCAGCCTAGTGTAAAAATCATAAAGAGAAAATCAGGATGGGTTGGAAAATGAATGTGTATAAGGTGCTCTGGGTTACATATTTTATCTGCATCATGAATTAATGAACGGAGCTGTTTTGAGGTGGCAATTGTAGAGTAAAGCGCCTTTCTAAGGTCTATTGAACAGTCAGTTGTTGAGTAAGATGGAGTAGATTGGGTAGAAAGTTTAAGAAATATAGTTTTTTTATAATGTGAACAGTCTATCTTACAGTCTATCTCTTACCCCCCCCCCCCCCCCCCCCCAATGATTCTGCTATTAGTGGTAATACGATGTGACAGGTGAGTCAACATGAATTCATTGGAAAATTTGTTGACTAATTGTATTTGCAGAGAGGTGACATCATGGTGTTGGTAAATGATCCTGTAGGATGTCCAGAACAGCCGATGCCATGGTAAAGCTGCTGCCACTATGCATCAGACACTGGTTGTACTATAGTTTAAGAAAAAAGATAAGCTGGAGTTTAAAAGATCTTCTTAACAAAACATATTAGTAAAAGCAATTTAAAAATATATGCATACTGCTCACCCTCTGGACTGTTGATGTGATAAGTTGAAGATGCTGACAAAGGAACATCTAGTTAAAGGAATTTTGGGCCCTGAAAGCAGTGATCTCATTCAAATTATGCCAAGGCTGGTCAGGAGATGTGCAAAAACATCTTCTCTGCCAAGACAAGCTCTTAGCGTGGTTCTATGCTCTTGTTTTAAAGAAAGATGTGGTCCAGTTCAGATTAAACTGCTGCTTTCCTACAGCTACATCTGAGCTACCGTGGCAGCAGCCATTGTATATACCGGCAAACCTATGTCGAAGCAGACCAGAAGAAGAGCGAAATTATTGTTTCTGTCATGAAAAGTGTTCAGTGTTGTTTTCTGCCCTTGTTTTGATAGTTCTAACAAAACTGCTGCTATGGCTAAGTACAAGCTAATCAGTCCACTAGCAGCCACTGTATAAAACCACTTACAGTACAACTAACCCTTTCCCCCTGTAACTATTAAGTTACATAGTCATGCCGAAGCAGGTCAGTAGAAGAGCAAAAACAGCTTTCACATCATGAGAAGCTTTTAGTGTTGTTTTTATTCTTTATTTCATGCAGAAATGTGGTCGAGTTCTAGTAAAACTGAGTAATGCCAAAGTTACATCTGAGCTAATCACTCAAAATCTGTGTTGTATTTCAGTCTGGTTTAGGGCTGGGCAATTATGGCAAAAATCAAAATCACGATTAATTGAACTTTTAACATCGTTTACGACTGATGAACGATTATCCCACCCCCACTCTGTTTGTGCTGTATTTGTATAATTTCAAAACAAATAACTGAAAGGAACATGTGATTTATTCACAGTTTCTGGTTATTTTGTTTTGAAAAATTTGAAATTAAAACACACATTAGCTGAAATGATTTTTTTTGTTCCTAAAATCCCCCCTCAAATTTTCCTAGAAAAGTGGAAATGTATTACGTGTATTTCTTCCAAACCAAACAAACTGTTTTTATACTACTGTATAATAAGTAGAAAATACCTCTGCTGCTCACTTTGCACAGTCAGCACCATATTTGAGTTCAAGCGGACTGGATGGGACGGTGTCATGTGACTGCTACTTCTTTTGAGTTTCCGGCAGACTACATGCCTTGCAACACATGGCTGCCTATCACGTGACTACACAGCCAGCAGTGTTTTTTTTAAGGGGTTGGTGCATTCATAGAGAGAAAATTGCAAGGAAAAAAAATGAAATAGTTGACATGGCAGGCTTATGTCGGTTAGAGGCTCTAAAATGTCGGTTTTGATTATTTTTCGATTAATTGCCCAGCGCTGGTCTGGTTGGTATTGGATGTGTTGGTTTCGATACGCATCCCTAGGAATGACATGCACCAAATGTGCTTCAGGAGCAGGATTTGATCCTGCAGTCAGTGCATTGAGGGTCTGTAAATGGGCGCCTGCTCTACCAACTGAGCTAAACTGGTGCCTGAATGTGCCAGTTTATCTAAATGGAACGTTATGTGGTGAAACTGTACAGGTCAGCAGTTTTTAGCATAATGCTGTTGTCTTTTTATTAACGCAACAAAAATGATTGCATATAGGTTTAATAAATTGTCAGATAAAATTCATATGAGCATTAAAATAACAGTGATATATTGGACAACCTCTCACGTGTGAATTCTCAGGGATAAACCGTAAATATTAACCTCATTGGCCCACTTGACTAGAATTGAATCGCAGTGATGTAATGGGGCTTTAAATAATTCATATGTGGAGGAAAGTGAACAAGGCAGAGCTGTGGAGGAGAATAAAATCAATGAGGGTGAGAGCAAGAATGAAAGAGAAAGATCGAGATACAGGGAGAAGAGGAGAGAGAGACAGAGGAGTAGAGGGAATCAGAAGAGACAGGCGGGCAGCTAGATGGATGGGAACCCCACCCAGGCCCCGCTTCCTCTCTGCTTGCCCGTCCACTGATAAGCAGCTGAGGAGGAAGTCGAGTATTATTTCATCTGGACACATGAGGGAGGATGATCAAAAAGCTGAGGTCTTAGTGTGACAAGGACATCACACTTTTGGGGGGTAAGGTAGTTTGGTTCTTAAAGTTGGTACAGCTCTTTATCTCCTTGTGAAGCCTTCTGTTTAAATAGAGAAGTGTTCAGAAACAGTGATTGAGAAGAAATTAATCACTGTTTTCTTACTAACAGCTGTGTTTCCATTCTTTGTATTTCTTCCTCTTTACCATTTCCTCTTTCTCTCTTACAGTGAGCTGCAAAAAGTGTCCGTCAGATGATCTCACAGCCACCTGATGGGGAAAAAGAACATGAATAATAAAGCCGATTTTGACTTGACATCCTCCAACACCTGAATATTTCAGTCCAAGCACAAGGACTTAACTGTTTCTATCTGGCAAAGCCACAGAGTTTGCCACCCAAATTGGCTGGATTCAGGGAGTCCCAGGCTGTTGGAAGTCCTGGAATAAAGCCGCAGCATCTTTCCCCAGAGAGGTATTGTACTTTCCGTTCAGAGCAGGAGGCACAGCATTAAAAAGACAGACTGTAACCCTGGACGAAGGCTGTGTCCTAAGGGGGAGAGCAAGACTCTGCTTCTGTCAGCAGTTTGTGAAGGCTGCGTGCTGCTCGGATCTTCCTGTTTTCTGGACTTACCTAAAAGACATGGATTCAATCAGCTGAGTGCTATTGTATTTCACAGACATGCGGATGCTAACAGGGATTTTGTGCGCATTCTGGAAGATCATTCAGTTGTGAGATTTCTCACTCAGTGGAGAGAGCAGCCATGGAAGGTCTTGCACAGCTTGACATGGTTGGTGATATCAGCCCGGCTCTGGAGGCCACAGAGGACTTTATCCACTGCATGGACGAGATCCACGACCAAGGCCCGAGCAAAGATCAAACAGGAAACCTCCAGTCTTCCAGGCCCCCCAAGCAGCTCCAGGAGGTATCCAATGCACCGTTGGGGAAGCTGAGCTCCAGCGGTGTGTGGGGGCTGCTGGCTGGTGAACAGCCCGAAGTGGGGCCTTTAGGTCTGGCCTGGGCTGACAACTTTAGTGTACTAGGGCTGGGGATGGGCCTGAGGCATGGGAAGAGGAGCCGAGCGAGATCCACCAACGACCTAGCAGCACACACCAAGGAGTGCACAAACAACGCCACCAACTCCTCATCCAACTCAGCATTTAAGAAGGGGCACAACCGATCCAGGTCAGATGTTAACTACAGGCCTTCAGCTTACACGGACAATGGGCTGCCCACCGTGGACTGCAACACTCTGAAGAACATGATCCTCAACCACCAGCAAGAGGGTGAGTTTACATCCACAGAATGAGTACATGTGTGATCAGATTTATGTTAAAGTTTTAAAGAATATTTTAAGTCCACTCTAGAGATTAAGGATCAGTCAGTTTGGACAGTTTTGGACAGTTGTCCAGTCAAAATAGAAGTTTAATTTGTTACGGAGGACTAAAATTATGTAGACCCAATTTTTTGGATGTTCCCTTTGTGGTACATAATGTGGGAATTATTCTTTATCATATTGATTTATTAGGTTGTAATACAACCATATATACACAATAGCCCTTTACATCGAATACTGCTGGATGTTACTGGAGTGGCAGCTGTACTTCTTCAGGTGCCTGGTGCACTTTTCTGAGCCTGATCCAGCTCACTGCGTACTGGTTGTCCAGGATTCAGTGGGTTGGTCCAGAAGTAGGGGCAGGTGTGTGTGTTGTGGAGGGGTCAGCTTGAGACATGTCTTTAGAGAGATGGGGCATTGGCCTGGATGATGGCTATCAGGAGGCTGGATCGTTATAGGACCAAGGTTGACACGGCAACACGCAGAACAAGCATATCATCACTCTAGGGCCATGACCTCCTATCTCCGAAACCACTACTTTTCAGGAAATTAAAATAACACTGTACTTTTCCACATTATTTAAGACTGAATTGTCTTTGTCAGCATTATTCTCGACACGTTCGTTTAGTTGTAAACCATAAAACCCGCTGACAGATGTGAAGGGTGACCACTAGCACTGATTTATAAAAAAAAAAAATGAAACTGTCAAAAATGGAGGCCCACTACTCACCATATGCTCTCATACCTGACCTGGTGGACAAGGCAGGACAGAGATCAATGAAAGCATGCTTTTTAACTACTGGCAGATTTTTGCAGATAACATCAGTTAACAGGGTGGTTTTGGATGAATGCAGTCTACATTACCAAACTAGTACATGTGAAGGCATTTAAGACCACTGTTGTTTGCAGTGTGAGCCAGGCCTGCCCACAGAGTTGGCTGGGCCCTGGCAAAACCCAGAGAATGGACCATCCACAGTTGTAATTTATTGATGGTAGCAGTTTACATGTGTTGGATTAGTAGCATTGACGCCAGCATCCTGGCTTGCAGTTAGTTTATTTTGTAGTTAAAAAGTTTGTCAAACTATTATTGGGTTCTGAGGTTGAAACATTTATTTCTGCCAATTTTTAACATCTTTCAACCACTTTTTCCACCCTTTTTGCCAGTATTGTTTGCTGCTTTCAACCGATATTTGCCCCTTTTTGCCGATTGTTGCCTCTGTTGGCCTTTTTGCCATGTGTTACACCCATTTTAGCCAATTTGAACCAATTTGAACCCAATTTCACTGTTTGTTATGCATGTATTTGCCACGTGTTTGCAACTTTCCTATTATTTTTTTGCCTGTGTTAACCCGTTTTGCTTCTTTTAACCCAATTTCTCAAATTTCCCCATATTGTTGCCTCAGTTTACCCATTTTTGCAGCTATTTTTGCCAGTTTTAACCCATTTTTGCCATAATCAACCTCCTTTCACCATTTTTTCCCAATTAAAATGCATTTCACTGTTTGTTATGTGCATTTTCCCCACTTTACCACTTTTTTTTTTCAACTTTCTTACTATTTCTTTTTGCCTCTGTTAACCCGTTTTCCACTGTTCCACCAATATATTAATTCTCCCTGATGCATGTATATTAGGGAAAAGATTATTGTCCAGTTAGATATCCTAATCAAGCTATAACCATAGCTTAACTTAACTTTGCTTGTAAAACTGTCTGTGTGAGCAGCAGGGCTTCTTTGCTCCCTCATGTGGTGTTAGGTTCCAAAAGTAAGAGAGAGGAGTTCATTCAAAAAAGTATAATATTTGTTGGGCCTTCAGATGACACACAAGCAAGCTGCATAAGAGGAAAGAGTGCTCAGACTGGAGCTGTAAACACAGAACTAAGAACAACAAAACCCAGAGGGATTTTGACTTTAAGAAAGTGATTATTTCAAAGCATATTTATAAAGAATATATTTCAGGATCTTGCATACTAAGCCTTTAACATAAGTGAGAAAATATAAGTGGGGGAACTGACCCTTTAATCATATTAGATTTGCCTAATTGGACTTTAATAAACCTGATGGCATCTTCCATTGACCATCTCATTAAACAGCTCAGACTCCACCTTGAGAAACATCCACACCTCCTCCTCCACTCTGATTGACTTTCCGTTATCCGGAAAGCTCTCTGAGTCTGAGAGCGTCTGAGAACCGAAGTCCTGCACTGTTTGTTCTGCAGAACGGGGCGTCTGCTCTACTTATGTTGAAGCATCCTCCGAGAAAGCAATAATGACAGAAGATGATGATAACTTGAAATGACACAGCTGTGCTATGACAGTCAGTATTCAGACACACGGCCCTCTCTATCACACATACACACCATTTGTTTGTGTGTTTTGGCCATCTGAAGGCCTAAGGAGATCCTGAGGGATCCTGAGGGATAATAGCCTGTAATCCTGTCAGCAAATGGACTCAAATGAGGCGAGAGAAGAGGCAACCCAATTACCCGGCCCCTGATACTGGCAGGATTATTTAGTATTAGCATATGTGTGAAAAGGCATCAGGCTATTTAGTTTGGCTCTGTGTGTATTGAAAGGAGAGAAGTAGGAAAGGGACGGTAATAAGCAGAATGCAGAGTGATTTAGTTCAGCCTCGCTCTGTCTCTTCATTCACATTAAAAAAAAAAAAAAGAAGAAATGGCCTGTTTGCCTTTCCATTAGAGACAGCTGGGGATGTTTAGATGGTAAATGGATGAGATGATCATTATTACAGCACAATATATGTCTATGTATAGGAACAAACAGACTGTATGTATGGCTTTCACTGAAGCTTTATTGGGTTTAATAATGTCAGCCACTGCAGAGGTTGCATTTATCCGTTATGTGTGATTCTTAAAAATAATAGGTTGCATATTCTGTTGAAAGCATTCCTCAAAGTCTTCTGATCATTAGACGTTAAGGATATAGCTTAAAGGTCACCTCTCCCACCCGTTTGCCTGTGGTGAATTTTCCCTCCAGTTCTCACACATCAACTTCATGAGGAAAATATAGTAGGAGGCTGGCAGGAAAGAGTCTGGGTGGAAAATGTGTCTCTTTGGGTTCACACAACCAGGTCACCCAGAGAAATCTGGGTGAGCTTTGTAAAAGTATTCACCCCCTTGGATGTTTTTTTTATCAATCTCGGTCGATAAAATTTGAGATTTTTGACCAGAAAAAACAAAAAAACAAAAACAACTCTTTATTGTCAAAGTCAAAACCGATTTCTACAAAGTAATGTCAAGTAAATAAAAATATGTAATGTAAAATATGTGACTGCATAAATATTCACCCTCTTCAAGTCAGTATTTAGTAGATACAGCTTTGGCTGCAATCACAGCACTGAGTCTGTGTGGATAGGTCTAAGTCAGGTTTGCACAGCTGGACATTGCAATTTCAATCCATTCCTCTTTCCAAAACTGCCCCAGCTCTGTCAGGTCAACCTTGCAAAGCTCCCGCCTGAACTGTTTGGGCCCGGTTAGAAAGTGACAGGACCAATCAGCGACGAGGGGCAGTACTTTCAGGCGCAGTGGAGTTGTGATGTAAGCAAGCAGCAACAAGAGGCTGGTGCGATTATGGCGGAAGAGATTAGCGTGGATGCTGCTAAAACACCAGTTTTATCAGAACTTAACAACATTTCTTCATTAAACTAAGAATAAAGAACAGCAGTGAGTTGTTTTCAAAAATGACAATAGTCGTGTACTGACATATCTATAGTTGCCATGGTTTGCGTTATTCCTCGGTAACTGCGCACACACACCTTGGTCGCAGCTACGTCACGTGTTTTGTTGCTCTGATTGGCCCGTAAAGATGTGACAGACAGAACGTTCATCCAATCTCACTTTTGTCAAAGCCTCTGCCCTTTCCCAAATGCTTGGTATGTCAGGTTACTGTCAGGTTGCACAGATGTGAACATTCCTTTCCAATTCCAGCCACAAATTATCTATAGGACTGAGGTCTGTGATTTGACGTGGCCACTCCAGAACATTCACCTTGTTGTCCTTAAACCATTCCTACAGTCATGGACGAAAGTATTGGCACCCCTGGGATTATTCCAGAAAATACACCATTTCTCCCAGAAATTGTTGCAATTACAAATGTTTTTGGTATACAAATGTGTGTTTCATTTATGTGTGTTGGAACAACACAGAAACAGAGGAAAAAAGCTAAAATTGACATAATTTTACACAAAACTCAAAAATGGGCCGGACAACATAGTTGGCACTCTCAACTTAATATTTGGTTGCAAACCCTTGGGAAAAAATAACTGCAACCAATCGCATCCTATAACCATCACAGAAGAAAGTTAAGAGGTAAATGTTTGCTTAAAGGATCTGTGGTTTTATGTAAACATTTTTTGCTAAATGTCCTCAAAAGTTAACTTTTCCTCGTCAATGGCGTTGTTGACCCACTGACCTCTTGGTGACCCTTTGCTGTAGCTGCAGGTTGAGACGTAATGTTGATATAGTGGTGATTTACGATCGGGAGTCCGTGCATTGTGTTGTATTTTGAAAGAACCAGATATTCTATGCTTGTGACTTCCTGTTTGGAGCTTTCTGATCGACGGGCATTGACGGGGTTTGGCAGCAGCTGGCACTGAGAATAGACCTGCAGTGTATCGTGAATGAAGCAGAGCGGAGTGGTGCTCCAGGGATGCGCCAGTGCTGGACTAGAGCGCAGGCTGTGGAACTGCTCCGCAGTGTGATTTGTCCGCTGATTGCAGCGTGGTTGCTGTATGTGGAAATTGGAGGTCAGGCAGCTGTGATATCAAAGCACAAAAAATGATCAGCCCATCTCACTCATAGATGATCAGCTGCAAGAAACCTGATCAGAGCATTGCTATTCTGAAAGAAAAAATAGTGAATAAATATGATATTTCTAAAGTAGACATAAGGAATGATGGAGCACAGAGAGAAATGGCTTCACAAAGAGACTTTGTAGCAAAAATCAGCTCTGACCTGTGGGACCTCTTAGCTTCAGGTGCTGTATTTGAATTAGTAATAACTTACTAGAGTATTGTGCAAAAGGAAACATAATAAATGTAGTGTTGGTTGAAACCCAGAGGCATAAATAAATAAACCCATATCCAACAATGCATTTAGAAAAAGCCTTCAGCCATATTGCTCCCCAACTCCTTCTCTCAGTTTGACCACTGGAGTCTCTTTGGTTCATGTTTATTATCTGCAAATAGCTGACAGCCATGGCTTCCAGACAGACATTGTGAATATTTGCTGTCTGCGTGTGTCTGTGTGTACACAATATGAGCACAAACATTTAAATGAAGTCTCATTTCAGATGGTCCCCCAAAGCAGCTCCAGTTGTTTGTCTTATTTTCTTTGTCTCTTATAATGACAGTGAAACTCAGCGGAAATCCTCTTTGATTTTATAATTCAAGGCTGCTTCTTCATCATAGTTTGTGCTTCAGATGGGCAACATTTGCTGACATGACTTGCATGTATGCTTAACCTTTAGTCATGATTCTGTTTAATTATTTCTGTGCAGAATAGGCCTAATGCTAGCTGCTCTTCACATACTAGACATGTTGGAATAAAGTTTATGTTAACATGAGAAGAAGACTGAAAAGTGACTGAATTTGAATTCATAATGATATCAATCATTTAATCCTAAACCTCTGCCTCTCCTGCTCTGAAACAGAGACAAGCAGCTTCTCTCTGAGACCAAGGGTGCAGGCTATTCGACGGACTGGTCGTCTCAGTGTCACTTGAGCCCAACGCAGCAGGAGCAAACATCTTTACTGACTAAAAATGTGTTCAAACCAATACCTGGCATGTTTTTAGTCATAGAAGAAATAGGCCCTGACCCTAACCCAAACCCTAAGGAAGGGTGCCAAAAAAGTGGGACTGTACTGGTCAGTTATTTGGTACCCTTTTCTGGTGGAAACAACCTATTTTATATGAAGGCTTTATATAAAATAGGTTGATTTACATTCAGTCAACACAACAACAGCATCCTAGAGCAGATACTGCTACCTCATTTTCATGATTTTGAATCTTAATTCTTCTTCTTTACAGAACCTAAACTCGTGGGTTTTTATTCATCTGAGAGTATCTGATAACTAGCTTTTGCCTCATGTGAGAGTATCAGGATGCTGTGAAAGCCTGGCCACTTTAGGCCTCCATCCATGAGAGTAAAACGTATGCATGTGGTATAAGAAAGCATTGCTGGTTAAATAATGATGAATTATTATTTAATTAAATGGTTTGTTATTATTAGATATTTGTTTATTATTTATTACATCATAAAAAAACTACATCTATAGTTTTACTTTACCATCTATTGTCTTCTTTGAAAATGTTGGCCTTACTAATGAATGGTGTAACTGTGTTTGGTAGGTACACTTTGCTAACTAGGAACTTGCTGCTGTCTATTATAATGTAAAACAGAACATGGCGCTGTTATTTGCTTTCTTGTTGAAGGCTGAAGGTGAGGTTATTGAGTCTTGATTGACTGGAGGGCAGCGGTCCTGGATGGTTTGTTTGCAGAGAACAGTGTTAATTCTGCCTGGCGGCTTGTATGTGTGTTTATCAGACTAATATAGAGCGTGATGTCAAAACCGACCAGGTGGAGATGAAGGCTAATTGAAGAGAGCAGTTTTCCTCCCCACAATGCCTCGTTCTCATCTCGACCCTCCCAAGCGTGAACACTGCCAATCAGCCTGACTTATTTCCGACTAAACTTATTTGCATATTCATTTGTTCCTTTTAGCAAAAGGTTTGTTAACATGCAAAGTCCGAGACCCAGAGTGACACTGTGTCAGCTGCTGTTTTGATAAGATTGATGAGGCTCTTGACTCTCCACCGTCCAGTTAACAGAGGCTATGAGAGATTTTCTTTTCCCTCCTAGAGTAATTCAGCATGTTTAAGAAACAAAATGCAATACTTGTTCATTAGACTGCGTCTGCTCAGGTTTATAATTTAATCAGAATTTGTGATTGGTTCAGGCGGGGCTGGAAAAGTGATTGTTGTTGTTTTTAAGTAAACCTGTCTACACATTAAAAGACCTTAAACCTGGCTAAATTAGGTTGAAAATTGTTTTTCTTCCTTTTTAAAGCCATATTTGTGCTTACACACCAGCAGTAGCCTGGATGGGAAGCAATATGTTTTCAGGTTGTCTGTCAGTCCGTTTGAGTCATTGTAGTGAGTGTTACACCTCTAGAACACTTTGAGGGAATTTTTACAGTTTTTAAAGATGTATTTTTGGGCTTTTTATGCCTTTACTCATCGAGGAGGACAGTAGATAGCGGCAGAAACAGGGATGAGAGAGTTGGGCAATGTAGCCACAGGCCAGATTTGGCCCATGTGCCCGCGCACATGGGCCACGCCTTAAACCACTAGGCCATCTGCACCCCTTCTACAATTTTGTCTACCCTGACTCAGATGAACAGATTTGATTTTAAAGATCAATGGTCAAGGGCATTTAGAGTCTTTTAAAATCTAATTTTTAAATTTTAATTGGGCTGCACTTATTTTTTCTTTGTTTTGGGATTGACAACATGGTGGTGTTTTAAAGGCTGAACTATATCTGACATACACTTTTTATTCCTGAAGAGAAACAATAATGCATTAGTGAAATTCTTCATGTGTTAAACCATTTATTTAAATTTCTAGGAGGAAAAGAGCCTTCAGACTCTTATGCAGTTTGGAAAGGAGAGCATGACATCCGAAGTCAGTTCAGGTGCATCACGAATACTGCCATTACCTAAAAAATTAAAGGGATAATGCTGTGTTTTTGAAGTGGGATTGCATGAGGAACTTCTGTGTTTTACTCACAGGAGATGCCATCAGCAGGGCCATTTTACTGACCAGATTATCTTTATGGATATCTATCTTGGGCTCTATACACATGCTGCAGCCTTAAGACAAGATTCAACAACATACACCTTCCCTTTATCAAACAATCAAACTTAATTATAGGCTTAAAAATACTTGTCAACTCAGCAGATATGAAACAAGACATAAATGAAAATTTATTTTGATATTTAGTTCTTTATTTCTTAACATGCACAACTGAGCAATTAATGGAGTTTCAGTTTTAATTTAGGGTTTTATTTCTGAGATCACATAAACAAGATATTCATGATTTAACAATTACTGCGCCACATGTGTCATGCTCATTTTGTCCATAGGTTTTGTCGTGTGGTAAATATTTTAGTGTTTTTTATATCTTGGCTGTGAAAGTAAATCTTTTTGTTTATTCGTTGTTATTTTAAATCAATATTCTTATGAGGGATGCACGGTATTATTGGTTGAATGTCTTTATGGGCAGATAATAGCTTGAAAAGTGAACTATTGGTATCAGAAGATATGAAAATTTCTGCCATTACACAACAGATCTTTTTGCCATCAAAATCTGACAATATTGACTTTAAAAATTGTCCTTATTAACAAATAAGTTTGTGAGTTTTAGGCTGGACCAACAGAACTGCTTCACCTGGAGTCATTTTCTTTATTCATCGTGATTCTTTACCCTCTAAAGTGTGTTTTCAAGACTTGCATTTTTTAATTTGTTCATCCACCATCTTTGAAATGTGTTTTAAGGACTGAAGTTTTAGGTCTGAACTACATCTAAGTATTGATATTGGTTAAAATAATTTAGAAAATATCAGCACTTTTGATATGTCTACAGTCCAAATTGTGCATCCCTTATTTCTAAAAATGTGAGTTTTATTTCACTCATTTATTTTTCATTTATTGCTTTTTTCCAAATTGTTAAGCCTAATTGAGCATGGTAACGGAATGAGACACAGATTCCATTGAATCAGTGAGTAATCCTGTAGTCAGGATCTCGGTATCAAATTGAATAATTGTGATTGTTTTTTTTTTCCCTAATTAAGCAGCCCTAACATGCTCATTGTTGTTGACTTTTGTGCAGTTAATTATGGTCCTGTTATGGATCGTTTGAACCAGGATGTCTTCTTCCTGGCCTCCTCCAGCTTGTCTTCAATCCTGCTCTCCAGCTCGTCCATCCTGTTAGCCATCTCTCTCTCTCTCCTTCACTGTCCACTCTTTCTTCTTCTCCTCCTGGCTTTTCTGGAGGAGATGTGGTGAAGGCAGCATCTGTCCTCTTGCCATTGTTTTTGCTGGTCTTGCAACCCCTCCTCTACTTTCTTTTTGGCAGCTGTGATCTCCGTGTTTATCTGTCCCAACTGATTGAGTTGGGCCATGGAGGAGAATCATGCAGGAATCATGTTTGTAAACTTTTTTTTTTTTTTTTTTTTTTAAGTCATAGCTCTCTGCTCCTGCTGCAGCCCCACACTAAGGTTGAGGATGCTGCTCTTTAATGACCTCATCGTGTGTTGGAGCTCATGTTCTTCTTCCTCGTCTTCTTCAACAGACTGACAGCGGACAGTGCTCCAGTGATGAGCTTCCTGCAGCTGCACAATCAGTTCTTCCATTTCTTCTGCTGGAAGGGACTGATCTGCTGACCTCTGTGGAGGAAAGACGCTCTGCTGGTTGAATCTTTGCTGAGCCTCCATTTCTAAATTCTCCATGGAGAAGGTCAGAGTGAGCCTTCTCCAGCTGAAGACTTAGCTCTGCAGCTTTCTGTTCTGCAGCAACATACTGGCAGTGATTGACATGCTGCATACGTTGAGCATAATCCAGCTGTTATCTCAAGAGAGCGTTTTCTCTCATGAGCTGGGAAACTTGGTCCTCCTGAACTGAAGAAACAGATGTGTGACCTGCCTCCCTGTTTCTCCTCCTCTTTTGGTCTGGGATACTTTTAGCTTTTCTTGTTGAAAATTTTCAAACAGATGTAAAGGTTGTGGAAAAGTTTCTAATTCACAGTGCTGGCTGATAAAGTGATTTTAAAGCTCTGAGAGAGTCTACTTGCTTTTATACCATACGGTGCATTCCTCTGATGGTCCTTACGAAGCCCCACCCACTTCACCCAGTGGCTTGGAGGCTTTGGAGACTAAAAGTATTCTGTAATGTCAGAGAAGTCCAGCATGAATTCCAAAAAAGTTGGGACACCATGTGTAATGTAAATGAAAACAAAATGCAAGGCTTTATAAATGTCATAAACTTGTATATTATTACCTCTGCCAAGGAGGTTATGTAATCAGGTGGGTTTGTTTGTTCATTTGTTAGTATGTTAGCAACATAACTCAAAGTCATGGATGGATTTTGATGAAATTTTCAGGACATGTCAGAAATGGCATAAGGAAGAACTGATTAGATTTTGGGACTGATCCGGATCACCGTCTGGATCCAGGAATTTTTTAAAGGATTCTGTACTATTGGGAGACAGGGATGCGCTTTTACCACTTTACACCAGGAGATGGTGGACATGAGTAACTTATCCAAAGTTTTGGAGTTTATAGAGTTTGACAGATGCACGCCCGGTCCAGGAGACGAGTGGAAGCATAACAGAGAGAAAGACAGGGAATTGTAGCGAGAGTACTCACAATGCTGGGAGGAATAAAGGAATATTCACCCTCTGCCATGACTTTCACGTGTAGCGAAGCCAGTGCTTTGCCTCCCTGTGTCTCCACCCCACCGGGGAGGGAGTAATTGGCAAATTAGATTTTGGGAGTGATCCGGATCACCGTCTAGATCCAGGAATGTTTTTAAAGGATTCTTCACTACTGGGAGATAGGGCTGATGGCGAAGGTCTGCGCTCTCTGAGTGCTTTTGTAGTTCAAAATAGAACATAAAAAATCTGATGCAAGGAAAGGGGAGCAAAGACTTGCCTGTTTACTTATCAATAAAAGTCCAAGCCGTGGTAGCCCAAATCATCACTGACTGTGGAAACTTCACACTGGACTTCAAGCAATGTGGATTCTGTGCCTCTCCACTCCTCCTCCAGACTCTAGACACCTAGAAGAGTGGAGAGGCACAGAATCCATGTTGCTTGAAGTCCAGTGTGAAGTTTCCACAGTCAGTGATGATTTGGGCTGCCATGGCATCTGCTGGTGTTGGTCCACTGTGTTTTCTGAAGTCCACAGTCAACGCAGCCATCTACCAGGAAATGTTAGAGCACTTCATGCTTCCTTCTGCTGACAAGCTTTATGGAGATGCTGATTTTATTTTCCAGCAGGACTTGGCACCTGCCCACACTGCCAAAGGTACCAAAAGCTGCTTCAATGACTATGGTGTTACTGTGCTTGACTGGTCAGCAAACTGGCCTGACCTGAACCCCATAGAGAATCTATGGGTTATTGTCAAGAGGAAGATAAGAGACACCAAACCCAACAATGCAGATGACCTGAAGGGCGCTATCAAAGCAACCTAGGCTTCCGTTACACCTGAGCAGTGCCACAGGCTGATTGCCTCCACGCCACACCACATTGTTGCAGTAATTCATGCAAAAGGAGGCTCAACTGAGTATTGAAGGCATAGAAATCAACATACATTTCAGAAGCCTGACATTTTTGTTTAAGATATCCTTTTTTTATTGATCTTATGTAATATTCAAATTTTTTGAGACTCTGAATTTTGAGCTCTCTTATCTGTAAGCCATAATCACCAATATTTCAAGATATAAAGGCTTGAAATATTTCACTCTATGTGTAACAAGTCTATATAATATATGGGTTTCACTTTCAGAAAAGAGTGACAAAAAATATTTAACTTTTTCATGATATTCTAATTTTTTGAGATGCATCAGTAGGTGCAACAAGCTGCAGTTCCACAACTGTCCACTTGAGGTGTGCTCGATGTGCCACAACCTGGGGCTGCATACTGGACAAATGTTGACGTGTGTCACTTGCCAGCCAAGGTCAAGCTCAACAGCATTTCTTTTGTCCGAGCCTTTTCACACTTGCTACTATGGCCAGAGACTGCTGGCGGTTTTTGGGCCCTTGGGACAGCAACAGTATGACCAGGGCCTAAGCCAACCCTACCCATCTGGATGGTACCCAGGCTGTGCTTACTGGCCACATCCACCCCTTACTCTGCCCTAAAGGTGTGGACTTATTATTTTATTTTTATTTTTTCAGTTAATTATTTTCCCATTCTCCTAGTAATATTCAGAGACATCGAGAGCATGACCACGGTTGTGTCAATCCTACTTCCAGCCTGATGGTTCCCTCACCATATCTACACACTACTGCAGCCTTGGTTTTTGGCCCAAACATGCCTAAAAGCTCTGCACAGTAGTAATGTATACTTTGGAATAAACGGACAGTTCACTAGTATGGACTTGCTGTTTTTAGTACATTGTTTTGCCATGGTTTGACAGCATTTCTCATAACAGCTGACTTATTTTTTTCTTTTTCTGAGTCAGCTCTCTCCCCAATCAAGGAGAAATCGCATCATAATCACAGAACAAGAAAGGAAATAAGTGATAGTAAAAACAAACCTGAATAGCTAAAACTGAAGAGAAAAAGCTGAAAAAGAGAGAGGGTGTGCCTCAAGCCTTCAGATATAGAAAGTGGAACAGTTTGCCCAGTGGCCTCCTTAACAATAGTGTGCTTCCTGCTGTGGTGACAAGAAATATTCTCAGAGGAGAACTCAAGCATGGCTATCTCTTACCAAAATACCAAAGCTGTGCAAGCCTCTGATAAGACACAAGTTAAATTATGTAGGAAACTTGCCCATCTAGATCTAAGCCTCTAAAATCAACAAAGGAGTGCAGATTCAAGGCAACTGGGGAAACGGTTGTATAAATGGAGGAAAAACAGTTGCAGTTTATTGAATCAAGCCTGAAATGCTGTCACAAGTTAGTGTACAGAAATGTTGAAAGTTATCTCTATCTGTTGTCAGTTTGGATTTACAGCAGCGAGGAGATCCGGTCATGACAAAAGCATAAAAATAATTCCTCCCACCATCTCTACAGAATGACGGACTCTCATATTGATCTGTATTTTCTACACAAAGCTCCTTAAAAACAAAGCTAAATACATCTAATAGAGTGCTACTGGTTTCTCATTGGCTTGTTGCCCCTCCAGACGCATGCTCCAATATTAACTGGTTAGGCACTGATTATTTTTAGCATTTGGATCAATGGTTTAAAATTGGATTATGGTTCAGGGGTGGTTTTAGAGAGGCCGGTCTGGAAACTGTAATCCAAACACGCTCTGCACTCACTCTGGGGTCTCTCACAACAACAAGGCTTAAGGATTCAGGAAAAGAAGAGGTTGAAAAGATAGAGCCAAAAATAAGTGAGTTGCAGGAGTTTTCCCTCCACTAGCATTGTTAAAGTAAGAGATTTTTTTATTTGCCACTACCAGACATAGAGGGTTCATTTATCTGCTGTTCTTGTCAGAGAATATTAGACATAAATGCAGGTCCATTATCAAAAGATGATAGGTTTCTGAAAACGTCAAATTTTTCATTTGCAGTTTACAAGATGTAAGCAGAAATGTATTATCAATTTTCTCCAATTACACATGACTCTAAATAAATACAGGCCATCCCACGATCAAAAAAGTGTGATTGATGGATAATGGTTTCCATTTATGATGTGAGCTCCGCCCACAGAAAACTCCCTGGGGTCCTCTAGTAAAACATTTTCAAGGAGTATGTTAGCATATATTTATATTATATATATTTAAATGATGCTTTTACATAAACTATTATATTCTCTATTCTGTCACTTGTGTAATTTGGTTCTTTAAGGACTAAAATCTGCTCATCTTTCTTCTTTTCAATTATCTTCTCCACACACAAACATTCTAAAACAGGTTTGTCCAAATTCTTTTCTTCTGAGGGCCACCTACAGTTATGGTGGGGCCACTTTCGTGTATCTCACCTTGAGGACATTAAAGTAAGTCAAACCATTTTAATGTAGGTTAATAGAAGGTTAGTAAATGGGTATGCTTAAATAACTAGTTATTGGCTGACAAGACAAAAAGCCAATCTTTTTAAGTACTTCTGGGTGGCCAGTCAGATTTCAGGGGGCCCCTGTCGGCCCTTGCTACCACTTTATTTGCTGCTGTAATCCATCAGGACATTAAAAATCCAGATAATGTTATTAGTTTGGGTGCCAAAACGTTTACCATTTACAGTGTTGGCTCAATTTAGTCGCAAAAAATACCTCACATCAATAATTTATCTTGTCAAAATGTTTGTTTACAGAATAAGCATGCTAGCATCGCCATATGCAGAACCTAGGAAGTACAATAAATTCAAGCACAAGCTTCAGGGTTCAGTGAATTTGTTTTGGGCCAATCATTGATCTACGGGGGGCTGCATTTAGCCCCTAGGCCATAGCTTGGGCGCCCCTGCTATTTAAAGATTATGCAATTTTGTTGGCCCTACATTTACATGGAAGTCATCTCAAAAATTGGCCATGCTCGGCTAGCAGTGCATTATAGCACACATTTTTTTCATTAAACCTTCCTGAATTTTTCATTTACACTATTGGGTTTCTTATGCAGGCAGAAGAATCAGCCTGGTTATTGGAAAAATGAAGGCTGCATTGGCCTCACTTTTTTAGACCAGCAGTCTGCTGTCACATCTTCTTTAAAGGTTTTGGATGATGCTTTTCACTTTGCCCTGACTATACTAAAAGGATTTAGGTGGGAAAAGGCTGCACGGTGGTGCAGGAGTTAGCAATGTTGCCCCATAGCAAGAAGGTTCATGGTTTGCATCCCGGTCAGGTCTTTCTTGGAGGAGTCTGCATGCTGTGCAAACTGCTTTTTGACAAACAGTGTAGAAAATGGGTGGAAAAATGGATATAGATGGAAAATCCCATAAAATATTCCTGAAATACCCAAAAATCTGCTGCCAGCAAACAACCGATGGGAGTAATCAGACTTCAAACATTTCAAGATATTTGCTTTTTTAAGATTGGAGTACTCATTTAAAAGTTTAATTTATTCATTTGTTTATTTTTACTAATTTACAAGTTTACATGGTTCCATTTGCAAAGTATTTATTTGAATGATCAGATAAGATAAGGTAAAACCTGAATTTGTCTGTACTCATATCACATAAGCTGTATCAGTCTGTGGATGTTAATTAAGGATAAAATATTTTAACACTTCAAATCTAATTATCTCATTTCTTCCTGTTTCCCTCCTCTTCTGTGTCTCCTATCAGCCAATAAAAGCAGCAGTAGCACAATGGTTAAGCACGGTGCGATGGAGCAGCGTGAGGGACCCCGGGGCCGTTGGACAGCCTGCCATGTCGAGCTGACACCTTGCGAGCTCCGTCTCTACACTCTGGACAGCAGCGCCAACCGCCAGCTGGGAACCGCCTACTCCCTGTCACACTGCCAGAGCGTCATCTCGCCGGCTCCCTGCAGCCAGCCGGGCCAGATCACCCAACCCGCTGATCAACGCACGCTGCAGGCTTTGTTCTTCAATAGCACACGACTCCAGCTGAGGGCGGGCAGCCAATGGGAGGCGATGGAGTGGAGGCGGTTGATGTGGGAGAAGGTGCAGGCGGTCAGACCTGTGAGGCAGGAGAACCGGCAGCGCAAGAGCGGATCAGAAAACCAACAGGTTGTCAAGTTTCCTGTACCAATGTCACCCTCCTCATCGCCCTCTCCTTCTGGGCTAGACACCCGGCCTGATGGAGACAGCGACACCCCCACCTCAGCAGAGGCGTCACTCTCTCAACAGTCGACTCCTGGCGTCCTGAGCAGGCCGACCACCCTCCCTCTCTTCACCCAGCGCTGCCAGGATGTCCTCAAGGCTGGCCTCCTTCACAAGCTGGTGGATCAGAACAACTGGAGAGCCTTCACCTTCGTCCTGACCAGGTCTGCTCTACGGGCCTTTGCAACGGAGGGCCGAGGCTCCGTGTCCCAGCCTATGCTCCAGTACTCCCTGTCCTCCTGCTCAGCCGTGCAGCATGATCAAGAGCCCGAGAACAGAGAGGAATGGACAGAAAGAGGCGACTGCTTCCAGGTAGTTTTCCCAAAAGAGGTGCTCCGACTACGGGCAGATGATCCGATCAAGGCTCAGGAATGGGTCGAGGCCCTGCAGGGCGCAGTCGGAGCGCTGAGACCTGCCCAGGAAGAAGACGGAGGATCAGGAGAAGGAGCTCCAGGCCTCCAGGGGGTGCTGCTGAGATCAAAACCATCCAGAGAGAGGAGGCAGCGAGAGGCCCAGAGAGCCAAGAGGCAGTCTGTCACCACCAGTTTCCTCAGCATCCTCACCTGTCTGGCTGTGGAGAAGGGGCTCACTGCTCAGAGCTTCAGATGTGCAGGTAAATGACCTTCACATAACCACACATCTTAAGACCCTACATGCACCTCACAGTGGGAGACGTTCACTGTTGGACATGGTGTTTGGGGAGGCAGGACGTGATGTAAAAAGTAGGGGTGCAAAATAAGGCAGTTGGAACGAATTTTGGAGTTCTAATATAATTTGAATTTTTAAAAGCTTATTAGTATTCGAAAGCTGAAGTTACTATTCGAATGTGTTTTTTTTAAAAATATTTTTGCTGTTTTTAATCGTTCTGGAGTCTCTCCCCTCTCTCCTTGGTCTCTGCTTCACCCATATGAAGGTGTAGGAACCAAATGTTTCGTCACAAGACACAAAACATGATGAACAATAAAGTTTTCAAACCAAAACACAGGTTTGGCCGCCAGTGCGGATGTTTTGGGGATGTCTGTCGCTAATGTGGTGCGCACGCTGGTGGTGATTTGGCAAGTGAGGCTCCGCTACATCAAAAGATGCTGATGTACGAGAGTAAAGCCGCGCTGCCCACCAACAGTAACCCGCTGTGGTGGTGGAAAACGATCCGGTCCAGGTATCCTCTCCTGTCCCCATGGGCCCGCTAAAGATCTTAGGGGGGGCCCGAGACTGTCTGCTCTGAGGCTGCCAGAATTAGATTTGCAAATATTGACTAAAACCATGATAAAGCAGTTAAGTAGTTTATACAAAGGTCTTTTGATAAGAAAAGCATGCATAGGCATTTTTTAAGATTTTATCAGTCAAACAATTAAAATCTATGTTGATTTTTGGCGGCAGTGTGCCACTTTCTGTTCTCTCTTGGGGGGCGGGGGCTGCAAGGAAAATGGTTGAGAAACACTGTGCTAGCTTGACCTGTCTCTTTAAAGCATGAAAATAAAATGTCACATGATGTGTGCAGATACAACATGAAAAAAGGAAAAAAAAAAAACAGTTTTTGATGAGAAACTCAGAAAAATATCCCGCTTTGAGGATGGAAAATATATTTGTTTATGTTTTTCAGCAAAGCAAAATAACAAATAGGATCATGATCTTTTCATTTTTATAGTCAAGCAAAGTTGGGTTCTCTTGGAAAATGGGGAAATAATGATTTGACCATTAGGCTTTTTAACTGTTTTCTTCCTAGTTTTATTACATTTATCATGTTCAGAGTGCCAGATTTCCTCTTTTTATATCGAAAAGTACTTTGATCAAAAAGTAGTATCGATAAAGACATCAATACCAATAAATATTAACAGTCTCCATCCCTAACCAAGTTTCTTCTTTACTAGAATTGACATTTACCCATATTGTAAAAACCTATGTATTACCTCCGCCAAGGAGGTTATGTGATTGGCTGGGTTGTTAGTTTGTTTGTTAGTTTGTTTGTTAATTTGTTAGTTTGTTTGTTAATTTGTTAGCAACATGACTCAAAAAGACTCAAAAAGATGGATGGATTTTGATGAAATTTTCAGAAAATGTCAGAAATGGCATAAGGAAGAACTGATTAGATTTTGGGAGTGATCCGGATCACCGTAAGGATCCAGGAATTTTTTTAAAGATTCTTTACTATTGGGAGATAGGGCTAATTTTTAGTAGTGGACTTCAAAAAGAAATGCATTAAATTCATTGCATGAGGGTAGGTTTTCAAGGCCCAGGAATTCATTTTAGGAGTAAATCACAGCATGGGGGGGACTGAGCTGCCTTGGCGGAGGTCTGCACTCTCCAAGTGCTTTTCTAGTTTTAGATAGATTTATAAAACAAAACAACATTTGATTCTACAATAAATGATCAGTGTTCTTCATCAGATATCAACATTCAGTGATGAAAAGCAAAGGAATTCTTCAGATTATGTGCACACTGTATGCGCATATGTGGAAAAGGTATTTTCAGATATAGCAGTAAATTCAAGCTTCAGATGCCATAATGATTGCATTCAGGTCTTGTGATATAAAAATCATCGTCTCTCTGTCTGCTTCTTGGCAGTGAATTGTGGATAATTCTTGCTGCTTTTACATATTGGCTCAAGAATTCATATTATTTCATATAAAAATGCTCATGTTTTCAGTTTCAGAAGTGTATGTGCAAGATGTAAGACCCTGTGCAGCGACTAAGTCATCTCTTGCTTTGAAGTCAACATATTTAAGTGCTTTTATTTTATTGGACAGATGTGTATGATGCTTATTCCTGTCACTCGGCAGGTTTGAGTGTTTTCCAGTATTTTTTCTTTAGCCTTTTTCATGTCCTGAACCATTACCGCCTCTCTCCCTCCTTTATTATTTCTCCTGCCAGCCTCTTGGACAGTCCCCTAAATGGCAGGCGGTGCTTTTACTCTCCATGGGTGTGAAACATGGGCTTCCTCTCTCTCCCTCTCTCTCTTAGGAGGGCTTTGAATAATCACCGCTCACCTCCCTTTTTTATTTGTAACAACTGGCTTATTAATGCAGGGGCTGTTTGAAAGGCCAGCTGAAATAGGAACAAGGACAGAGGCTGTCTGGGGGCAACTGATGATAATTGGTAGGCTTAAAGCACCGGAGGAGAGGAAAAAATGGGTGAATGAATGAATGAGGGCGAATGAAAGCGGCCTGGGGATGCTGCAGTGGTCAGGCTTGATCATAGTTGTTTGATTGAAGGGTCTCTGGGTAGAGCTGCATGGGAGGGACAGCTGGAAACGTCTGTTTTCTATACAGAGCACACCTCTGCTCGCTCAGTGCGTTTTTTTACACTCCTTTTTTTCTTTCTTTTCCGTTTCACAACTTCATTCACACAAGCTTTTCCTCGTTTTGTCTCCCTCTCTCACCCTTTCTTTTCTTTGACTGTATCCCTTCTTAGTCCCCTGCAGAGTTACTTACAGGTCCTGAAAAGTCTTTACACCTTTTTAACTTAAAGCCTCTAAACTCCATGTAAGAGTTTTGGGGTTTTTACAGGCTTGTATTTGACATTTATGTGATTTTTTTTCCTGTTATGAAATTTGCATTCTAACCGTATCTTCACATCAGTTTAATTCTTTATATTCTTTATTGATTTCTCTACACATTAAACACAAGATTTAAACACAAGAGTTTGGTTGTAGTGCATCAATGCTCCCTGTAGCTCACACTACTAGTTATGGTGGAGGGTAGGGATGGGTACTGAATTCGTTACTTTTATAGGTACCAACCGAATTCCGTCAGTACTCCCGAGTACCGATTCACATAAAATCAAACTGTTCCATGTTTCAGTACCTAAACGCATCCTTGTGACTGCAAGAGAGTGGAAGAGTAGTCAGTTTCCCATGCCGGATGCAAGCGCTGCATTGCACGCATGTGAATAATGATGTCAGTAGCAGCGAACTGAATCAACAAAACAGGCATGGCTGATAGGAAGCGGTTGAAGGGAGCGCTCCACTTTTCAAAATACGATGCAGGTTATGCTGCAGTATTTGTGCCATGAAGTTCAGTGTTTACCACGGCAAAACTTCTAATCTGAGGAAGCGGTGTGATGATTGATGATTCAGATGAGCTCCCGCTGTTTCCTGCTCGTTCGCCCGCTCTCTCTCTCGTACCGAATCCTCACTTTAAAACTGCGATTTGCCCGTTTGTCATGTGGATATCAACCATGGAAATATAGTAGATAAAGGGATGTTTGTTCGCTCAATCACCTAACAGACACTGGATTAAGGCATGGCACGGACTGCCTAGTGTGAGTGCATCTTAAAAGTTACTCTACTTGGCGTAGCTGGTGCCGTAAGAAGCGCTCTGTCAGGATGGATGGATTCAGAGTGATTTTGAAGGAGTTACAGCATCATAGGCTTATCCTCACTGCTTATTTCATCGCAGAATGAAAGAATTTGCCACTTTCTGTTAACTTTTTACTTGCAATAAATACAAATATAACGTAACGGACCCTGTGCGTGACATTTATGCTTCTGCGTGGACGGTCACATGATTGATTGAGGAGTGAGGAGCAGACTCTGCCTTACCAGGGAAAGATGACATCTTAGTTTTGTTGGAAAAAACTGCATGAGGAAAAATGTGCAGTACATGTAGTTCATGGTAGAGGAAGTAGTTTGTTTACTTTCATTTGTAATACTTTAGTTGGTAAAATTTTATACCTTTATTTATTTAGTTATTTTGACTCCATACTCTATTGTTCATTTTTTTGAAACTTATTCCCCCTCCATAGACCCCAACACACATTTTTCCAAGAGGGGAAATTGGAGGAATGGGAGGTAGTGGGCTGGGTTTTAATTTGTGCAATATAAAGAAAAAAACTCTGGGTAGTAATAGTAGTTTAAGTTTTTGATGTTGGAGTAATTTTATAAAAAAACCCTTGTGATATTACATTACAAATGGTGTAAGATGTTGTTTTGATATATTTGATAGTGTTTTGATATTGAAAATTCAGAAGTTTTGAGGGTTATATAACATTTATTACTGCATATTTTTCATACACAAAAGTACCGAAAATGGGTACTGTTGTGTACCGGTACCGGTAAATCTAAAAACATATTTTTTAATGCCCTGTGCAGAGATGTCTTCGATAGAGCATTAATAGCTTGTTTGAAGGGGAAAAAGAGGGGCATCCTGTGTGAAAATTCTTTCATATGCATGATCCCTTTGGCGTTGTAATACTGCTATATATAATACTGTTACAGAGAGAAAAACAGTACTTGAATATTGCCCAGGATTAACCCATTATCACAGGAAAATTGAGCAAATAATATTTGGGTGCTTAGGCTCTCAGGGCTTCTTTAGAATTGATTAGATTGTGTTTTTTTTCTTTGGTTTGTTGGGAATAAGAATAAAAACATTCATAACAACCCCTTCATTTAGCTTGCCACAATTTCCATGTTAGTTTTTAAATAAAATTAGTTAAATGTTTTGCTTTTGTTGCCTTTTATTGACGAAAATTGCATAATTTGCAAGCTTTGGCATTAGCAGACAGTTTAGGATTTAAAGAATAAGATATGAGTGTAGATGCAAACAGATCCCTGCCTTACATGTAGACCTGTCCATCTATGGCAACCTAATACACAGGTCCTCAAAGCCTTGTGGGCGTAATTCGTCAAAAACATTCATCTTGTTGAATGTGAACATGAATGCCTAACAGATTATTCATATATGAAGCTACTCATCTCTTGATGGAGGCGACCGCTCTGCCCGATGGTCAGTGTGCTCCTTAAGTTTCCTCTGATTTCTCTTTGAACTTGTTTCATCTCTGCCCTTTGCATATGCATGCTGCGTCCGTCCATACGTATCCACAGATTGGTTATTTAACATCAAAATGTAAAATGTATTCAACTAATTACACTTCTGAATTAGTGTGGTTTTGTTTTCTTTGAAGGAAACGTTCAGTGTTCGTTTGAAGACCATGCCTACCCATCACCCCCTGCCTTACAAACACGCGCTCACACTGAATCTTTAGTGTGTTTTTCAGGGCTTTGGTGACCCCGAGTTGTAGCACTGGAGCAAATTCTCAGGCCCCCAGTAGACCATGTGAGTCTGTGTGACGGAGGGCTTTGGGTGAAGTGGTAATCAGTAGATATGAGGGAGTGGAGGAAGTAGGTGGGCTCACATCAAAAGATAGACAGTCTCTCCCTCTCCGTCCACACACGCTTACTGTCGTCCTCATAGTACTCTCCATTTGTGCACATTTTCATTTGAGTGTTGGGTCGGTGTGAATGAGACAGATCAAAGCTCAGGCTTCTCCTGTCTTTTCAGTTTTTAATTCAAATACATGTACATAACGCACACACAGTGTGGAGGTGTGTTGGTTTAAAACCAGCGGCGGGCAGATGAAAGCGTGAGCCTTTTTTTTTTTTTGCCCTGATGTCATCCTTCTCTCTCTTTTTCTCTGTTTCTATGTCTCTCTACCTCTCTCTCCCCTCCCAAGCTCGCCCCAGGCGGGTCAAAGTGACCCTCTCTCACTACAGAGAGCCGCAGTACAATCGGTGGACCTTTGAGCCCCGTTTGAATTCCCATTCATCTTTCGCTCTGTCCCTCTCTCTGTTCGTCCTAGAAAGACCCATAAAAGATCAGAGACGGGCAGAGAAAGCAGTTGTTACTCTGTGCAGATGATGGAGGATGTATTTATCTGCAGAGTGTTAATAGTTACTGCTCAAGAAAAGGCAAGCGTACTCATTAGGGTTTAAATGGATGATCATGAAATAGTCAGAATAAAGTAAACTGATAAAAAATGTTCTATAAAAATTAGAGTTGCCCACTTATGCATTAATGCACTTGAGAAGCTTAGCTTCACTTTTCATTAAACATTTGCCCTTTTACAGCCCTCTTTTTTTGTTTTCAATCCATAACAAGTTCCTTTTTCCATGATTAAATTCATGTCATAATCTTGAGTCTACCAGAATTCTTTCAAAAGAAAAGCAGGTCTATATACAAACAGGAAGAAAATTACACTTAATTAAAGACAGTAGAAAAATCCAAAATGAGGCAAAAAGAGGTCTGATATTTAGAAAAAGGTGAATTTATTATGATTTCAAGTTTTAATTGTTTGACAGCCCTAATTGTAGTATAACAGTCTGTCAGCTCATTAAGTCTGCTAATTAACTTTCATTCTGCAAATTTCAAAACATATTTGAGCCCTGTGTTAATATTCTTAAGTAACAGTACTTGATACAAAGTATAGGAACACTTGTTAGTGCTTATCTTTGCAGATGAAGAGGAAAACTGTTCTGTGGCAGATCAAGCCAGTGTTATAATTGAACATAAAGGGAGATTCATTTCAAATAATTACAGAAATTCTATGATTAATCGTGATTAAGTCATTTTATCATTTGACAGCCCTAATAAAAAAGGAAACAGCAAGGTTACATGTCCATTTCATATGCTTTTAAGATTATTCTTGTTTAATTTTCTTTAAAGTTAAAATATGAGGAATTTTGAATTGAAATGTCTATATTCAATAAAAAGACTGCTCCTGCAAAGGCAAAGCTCTCAATTTACCAATGAATTCTGGGTACTGACTGAAAGAATAAGATCACGAGTTTAAGCGGTCGAAATGAGATCCCTCAGAGTGGGCTCAGCCTTAGCAACAGGAAGAGGAGCTCGGACATCCCGAAGGAGCTCAAAGTAGAGTCGCTGCTGCTTCGCGTTGATGGAGGTCAGCAAGCTGAGGTGGTTTGGCCATCTGATTAGGATGCCTCCACAGGGAGGTCTTATGGATGCCTCCAGCTGGGAGGACACTCCAAGGTAGACCCAGGAAAAACTGTAGACTGATTTCCTTGCTATAATGAATTGGTTATATCAGTATCCTGGTGCAGATTTGTAAAAAGTTAAAATGTTAGCTTACTCAGCTTTGTCCTTAAGAAGATAAGGAACAACTTTCAAAATGTTTGTTAAACATAGGTTAGATTGGCCCTTTTTGATGCATTTCGAGTAGTAACCTAGTCTCAATTATGATTGGTTTATGCAACCCAGCATCAAGCAGATTGTTTTCCCAAGTCATATGATCTAACACAGATTGTCACCTTCACCGTTATGCTGATATCTGTTTACAGAGATGAATAAATCAGATTTAGATTTCACTCAATAGGAGCCAGGATGTTATTATAGTGGTCATGTTTTGCCTGCTTTTGCTTTTCATAAATATGATTATCCCTGCGTACATCAGAGAATAATGATTGGTCAATGCTACTTAAACTACAAACAGAAACTAGAACACTTCTTATACTAAAATCCAGACCTCAAAAGTATGGATTCCTCATTTTAAGTAGAATCTGTAAATAGAGATTATGTTATTCCTAATTTGCATACATACATTTGTAACACATTACACTCTGTCTGCATTTGTTCAGACTTAAATGTTTTCTCTGGTCATTGGTAAGAATTCCTGCACAGTTCTTTCTGCTCTGAGGTTGTTTTTCTGCTTGTTGAGGTTTTGGTCAAGAACAGATTTATATGCATGCTGTTGTTTTATCCTTTTTCTTCCTCCATATTCCCACATACATTATCTATAGAGGCTTTGCTGCTTGTTTTTGTCTTCAACACTCCTTTCCTTTTCTCTCTCTGAGTGGGTGTGTTCTCTTCTCTTCATCATGATATGGAGTTTGAGGTTAAGGTTAAAGGTTGTCATTTAGGTTGCAAATGTTTTCAGGCCTTATACGTATGTGTCTTTGTCCCTCCGGTCCCGACAGAAGCCGACCAAACTGGAGACCACAGTTGGCCTGAAATCTGGCCCGGTGGTCAGCTGCTTCCTCGAAGTGACACAGTCTGTCTCTGCCTCCTGGCTCATAAACAGTGGACTGTGGGTTTTTTCAAAGAGCATCCACCCCAACAACAGCATGAGCTCACTGCTGTAATTAGCATAAATCTGAGTTAAACATATGTGTTTGGTCATGGGGTCCCTCAAAAAGATAAGACTTAGCTGTTGTCTTTTTCCACCGTCTTATCCATGAGCGATAATTTCAGCAAAAGAAAAAGAAACACCTATTGTTTAAGCTTTGTTGAATTGAGTTTGCTATTTTATAGGTTATGGGACAAACTGAAAATTGTTATGGAATCAGAGTCCGATCAGAGCAGCCAGACCACAGCTAGAGGTTTTTCTGACTCACACTGTGATCACATCTCTGAGGGGTATAAATTCAGTTTGCACAGTTAACCACATGAGACAATATTTAAGTTGAAAGGCTACCTAAGTAAAGCTGCCCTTTAGAATCATCACCATGTCCTTTTCAAAGGAATCATCACAGAGCCATAAGGACGCTGCCCTTTGGGATATGTGGGAGGGACCACATGACATCTAAGATGAATCCGATGTATGCGACTTCATGAGTTATTGCATTAGCATCAGTAAGCATGTTTACAGGATCAAAAAAAAAAAAAGTTGATTCATTGTTTTAATCTGACTAAAACTAACCTGCAAAGCAGATGGGTTTGCCAGACTCCAACCACCGTTGGGACCAATCAGCGTCATATGCAGAGAACAAGGCGGTATCTATCGGCGGATTTAGTTGTACTCAAAGCCATTTGCAATGGCTAGCCTACCACCAGTGCTGCGATTAGCTTGGATTAAACAGAGTTAAACATCGCCAAAAACCCATTGGGAAACCCATTCCATGAAGCTCTCTACGCACTGTTCTTGAGCTAATCTGAAGGCCACATGAAGTTTGGAGGTCTGTAGCGATTGACTCTGCAGAAAGTTGGCAACCTTTGCGCACTGTGTGCCTCAGCAGCCGCTCAATCCGCTCCGTCATTTTACGTGGCCTACCGCTTCGTGGCTGAGTTGCTGTCATTCCCAATCGCTTCCACTATGTTATAATACCACTGACCGTTGACTGTGGAATATTTAGGAGCGAGGAAATTTCATGACTGGACTTGTTGCACAGGTGGCATCCTATGACAGTACCACGCTGGAATTCACTGAGCTCCTGAGAGCGACCCATTCTTTCACAAATGTTTGTAGAAACAGTCTACGTGCCTAGGTGCTTGATTTTATACACCTGTGGCTATGGAAGTGATTGGAACACCTAATTTCAATTATTTGGATGGGTGAGTGAATACTTTTGGCAATATAGTGTATGTTGTTCTAGAAGGGCAAAGGAGTCTTGGAGGATGACTGAACAAACATTCCATCTGTCACATTTATTATGGAACAATGAGAAAACATGATTTAGTATGCTGGCTCACCCGCCAAAGAATAAACTACATTACACAAGCTCTAGATAAACACTCCTGTTGACAAATTCCCCTTGGTAGTCTGTGTAGTGCACATTTTGTACATGGAAAGTTAAGAGAACTTGCAAATCAGTTGATGGAGCATAAAACATTTTCCATAGTAACATCTCAAATGTAACAGAAGCACTGAACTGGTTAATGCTAATGCTAGTAAACCCTAGTTTTAAGGTTTAAAATGTGACTTTTAACTGATTATGCATACCTGCCAACATTCCTGTTTTTCCAGGGTTTTTCCCATGTTTTAGGCCATCTCCAACCCAGGAGATTTCTCTCAGGAAACTCCCATATTTTCATGGCTCTACCATAAAAAGGCTGATTCATAGAGACAGAATAATACATTTTGAATGTTTTTCTGATGATACCAAAGTTGCCAGATCGTTGATGAATCATGTAAACATACACACAATCCACATAAACGTAAAATTTCAACTCTTCTGTCTCTGTGACCTGGCAACCTACAATGTGAAACAAGGAGCGAAACACACTCTGCAGACAGGACAGAGCTGTCATTGTTTTCATCCTCTCTTCTATCTCGATCCCTTTTCTGCACTTTGAAAATACTTTATATATTGTCCATAATATAATAGATGGAGCCCTAACATCTTGGTCACAGAGTGTTAGCGTGTGATTAAAATCAGCTACTTAATTGCTTGACTTAACTGTGCATGTAAACTTACCTACTGCTGATCAAAAAAGTCTACATCCACAGCTCAGGGCATGCAAACTGAAGCGCCGTTCTGCTCATGCCCATTACAGATGGTTGACAGCTGAGGCCTCTGCTATCCTAGCTTTGGGTTCCCAGTAATTTCTGTTCTTAAATTCTGCATCAAAATTCAGAACCTTGCATTTGTAGTGGCAGTATTCTTTAACTGTTTGTAGTTCCTAGTACTGCTGTTTTTACTCAGATAAACCAGGAATTCAGCTTTTAGCTCTGATTAGACTATTGTCTGTTTTTATCAGATGTCAGATCATTGTCTGGACTGACTTCTCTTCATGTATTTTCTTCTTTTCATCCTATCTTCAAAATCGTCATACCTATTCTTTTCCCCCTTTTTCAGTCTGTTGTTTCTTGTGTTAAAGCCTTCCAACAAACATGCTAACACACGTCTCTCTTCCTGTGTCATTCTTCTTTTCTGTAGCTTTACATGCCTCTTTTTTCCAAAGCCTAGATGGCAATCTTCTGTTCCTTTTCTTCCTCTCGTCATTTGTTGTTTTTCTCTGAGATCATGTGGATAAGGGACACCTGTTGCAGCGCAGCGTCTCTCAGCTGTTTGTGTGAGTGTGATCGTAGAGCAGGTCCAGTTGTTTGGGTGGAAGAGGAACTTTAAAGAGTGAAGAAGACAAAGCAGAAAGACGGGCAGCTATCAGCTTGAATAGAGCTGATGATCTGTTGGTCTTTTATGTCTGCTGTATTATTGAAGTCTGCGATGTTGTGGCTACAGAGAGGACCAAGACTGTTATTTCAGGGAATACTTCAAATGAATCTGGCTGGTAGATTTGGAAAAACACGGATGTAGATATCCTCGTATGTTGCAGTGATAATGAAAAAATAGTCACCAATTCTGAAGATTCTTTGTCCTCCCTCTATGATCCCTCTCACCTTACCCCACTGCAGCGTTTTTAGTTGTGAGAGTAACTTACAAATCACAACTTCTTTAACTAACTATCCAAATACACCATGTTTAGTTAAGTGGGTAAAGCTCTGAGACATTCAACCACAACTTTAAACCATAGAAATACAGCATGCAAAGACTTTAAGACTGGCAAGTTTCAGCTGAGTTTGTTTTTTAAAGATTATTTTGGGACCTTTTCCCTTTATTAGATGGGACAGCTGAAGAGAGACAGGAAATGTAGGGAGAAAAATGGGGGAAGGCATGCAACAAACATGCACAGAGACAGGGAATCAATCGCACGTTGATAGCCTCCGTTTATGGGTGCTTCCTCTACCCACTGAGCTACACTAGTAGTCGATATAGATCCAATATTGAACATCTTTTTATCTATTATCATTGCAGCTATCTTGAATGCTATTGAATACTAATGGTCACATTGTTTTCCCAATGCTTTGTGAGGGGCTGTCAACCAATGGCAGGCTGTTCAATCATCACGTCATGCTGTGTCAAACTATGCATGCATAAACACGCAGATCATTATGGAGACAGCCTGAATAGTGCATAATGGAGAGAAAGAGACACATAGAGCCTGTGATGTTACCCTCTGTGTCATTTAATATTTAGCAGTTGAACTCACAATAATTAGCAGAAAAAATAACTTTAGATGCCACAGAGAAGCTGTACATTACCAATCTGTTGATTGAGCCATGTTCTGAGTTCACCGTAGGGCTGAAATAAAACGCCAGTTTCCAACAGCACAGTTGGTATCCAACACTCATATCGGAAACGGTATCGGGAATGAAAAAATGATATTTGAACATTGTTAAAAGGTGGTGACGCTGTTTGGGCTGTTATCATCGTGTGGCATGTCAAGTTGTCTTTACTGAGCACCTATTTCGTTTGGACACAAGTATCTTTTGTTCAGTTCAAATTCAAAGCAACTTAAAATTACAACCAACATATTGCATTCTTCAGTGTAAGCCCTACTTTACACATTTGATGCATCAGGATTAATTAAAGTCCACAATGAGTGCATTTTTTTTAAACTTGTGATCAATCGCATGCTTTATTGTCCCTTTCGGCACACTTTGATTGAACCACTGCAACATCTCCCTGCAGCCACAGTGCTGTAAAATAAGTCCACCACTGCTCCTTAATGCCACATTTCTTTAAATAACTCAAACAGCTCAGTGGACAAGTCAGAAGTCATCTGCACTTTGGCACTTTGTGTTATTAAATATTTACCTTCTTTGCTGTTTCCTTGTTTCCTTTTCAATCCATAACAAGCTCCTTTTTCTGAGGTTGAGTTCACATCTTTCAATCTACCTTAAGTCTCTTATTCTCTTTCAAAATAAAAGCAGGATCTCATCCAAACAGGAAGTCAGTTGTCCTTTGTTTGAGTTGGTACAAAAAAATCTAAAATGAAACCCAAACAATTATCAGTGCAAATTAGTGTAATTTCAAAATGCAATAAGTGGAGAAATGTTATCATTTGAACTGCCCTTTTCCTTTTTGTTTTATGTATTCATTATCAGCACATTTTATCTTGATCAGCACAGCACATTGTAACATTTTTAAAGTTAGAAACAGGCAGGAAATTGAAACCCTAATCAGAATAAACATCCCTTATTTAATGATTTCTCTGCAACTCTAATCAGTGCTGTAAAATTATTTGTCACAGTTTTTTATCATCATTTTATATGAGTTCTGATAAAACGTATTACCTTATTGGGGTCAGAGTTCCTTTTTCAAACTCAGGCCATCATGTTTATGATCCACCAGCTTACTGCTTGATTAGTGCAGTATTTAGTGAGGGGTAGTAAACTGACACGTATTAAGGCCAACTTCTCTGCTGATCAACTTTATTGCCCTCCTTATCTCGGCTTTTACTGCCTTTTAAGCAGACTGTTAACACTGAAGGCTTACTTGTGCAACACTTCAGGGCTAATTTACCAGTTTGTGAATGAGCAGCAGTTCATCATGATGTCTTTATTGACATCATTTTTAATTACCTGCATTATGAAAAAGAAATAAGCGATACCAAACTCAGTGTAGTGAAATGTAGAAGATAGGTTTGTTTTTTTCTGAAGAGGTTGATCTTGTTACCTAATGATTTTAGGTATTTAAGCACTTCATTAACTTGTGTTGTACCTGTTAATTAGATACATGAGCATGTATGCAAATGCTTATCCTGTGACTTTCCCCTCAGGTTGTCAGCGTCCTGTCGGTCTCTCCAGAGGGAAGGCGAAGGTCTGCTACTACAGCGGCTGGTACTACTGTCAGAACTGCCATCAGGATAATTCCTTCCTCATCCCAGCACGCCTGCTCCATAACTGGGACACCAGCAAGCACAAGGTGGGGTGGCACATTCGAGACACCCACCATCTCTCCATACTTACAAACTTACAGTTTCTTTTTACCAGGGTTACAACACACGACTTAGCTCTTTCCTTTTTTGCGATACAAGGAATACAAAGGTTCATTGTCATCAAACTAATATGCAAGCCAACACTATAGCAGGATTGCAATGATACTCCTTGAGTTAAAGCTATTAATGCAAACAAGCAACATGCAGTGAGGGAGGGAGGTAGATAGATGGATGAAGGGTAGACAGAACAGACACAGAGAGGGAAAGATGAAGGGTTTGGTCATTATTAGGAACACCCTTCCCTCTGTAGTAATTTGTAGTTTGCTGGTCAGCTGACCACCTTCAGGACTGACAGCATGTGTTGCACACCTGACTCAGTAGCATTCAGATCCAGGCTGCCATCTTGGATGTTCTAATAGATCTTCTTGGCTGTTCACAGTGTTTTTGCACTTGCTTTCAGAAATGTAAGCATCTTAACCAAAATATTAAATTAAAAAATGCCTCCAATAAAACCAGCATGAAGTTTTCTAAAATTTTCCTTGGCCTTTTTATAATTATAGAGCAAAAAAACATAGATAAGAATAAAATTATTTACTTTTTACTTCATTCCTGAGATTTAGAGATGTTTGGTATGACTGTAATGATAGAGCGCTAAATATAAAGGTGCAGCCAAAACATTTTAGCTAAGCTGAGTAAAATGACACTAGGAGGGAAAACAGCTAATCTTGCTTTGGTAAAAGATGATAAAATATGCCAATAGCACCCCCGAAACTAACATTATTTGTGTTTAATCAGTGCATAAGTATTTTTAAAAGTGAGTATTCTCACTCTGAAATCATCCATTAGATGAAGCACAGTTTCAAGTCGTTGCACTCGTGCTTGTTGCAGCGATTTCTGACGTCAACTCTTCTGTGGTCTCCAGGTGTCTAAACAGGCCAAGGAGTTCCTGGAGTTTGTGTACGAGGAGCCTCTGCTGGATGTCCAGCAGCTCAACCCGTGTTTGTACGAGCACTGTGAGGCTCTCAGTACCGTGCTGCGTCTCCGTCAGCAGCTCCAGTCACTGCGGGCCTACCTGTTCAGCTGCAGAGCGACCATAGCTGAGGACCTCAGACGAAGGTAAGCAGGCAGTGACGTCTGTTGTGCTACAGTAAGATATTCCTGAAGCACAAGTTAAATTGCCTGTCATATTAGAGCACTTTCTTCACAAATAGTTAATTTGTGATATCTGAATAACGTTAAAAAGCTAGAGTCCTCACATTGACGGATACACGCTCATATTTGTCATATCCTCCTCTTAACGACCAGACACTTCTTTGCACAGATTGTTTACATCTCCTGCTGTGATATGCTTATGTGTATAACATCTGTATGTCTGAGCACATGCGTGTATACTGCTATAACTTTTATCTGCATGCATTCCTGTGCATATGTATGCTTTATATACATGAAAGATGTGTATATACGTTCATGTGTGTGATGGTTCGGGGGGTGAATGTTTATCTGAGTGGGGTCCCTCACTGAAACCCGTGTCTGTGAGCTGATTGATGCTTCATGCCCCAAACCAGGTCACTAGTATGCTCTCATCCTATCACGACTAAAGAAAATAACAACCTCAACATGCACACAGGAGTCTAATATTGTCATCATTTGTTGGTTACAATAGACGAAAATGCAAATAAATTTTATATGCAGAAAGCATTTATTACGCAAAAGTAAGTTCCCTAAAAAGTTGAGCTTGTGCTCTACTTCTTCCTCTTCTAGAAGAAAGACAATTGCCCAATTTTGGGTTTTTCAGAGTTCATTTTTGTTATTGTGTTATCAGAATAGTTGTTGATTTCATTTCACCATTATTCTAATTATCTAAACTTGTGTTATTTTTACTGTCTTATCTTTAACACTAAGTAAGCTTTTAGGTTTGCTTTGAACCAAACACAGGGGAACAAAGTCTGTATTTGTGGTACCTTGTTGCAGTACAGAGAGGAGCAGCATCATGATGTTCTGTGTTTACTTCTGTCCCATTAGCTAGTGCCGGCTAGTGCCCCACCACTTCCAAACACTGCAGGATTGATGAGGGCCGTGGCGCTAAAACCTTCCCCTTGTCATCAGTCTCTTTCAGGGGGGATCTGAAGTGAGATGTCTGTTGCATACAGCCAGGGGAGTCGGTGATACTCAAAAACATAAAAACACAGCTACAAGAGGCTTCAAAGCCTGTGAGCTATACAGCAGTGCATTTTTGGTGCTGTTAAGAAGGGAAAATCTTTAACAGTGTTTTAGAAAGGAAAGTTGGACTGGCTTAGTGTAATAATCCTAACCTCGACTTAAACCCTTATCATAACCCTAAGAGGAAGTTAATTCTGATTTTATTTCAAAAGTTCTAGTGTGTATTTCCATTTTGACAGATGAGTGGTCTGCTAGAGTGGCAAATATACAGGGCTGTGAAAAAGAATTTTCCTTCTTTCTGATTCCTGATATTTTTTTGCTTATTTATCACACTTAAATGTTTTGGATCATCAAACCAATTTTAATATCTCACAAAGACAACCCAAGTAAATACAAAATGCAGTTTCTAGGTAATTATATTATTTATTAAGGGAAAAAATCTAATCCTATCTGGCCCTATGTGAAAAGTAATTGCCCCCCCTTGTTAAATCATGAGTTAACTTTAATTAACCACAGTTCTTGGAAAGCTGAGTTCAATTTCCCTGGCCACACCCAGGCCTGATTACTGCCAGATTTGTTGAATCAAGAAATCACTGAAATAAAGCTGACATTAGGCTTCAAGATCTCAAAAAGAAACACATCATGCCACGATCCAAAGAAATTTAAGAACAAATGAGAAACAGAGTGATTGAAATCCATCAGTCTAGAAAAGGTTACAAAGACATTTCCAAGGCTTTGGGACTCCAGCAAACCACAGTCAGAGCCATTATCCACAAATGGAGAAAACTGGGAACAGTGGTGAACCTTCCCAGGAGTATTCGGCCAACCAAAATTACTCCAAGAATGCAATGAAAATTCATCCAGGATGTCATAAAAGAACCAATAAAGACATCCAAAGACCTGCAGACACACACCATAAGAAAGACACTGGGCAAAAATGGCATCCATGGGAGAGTCCCAAGGCCAAAACCACTGCTGACCAAAAAGAGCACAAAGGTTCGTCTCACATTTGCCAAGAAACATATTAAAGATCCCCAAGACTTTTGAAGAAATATTCTGTAGACCGATGAGACAAAAGTTTAACTTTATGGAAGGTGTGCGGCTCGTGACATCTGGCTTAAAAATAACCCAGCATTTGACAAAAAGAACATCATGCCAACAGTCAAACATGGTGGTGGCAGTGTGATGGTCTGGGGCTGCTTTGCTGGTTCAGGACCTGGACCACTTGCTGTGATAGATGGAACAATGAATTCTGCTGTCTACCAGAAAATCCTGAAGGTGAACATCCGCCCATCAGTTCTTGACCTGAAGCTCAAGCACTCTTGGGTTATGCGGCAGGACAACAACTCAAAACATACCAGCAAGTCCACCTCTGAATGGCTAAAAAAAAAAAAAAAAAAACAAAATTAAGGTTTTGGAGTGCCCAAGTCGAAGACCGGACTTAAATCCAATTGAGATGCTGTGGTGTAGCCTTAAACGGGCCGTTCATGCTGGAAAACCCTCCAATATGGGTGAGTTAAAACAATTCTGCATAGAAGAGTGGGCCAAAATTCCTCCACAGCGATGAGAAAGACTCATCACCAGTTATTGCAAATGCTTGATTTCAGTTATTGCTGCCAAGAGTGGCACAACCAGTTATTAGGTTCAGTCGTGATTATTTTTCCACACAGGGCCAAATAGCTTTGGTTCATTTAGAAACTGCATTTTGTATTTACTTGGGTTGTCTTTGTGAGATATTAAAATTGGCTTGATGAGCCTTAACATTTAAGCGTGATAAATATACAAAAAATCAGGAATCAGAAAGGGGGCAAAGACATTTTCATGATACTGTATATGTAAGAGGTAGTTGCTTACACATAAGTAAGAAAATATAACACCACCTCTTGGACTATTACATGTTAAAAGTCAGACAAGATTTTGAGCTGGTTTATTTTTGTGCTTTGCAACAGATTATGTGTTTACTTTATCCATTCCCTACAAACACAAAACCCCTCAAACAAACCTAATGGACTATTATTTGAGGACCTGACTTGTCTGTTGGCTAAGACATTTACTCAGGTGAGACTCCCTCAACTAAATAATCTTAATAACTATGTGAAAGCAGAATTTATTGAAAGCCAGGACAAGAAAAAGCTCTCAGGAATTGAAATAATAACCACATAGACTGGATGGTTAATGTGTTTACTGGACTTTTATCAAGATCTGCTCAAACTTTCAGGGTGGGATCACACGGACAAGACCACACAATCCACAAAGACTCAGAGTGTGTTTGATTATTGGAGCTGACTCTTTGAATGCTGGTGTTGTCACCATTGGAAACATACCAAACAGAGCAGCTAATCAGTGCTGCCTATCACCAGGAGATGTTTGGATCACACACACAACCATCCACTCAAAGACACACACTCAAACGCGTATCAATGCATACACATAGTTGTGTTTTGGTGACACTCATCACAGCTTAGACAGGATTTAACGTGGTGCCATCCATCTTAGCAGTCTGAGAGGAGGCCTCACACGACATACACATACTCTCCTGTCTTTGGTGTCACACTGTTAGACCATTAAACTCTTCAGCTGACTTTAAAACAGTATTTTGGCTTCATCACCATGGTTTGAAAAGCAGGCGGATAAACATTAATTCAGTGTAATACTCATCATTCATTACAGTTTATGGTAATTAGCTCTTATCAATGTGTTTTAAAGATTAAGTAGATTATTTAATAACTGGCCAAGTTTTACCTCACTTAAAGTTTGTGTGGAATCAGAGTCAGATTTACTGCAGCTTTCAGTAAGGTTAGATAGCCATGCTCTTCATTAGCGTCACCTTTTCAGATTCATTAGGATGTTACTGATTTTAACGGTGAATAAAAACAGTGGCCGTCTCAGACTCACAGTACACATCAATAAAGCCGTCGTTTATGTGACAGATTGATCTAGTACAAATATGTATAAAGCATGTCAGTGATGGAGGGATTCAAATGGAAATGAATGAGCCTCTCTTAAAATTAAAACAAAACTTAGTCAGTTTTATCTAATATAATGAAAACAGCACCTATTTTTAAATATGATACAGCTCATTTTAAACTTTTGACTCTTGCAAGCACACCTAAAATCTTCCAGCAATTTATGTCTTAAGTCTTCAAATTTAAATGTCCATACCTTTGCAGGCATCACTCTCTGCTTTATGTTGAAATAATGCAAATAAAACATAGAAAAAAAACTTAAATGAACCTGGTATAACTGTCTGGGCAACTCAATTTTTCTGAAGATTGGTGTGTTACAAAGAAATCACATTACAGATTTTGCAATAATTTATTTTATCTTTATTTTTGCAGGATCTTTCCCAGGGAATACCTTCTACAGCACATCCACCTGTACTCCATGGCTGACCTGCAGCAGGTATGCAAACAACCACACATGTACACTTTAGCATACCTAACATTTATTAGTTTAAAGTTAAAGGTCCTATATCTAATACAGTAAGTTAGACTTAAAACAAAAAAGTTTCCATTTCATAAAGTTGGTAATGCAGAAAAAAATGTTACCAAACATGAGAATGGTACACATTTTCTGCTTTATATAGTGAAAGGAAGTGTTAACAAAGTGGCAAAATAGCCTGTGGACTTCTAAGGGTTCATTGTTGAGGATTAGATTTTTTAAAATAAAAACCAGTTATCCTGCAGTTTCTTAAATAGGAGATTTTAGAAATTCAAGGACATAAAATGTCTCAAAAAGTCATATTTTAATTCGTGAGAGGTGTGAAATTTGATTAAAACTTGTCTGAATACTTTATCAACTCTGCGCCCTGTAGTTTTGTGGTAGCTCTTTTGTGGTTTGCTTGTTTGTGTGACATTTTACTACAATTACAGCAATTACAATTATGGCAGCATATCTGTAAAAATTCAAAAAACACAAACAAATGAGGGAAGGAAATGACGGTTAAAGGAAATTTTGCTTCCATATGAAAGGAAGGATTGGTGGACAAAAATTCTGGAGTGATTTGTATGATATGCAAAAAACCCCACTTTGAGACACTGATTTTCAAAGCCCTTTAGTCCCACATGAAATCCAAAAACAGTGAATTTGCAAAAGTGGTGTGATTTTTTTGTCTTTGTTTGGTGCTTAAAGGGGTCTAAAAAGTCTTGAATTTGACGTTAAATACCGTGCAGCAACTCTAGACTTCATCAGAAGAAATACTTTTATTTGCAAGATCATAAAAAGTAACACATTGTGGCTCTTCAACAGTTCTGTATCTCGTGGTCGAGCTGAACTGGGGGTCAGAGAAAAGCAGCACAAATGACTGAAAAGTTCTTTTGTTTGTCTTTATGTTCATTATGTTGGACCCTGCCCCGTTTCTCCCCTCTCTGAGTCAGAGCTCGACCACTGACAGACTCTCACGCTGAAAGAGATCGAACCCCCCTCCTCCTCCTCTCTTACCTCCTCCTCTCTTGCCTCCTCCACTCCCACACTCTGTGTCTCTCTGCTTCACTAATTGGTCACATTCAGAATCAACAGGCAGAAAAACAAAGCGTGACATCCCTCCATTCTTCCCAACATCCCCTTGGCCTCACACACGCTCTGCACACATGTGTGCTATGTGTATGCTTGCCTCTCTCTGCCTTACTAAACTCTGAGTTCCTCATAAAAACTCCAAACTGGTGAATTAGTGCTAATTTTAACAATAGGCATCTTTGGTAAGAGTCTCCACTACTCCCTCCTCCCCTCTCCTCCTCCTCCCCCTCTTGGAGATTCTCAAGCACTCTGCCTCTTAATTGGTTTTCCATATTAACAAGCTTGTTTCTTTTGATTCACCTCCTGAATAAAATGACGCTCTTAATCAACGTGGCTTTTTTTGTTCCAGCCCAGAGGTCAGCGAAGGCTACACTCCCCTGGCTAAACCCTGGACCACGCTACTCTATTCACCCGCCCGACAAATAGCCTCCACCCTAAACTCCCCCTTCTATTAGGAGCCAGTTCATTTGGAGAAAACATATGTGTTTGTCTAAGGACACTCTGCCCTTTTCCTCCACTGGTTTTCAGATTGTTTCTAGGGTTTTTGTCAAGTAGGAAAGGATATTCGAGCAGTGTTTGTGCGTGAGCAGCAGGCTCCTCACAGTGACAACCTGGCATTCCCTCTATGCCAGGCATGCCTCTCCACTCACACTTATCCCCAGAGATATGCCTCTTAAGTAAATGTTGAAAGTTCCCAGAAAGTTTTCCACTTTCTGCTCACAGCTTTGATTTTACTTTGATTGTATTTAAGTTACAATAAAGAAATAAAACTCAAACTTCTTGTATACAAATACATGTACTTTGATATGGAGTTGGCCCCCTTTTGCAGCTTCAACAGTCGTCACTCTCTTTTAAATTGTCTCTGTAGGAATTTGTGCCCATTTCTCCTATCAAGCATTTATAAGGTCAGGCGCTGATGTTGGATGAAGGCCTGGCTTGCACCATCTCAAAGATGCTTGATGGGGTTGAGGTCAGGGCTCTGTGCATGAGAGTCAAGTTTTTCCACACCAAACTCATCAAACAATGTCTTTATAGTCCTTGCAATATGCAGTGGAGCACAGTCATGATGGAATAGAAAAGGGGCCTCCCCCAACTGTTGCCACAAAGTTGGGAGCATAGCATTATCCGCTATTTCTTGGTATGCTGAAACATTAAGGTTGGCCTTCACTGTAGGTAAGGGGCCTAGCCCAAACTCTGCAAAACAACCCGATTATCCTACCTCCAGCAAACTTCACAGTTGGCACGATGCCGTCAGGCAGATAATATTTCCTGCATCCGCCAAACTCAGACTCGCCCAACTGACTGTGAAACAGAGAAGTGTGATTCATCACTCCACAGAACATGTTTCCACTGCTCCACAGTCCAGGGTTGGTGTGCTTTACACCACTCCATCTGACACATGGCACTGGACTTGGTGATGTGAGACTTGCATACAGCTGCTTGGCCATGGAAACCCATTACATGAAGCACCTATCGCACAGTTTTTGTGTTTACATTAATGCCAGTGGAAGTTCAGAACTCTTCAGTTATAAAATCAGCAGAGACTTTTACACACCATGCATTGTAACACAAGCAGTCAGGGTTTAGTCTCTTTAACCCAACAGTCTACCACAAAGGGTTTATCTCACCCACAAACCCCCCTTTTCCCATACCATGCACAAAAAAACACAAAACAATGCAAGCATGAAAAGACAAACAACACAAAAGCAGTTTAAAATCTCCCCAAAGTGTATTATCAGTTCAGTGAAAGTTCCAACCACAACCAACAACCCAACAAACCCTAGAGACTCAGAGTTACTATCTCAGTTCCACTATTTGCATGTAAGAGCAGTCACTTCTGCACACACTTTTTCAAGCAGAGTGAGTGGAAGCAGAACTCCTGTCTCACTTAAACTCCTTAGCAGGAGCTGGCTAACCGGCGTTACCTCACTTCTTCGCTTCCTTTCCTCGAGGGAAACAGTGGAATCAGTGGTAAGGTGACATAGCAGATCTCCAGGGAGGATGGGGAGGAAAGGGAAAGAAGTTTGAAGGGTGATCCTGTATAATATGGATTATGGATAAGGGAGAAGGCACAGAGTTTTTGAACAAGCTGTTAGAGCTTGCCAAGGAGATGGATGCTTGGGCTCACTGAGACTCCTCAGTAAACTTGTGCCATATTTAACATGTGATTTTCCTTAGCCTTAGCAGTCGTTGACCCCACTCTGTGATTTTATGTGTTCTTCCACTTCATGGCTGAGTTTCTGTTGTTCCTAAATGCTTCCACTTTCTAATAATATCACTTAACTGTTGACTGCTCACTGACTGTTGAAGACAGTGAGCTCTTCAGAACGACCAGTTCTGTATCATAAATGTTAGCAAATGGAGACTTCATGGGTAGGTGCTTGATTTAACACGCCTGTAGTTTCTGGGCATATTACCAGACGTGAAAAGGCCCAAACAAAAGAGATGCCATTGAGCTTGACCTTTGCCGTCGAGCTTGACTTTTGCTGCTGAGCAACACACCAGCATGTGTTGAGTTTTACTCTGGCCACCACCAACTACTCCCTTCCAGCCCTGGATTGTAGCTTACCAGGCCCTGTGATGAATCCTTAGCACCTTATACATCCCTAAAACTGATGCATATCACTGTATTTTTATGTCAAATAACATTCAATTGTCTAAATGTACCAGGGTGGGTAGCCTAGCAGGTATATCCATGTACTGTACCCCATGTATGGAGGCTGTCATCCATTAAGTAGATAGCCTGTGGCTCTTTTCCCACATGTAGTTCCCCACTCTTTCTCCATCCAATGTCATATTTAAACAACAGGAAAGAAGTCCTAAAATTAAAGTCAATTTGAATCAGATTTAATTGGATTGCAATGTGTGGTTACATCCCTTCTTTGTCAATAAGGACAAGTCATAGAATTATTTTTTTTCTGGAACATATGCAGAATAAACTCATAGAAAAAGTATAAATAGATTAAAATAAATAAGAGAGTCTCTAAAAAAGCATTGCTTTTTGGTGGAACATCCAAATTATCGCAATTTTATCTCAACCCCTTTTATCATTGTACGCTAAACCAAGATTGTGTAATGGCTTCCTGGCTCCTGGCTTTTGAATACTACTTTAATTTAGTTAATAACGCACATAGTTAAAGTTTATTAATCAAAGATTAAGATACTGACTGCTGCCATAATGAAGGTTTCTCTAAAAAAGGGGGAACTTCCTTAAAAGAAGATGACGTACACATCAAGTCTTTTCTGTGTGTATGACAGAGAGAGGAGAGTGTGTTATCCAAACAGTGCTCACCCTGCTCTTTCCAGCCACGTAATCCCAGCTGGCTTTCTAGATCCTCAATGAAGCTGTGGTAGTCTTCAGATTGTGTGCATTTGTGTGTGTCTATTCATTTTTGTGTGTGTGTGAGAGAGAGAGAGGCAGAGGAGGGCAGGCGAGCGGCTGTTAAACAGCAGTTTTAGGGGATTAGGAGGTTTTGAGTACAAAGACTCTGCGTGGAGCAGAAAAGGAGGTTCAACCAGAGGGGAGGAGTTTAAGAGGACGGATTGAGGGCGAGGAGCTGAAGTGTGTGTGAGTGTGGGCGAGTTTTTGCGGCATGATTGGAGGGAAAGAACATGTGCATACAGTCACAGGGTTTGGCATTAAGGCGCTGTATCTATTATACTTTGGATATGATCATGCAAATTATTAGGATGCTACTTGAAAAAAGGCAACTAATTTTTTGCTGTTTGCACATCTTTAACATTTGAACTCTTGGACTTTATATTTATAATATTTTCCTCCTTTTTGTCCATAATATATTAGAGATTAAGACTAGTTCTGTGAAGTAAAAATGCTAAACTTTGCCATAGTTCATTACTTTTTTATACTGTGCTTTAAACCATACATGCTTTCTAATTTGATTGATATTTGGACTCAAAAAGTAATGAAGCTTTAAAAAATATGTCTGTTTCATAATACAAGTGCTTTAGAGAGGAAAAAAAATCACCTTTTGGTGCTGATGTGTAGTCAACATATCCATTCAGATTAGACATTGTGCAGAAGTTGCTTTTAGTTTTTGTAATAAACAAGAAACAACCCAGTATCAGGTGCCAGTGGCTCCTACTTTTGCTGTCTATGAGGTGAAAGGAACTTTGGTTTTGTAGCAATTTTACAGTTTGGGCAAGCCAATAGACTACAGATTCTCAAGACTAAAGTAATGTCATTACCAAAGTGCTGAAGAAGTAAAGACTGTCATCAGGCAAATCCATCTTGAAAAGCTTCAATCCACAACGTCTGTGCCAAACTGACCAATAAAATTTATGTGAGGAGATGAGACGATAGCTGTGGGCAGGGTTAAGTTGTAAGCTGATAGCAATGGCTGCCTCCAGTGTAGCCGTTCACTTGCATGTAGCTGCAGTATTGCTGCAGTTTTATCAGAAGTGGACCACACATCTGTTTTAAATAAAGAGCAAAGAACAGCACTGAAAGCTTTTCATGACAGAAAAGATATTTTCAGGCTTTTGCCAACCTGCTGTTTTTGTACGTCCACTGATAGGCTTTGGCATGAATCTGTGTCACAGACAAGCTTTAGTGTTCAAACACTTAGGCAGTGTTAGGCTCAGTAATTTACTCTTGTTGCTTAAACAACAAAGGGAGAGGAGATGGTCCGTATGGCTACTCAATCAAGTGAAGCGGAACGAGGGGGAGTACAATACACTTGTGCGGTTAATGCAAGAGATAGATGAGAAAATACACCATTCTTTTTCTCTTCTACTCTGTGTGATATTTCCAGCCAGGAATGTTGAATCATCTGGCTGTCTCTGTGATCCTTCTAGGAAGAGTCATACAGATGTTGTAGCCCAGGTTAGCATTGGAGCAACACATGCCTACTGCCTCATTTCATCTTGACGCTCTGATTGGCCTGTCATTAATGTCATGGCCTTCATCCAAACACCTTACGAGAATTTTTTGAAATGTCCTGCCCTTTTCAAACACTTAAATGGGAGGTTTCCCAGATGAGGATTGGGGTCATCAAAGTCATGTGACTGCAAATAACCTATTGCAGATTTTGACATTAAAACAGACGGAAACGGATCAATGCATTGTTGTATGACAAGAATGTCCTTCGTTCCTTGCTCCTCTCTTGTCTAATCATAATCATCTATACATCATTTTAATACTGACCTCTTTTATCTTTTAACCCCCTCATAAGGTCTTCAATAAGAATCTAGATGAGAGTGCACCTCAGACAACCCTAATCACCAACAAAGACCACCAAGATATTTGGCTTTGTGTTGACCCATACACCACAGGCGGCCATCAATATTTGGCCTAATTGTTGTCTTGTTTAGATGTTGGCGAGCGTACAAATTAAAAAGGTCGAAGCCCGGACTTCCTGTCTGGATGATTGTCCAAATGTGACCCTGCTTGCCAATTCTATTCTGGTACTTTGGGGCGAGTAAAGTTGTCACAATTCCAGAGCTGTACATTTTTATTTGATACTTGTAAAAAGCAACATAAATAGAAGACATAGACATCCAGTAGTGAGTAATTCCTTGTTTAATGAACAAAAATTGCAGGCAAGCTGTCTGAATTGTACAAAAGAACTGACAACTTAACAACACAGAAATGTGGCCAATGGTTTTGTGCAATTTGGACAATATTCAGAAGTTTGACAGCAATTTTTGACTGATTCCTTTCCCTTTAATTCGCCTCTCTTTCGAAATAAATGTAGATTTTTAAAATCATGGAACTTTTCATTGATTTTTTTCACCATTAAGATAACATTATACTGCCCAGTGGAAAAAAGTTTAGAAACTTTTGACAACTGTATTGTTGAAGCGAATTAAACAGTTGGGTAATTTATGGCAGGCAATAATGGCTGTAATATTGATATTTCAAGAACGTCTGGTTGGAGATATGTGAAGTTAAACAAATAAGCATTTCAGTAGTTATTGTGACATGTACAATAAGTCATTTTATTTCCCTCGACATCTATCAATCCGTCTGTTTACTTCTACCACTCTGCATCCATCATCCTTCCTCCCTCTTTCCCAGCGTCCCTCCAGAGTACCAGTCAGCCACCAGAGCCGGTCTGCCAGTCGTTTGATTCTGCCCAGTCCAATTATAGAGGGACTTAATTACTGAGCCTGTCAGCCTCCATCAGGAGAGCCATTCGTCATTTGGACTGGGCTGAACCGGACTGAGTGGGGCTGTGCAGGGCAGAGGGGGACACATATATCTGTTTGTCACTCTGTGTACCTGCACCTCTGTCCGTCTGAACGCCTGGAAACATTCATCAACAAGGCAGAGCTTTTCCTCAGTCAGACAGAACATTAAATTAGGAACACTTACAGGTGCACTGCTGAGATTTAGAGTGAAATATCACAACCCTTTGTGGTTAAGGCCTAACAAACATTTCAAATTATTTCCTAACAAAGCAAGGGGGCAATGTGGAATCAGAGTTCAGATTTCATTACATCAGCAGCCGTGTTTAATGAAGACTTCATACATAATTCAACAAAAACTGCACAAGAAATGCACTAAATGGTTTTTGGAGCAAATTCCCAATTTCTCATGGATAAATATACAAATTATTTTGTATGCTGACAAATAAATTTGCACAAAGCAGAAATGTTTAATAGTTGCTGCCCAAGTTGAACAAATGCATGTGAATCTCGGCGGATTAAGACACCATAAAAAGTGCGTGATTTAATTCAAGAAGTAAAACCTCCACATATTCTGGATTCATCTCACACTTGTTAAAATATTTCAAGACATTTTTGATTTAATCTTCTTATCTTAATAGCTTACATCTCACAAAAAGCTAAAATTCACTATCTCAGAATATTAGAATATCACAAAATATCAGTCCAAAAACAGGATTTAAAATACAGAAATGCTGGCCTTTCTGGGAAATGATACTCATTTATGCTCTCAGTTATTGATTTGAGCCCCTTTTGCACAAATTGCATCCATGCAGTGTGGCATGAAGGCGATCAGTCCATGGCACTGCGGGTCTGTTATGAAGCCCAGGTTGCTCTGATAGCAGCCTTCAGCTTGTATGTATTGTTGAGTCTAGTGTCTCTCATCTTCCTCTTGACCCTTCCCCAAAGATTCTCTATGGGGTTCAGGTCAGACCAGTTTGCTGGACATTCCAACACAGTAATACGAGGGTCAGCAAACCAGTTTCTGGTTGTTTTGGCTTCACTGTAAATGGGTGCCAAGTCCTGCTGCAAAAGGAAATTAGTATCTCCATACCTTTCTCAGTGCTCTATAGTCTCCTCGTAGATGTCTGACAGCGTTGACTCTGGACTTGATAAAGCACAGCAGCAATTGACATGGCACCTCAAACCATCACTGACTGTGGAAACTGAAAACACTGGACTGAAAGCACCTTGGATTCTGTGCCTCTCTGATCTTCTTCCAGACTATGGGGTTTTGATTTCTAAATGAAAGGCAAAATCTAGTTTACTCTGAAAACAGGACTAAGCAATGGCCCAGTTCTTTTCTCCTTATCCCAGGTGTGAAGCTTATGATGTCTGTGGTTCAGGATTGGCTCACACTAAGAACACAACACTTGTGGACCAGTCTTTGTGTGGTGGCTCTTGATCCACTAACTCCAGCCTCAGTCCACTCCTGGTGAAACTTGCCTGTTCTTGAATCTGCTTTGTCTGACAATCCTCCCAAAGCTGAGCTCATTCCTGTTGCTTGTGCACCTTTCTTACCACACTTATCCCTCAGTCAACTTTCCATGAATTTGCTTTGACACAGACTCTGAGAGCAGCCTGCCCTTTCAGCAGTGACCTTCTGTGGCTTCTTGTAGAGAAGGATAATGATTGTCCTCTGGACGTTTTTCAAGTCAACAGTCTTCTTCATAGTTGTGGTTGTGTGTACTGAGCCATAGTGAGGAATTCTTTGCAAATCGGACTGTTCCACAATATTCTAATATTTTGGGATAGTGGATTTGTAATATATGTGAGCTGTATATATGAATATATGGAAGTTTAACTTTCTGAAGTAAACCACGGGAAAAAAATTAACTTTTAACTTTTTATTTATCATGTAAATTTTTTTACATGATATTCTTATTTTTTGAGATGCATCTGTAACTTTTAAGTGTATTGCAATAAATCTTTGGGAAATGTTCTTGTGGGAATTTTGGAAAACTTCTGAACTTTCATTAGGAATTTTGGGAAACTTTGAAATGGCCTTTCCTAGAGAAAAAAAACTTTTATGGGATGGTAGTTACTCCTACAGCTGGAAATGACCCCAAGCTATATTTATTTTATTGAATTATTAATTAATCAAACCTGGGCACTGGTTTGGAAATTCAGACCATAATTGGATTCATTGACTTACATTTTAGATCTCAAAAGTCAAAGTTTGGAGTCTAGTCGTCTGAAAACAAATGTTTGCAAGTCTAAACTTTGAAAAGAATAAATACAGAGTAGAAAGCCAACCAGGATGGGTTGGTTTTATTGAGGTATCAGACTGAAACCAGATCACTTGTGTTGTTTTGAAACTGATAATTTAATGATGCAGTTGCACATTAGGGCACAGTATAATGTTAAATAATGTTAAAAGGCCATAAGTCTTGTTGCATAGCACCAAAGAAGTCCCTGCTCAGTCATTTACTGTAAAGAGAATCACTATACACCTCAGAGTGTGTGTGGTTTCTTCCTCCTCTCTCCATTTCACGAGCTCCTCTCCTCCTCTTGTCCTCGTCGTGTAACAAACAGCATGAAGGAGGTTATAATTGGGAGGTCCAGAGCTCTGCCAGGTGGAACCACTTGTATGTGAATACAGACTCTCTCTGCTCTCTCAAGATCTCTCTCCTATATTGTATCTCTGCCTCAGTGTCATTTACTTTATCCACCATTTTTCTCTGCTGTCTCGTATTCACTCTCATTACGCTGCAATATGAAGTTTTAGAACAACACTTTACATATCCAGTTTTTGTTTCTGTTAGATTCTTGTTTCTTTTTTAATCACTGCTGCTCCTTCCTCTTTGAGTCATCCACTGTCTATTCACTACAATACAACTGCAGCCCCCCACTGCTAAACTCCCCCCTACTCCTTAAAGAAACTCGCCAAAGCGTTGCCATAAACCTCGTTTACCGTTGTCCTCCTGTCTTTAAAAGAATGTCTCTTCCTTGAATTCATTTAAAGTTTCTGGTGGTAACATTCTCAAAAGCTCTGTTAGTCCAATAGCTTTAAGTATTTTACTCATGTTAAACATTTTCAAATTGCAAAGGAATGAAAAGTATTTGCTAACATGTTTCAAAATTTGAATGAATAATGAACAAATTTGTTCAGTTAAAGGCCGCTATCAGAGTTGTAGATAGTGTGGATCGATACTGATTTTCATTGTGTGCTATTTTTTTAAGGAATTTTCCTTGGAATACTTGGGAATTTTCTCTGGGTTGTCAAGAACTTTTACCAGAAATTTTCTTGTGACTCTGCAGAAACTTTAGGAAACGTGCAGAAATTGCAATTTTAAACTTTTGGGGGATTTGATGGAAACTTTCCCCACTTATTTGGTAATTGGTGTATTGGGAGTTTCCTGGTATTTTCTAATAAGACATGGAAATCTTCTTAAAATTTTCTGCAAATTTACAGGAAATTTTTTTGGAAATGTGTTGGTAAATTAAATTGAACTTTTGGTGGAATTTTGAAGAAATTTGGGGAAAATTTTCTGGGAAACTTTTAGAATTTTCATGAATTTTTTAAGAACTTTCCCCAACTTTTTCTGGAATTTTCAATTTTCAATTTTCAGGAATATGCCTACTATATTTCAGAAATTTTCATGTGGCATTTGCCCTGGAAGAGAAAGATTTTTTCTTGGTAAATTTCAGCAATGAACACAAAATGAACAATATGGACCAGTGCATGACTACTACCCAAATTGTCTGTAAACTATTTTCCTGGGAATATTTTGTGAATTTTCTGGATATTTTAAAGAACTTTCACCAACAATTTTCTGAAAATTTCAAGAATTTTCATGGGAAAACTTCAGAAACTTTAGGAAATTTGCTGAAATATTCATCTGGAACTTAAGTGATGTTTTTTTTTTTGTTTGTTTGTTTTTCATTTTTTAATGAAATTGTAAAGGAATTCTTGGAAACATTTCTAGGAAGCTGACGATTTCATGAACTGTTTTAAGGAACTTTCCCTGTGAATTTTCAGGAGCGTACCTGGGATATTTCTAGAGTTTTTATATGGCATTTCCCTGGGATATTTTAAGGAATTTTCTTTGTAAATTTGGGATGTTTTCAAAAATTGTCATAGACAACTTTGGGGGTTTTCAATGGAGATTTTAGCCAACTCCTTTAAGTAGCAGGAATTTTTATCCACAATCTTTATTGTAAAAATACATGAGTTTGTATAGTAAACTTTTGAAGCCTTGGAAGTTTGTAACAATTTTTAGGGGGAATTGAAAGATCAACTCAATGAACCTTTTTGAATTTTCATAGGAAATCTTAAAAAAAATTAACTTCTGGAGTTTCAATCCAAATTAATAGAAAATGTTCTCAACACTTATCTATATGTTTCTGTACAATTCAATTCAACAAGCTTTATTAGCATGGAAAACATAATCAGTTTCTCTGCCAAAGTGGTTTACAATGTGTATAATAGAAATTCAATTTTTTTTTTAATATGCAGGCAGTCCTGTTTTGGTGGTGGGATGTTTGATCACAGTAGCTCACATAATTTACTGCAACATTTGAGAACTTGCACTTCGCCCAGCAGATATGAAAGCTTCTGTTCATTGTTCATACTGGTGTTGTTGTTGTTGTTTTTTTTTTTTGTTTGTTTTTTTTTGCTGGTGAAAAGTGGAGAGAACTATTCTCTGATGTCATTGTATAAAGGGAAGGTGGTTAGAAAGTGTAGTGCTGTTTCCACCTCCTGTTGGCTGCAGTGGGTGCACAGTCTTTCCTCTTTAGGGATCCACTTTGCCTGTGGCGTTCTCTATGTATGCGGTCAAACATTTCCCTGCCTCTGCGCATCAGTCACGGTGCTTCAGTATTCTGCATATTCCCTATTAAGGGACAAATAGCATTCCATTTTTTTTTGTCGATTCTTGCCTATGAGTAAAGTAATTTTCTTTCCTTGTTGATTAATTTGGTCTAAGCGGATGGGTTTTGTGTCTGCGGGTGAACAGAGTCCCTCTGTCTGAGGGGGGAGTGATGTATTTCTATAAACCAACCCAGCCTGAAGAATCGTCGTCCTGGTCTGGCAATGTAAAGTCTCCTCATATCGTGCAGGCTTATTGTAAACAAGCATCTTCAAATCTGTTTTCAGTTAGTCATATCACATTCTCCCGCTCATCCCTCCTCTGTTCTCTCCCTCCAGGTGATCGATGGAAAACTGGCTCCCTTCCTTGCAAAAGTGATCAAGTTTGCCAGCTCTCATGTTTTCAGCTGCAGTCTGTGTCGAGAGAAAGGTTTCATCTGTGAGCTCTGCCACAACGGACAGGTCATCTACCCCTTCCAGGAGAGTGCTACCAAGAGGTAGACATGCTTAGAAAACCTTTCCATATTGTTTCTTATGCACCTTGATAAATTTGATCTTTGATCTGAAGTCACAAATTAATTCATCTATAAATCAGTCACAGCTGACAGTTCAAACTCTCGCTAAGGTTTTTTAAAAACTTTTATTTAGATATGACAGTGGTTAGAGTAGCACATGGACAGAGAGTTGGGAATGACACACAGGGAAGGAGCTGCAACCTAATTGCTAGGCTATTAGTGTCCCTTTCATTTTCTTTATGGCTTTAAATATTTTCTCCCATGTTCAGTATACTTTTTGAAGACTGTAGAGAGGTTCTTCAGAAGGCAGTGAATGTATCGGGAGTTTTACATTCCTCCTGCTTAGAGTGCTCCTCAGAGCCAAGGGCTCGTATGACGAGCACATAATGTACTTTTTTATATTCCTCTGGAGACGCTGCTGAATGAAGCTGTAATAAGGCATCATGGAGGAACTTACACAGGCAGGGCGACAATAAACTGACTCTACATCATACTCTGTATGGAGTAGTTATGTTGCCACCTGAGCAAATTCAGAGATTTATTTGAGTTGTTGGCTCTCAGGTTGTAATATTTCCGTGTTGGTACATGATCTGTACTGGAGCGGTTGCTCGTTTTCTTTCTGTCTTTGTGAGCAAAGTTTTAGGTTTGACTGATTCATTCTGACATTAAGGAAATAAACATTATTCTTGCAAGCAAACCTATGCAAAATATATCTGCAGCCACTTGTTTTAGTCTGATTGTGGCCATGTAAAATATTTAAACATCTCCCAGCACCATAAGCATAATGACTGGATGTTTTGCAACTTGTTTTTAATGTCATTGTATTTATTTATAACAGGAACACATGCAATAGATATTTCTTCAAATATACAATTCAAAGTTAACAGCATACATACAAGTTTACAGACATGGCTGATGTGTATCTGCTGTCCCTGGGAGGCTTTTAGGGATCAAAACAGCAGCATGTAGACTTGATGGTTTGTGACACCAGTTGGTGTAAGAGAGGTGTGAGTGAGTATTCAGGACACAGACAGTTAACAAAATCCAGACCCACGACAATGAAACTCCATGACAGACAGCAGAGCGATAGGAGCTCTGACACTCTTACACAGACACACCAACACAAATACACACTGTCCATAAAGAGAATGATTTGTGAAGGAAGTGTGAAGTGTTGACTGATAACAGTTGTGTGTTATCAGACAGAGTGACTCTGAGGACTGAACAGGAAATTAGCAATAACTAAATGTGGACAAATACAGATTTGTCACAATGTACAAATTTCAAACTTTGATACAATTCTCGTAAAGTCAATAAATATTGACTCAGGTTTAAACTAAGGCTGCAATAGGGTCTGCTGCAATTTTCAAGTTACAGAGGATGTATTCTTTATTTAACCTGAGTTGTGTCAAAATACCAGTTTGATTCATTTTTTTTTCAGCAGAGATGTTATGCTTTACATGTCAAGTCAAGTGTCCTTTTTTAGAATAGTTTGCAAAAGTTCCTACTTACATTGTTTTGTAGGTGTTCGTTTTATTAAAAATGAAAGTTAGTCCCTTCTCTACAACAATTAATATTGAATTTGCAATATGAGTTGAAATAATCACAATTAGATATTTTTCAAAATTGTTCAGCCTGAGTTTAATCTATTTAATATTGTGTTGTCAGGGGTGGAAAGTAACTAATTACATTTCCTCAAATTACTGTAATTGAGTAGGTTTTTTGGGTACTTTTGTTTTTTTTTAAGTACATTTGGATAGCAGTACTTTTATTTCTATTTAAGTAGTGTTTAACCAGAGTAGCTTTACTTTCACTTGAGTAGAATATTCTTGTACTTTTTTCTCCTCTGTTGACTACACAGATGCACCTTATGAGAGAATGATTCCACATCACATCAAACAGCTGTAGTTGTTGATATCTCAGGGTCAAACATTTCAGAGTAGATTTATCTTCCATTCTGAGTGAAAAAAGTTTTTAGTGTTTGAGTTATTTGACAGTGTTGATCCACTAATGTTGGTTCAACTCTGTAAAGAGTCAATTGATCTGAGCTCCCCCCACTGCAATTTCAAATCTAGGAGGATGTGTGGGCAGAGTTTCCCATCAGGCCCTTGGACAGTTAATTTGTGTTTGGATGTTGTTTGTTGTACAGTGATCTCTGCTGGAGTTCTGTTCATGTTTCTGGTGGATTGTTGTTTTTTTTGATGTGAGACACATTTGCACCATGAGTTAAGTTATCCAGTGAGTTAGAGTTCTCACATGTGACTTCAGGTGCTTCTTAAAGACACACAGAGCATATTCTTCATCAGTATGCATTGCTTTGCTATGAGGTTGACTCTGTTTGTTCTTGCCAGAGGAGACCCACCTTATCAAAGATTTTGAAGAGTTACCGCAGCTCTGTCATATCGTTAAATATTTACGACTCTCAAAAGTGTAGTGTACCTGTAGGTGTGGACTAATGTTTAAAATTTTAAAGTGTTAAATTTACCTCTATATGAGCTGAACTTATGCTGTTGATTTTTCTGTATTTTATTTTATTATAGAGATGTGACTTTACCTGAAAAACCTGGTTGGATCTATAGACCTATTCTCTTGTTGTTCTTGCCAATAAGGAAAGATCATATTTAAGTTTACAACACCTTAGTAGCTACTCAGTTCTTAATGTAAACTTTCAATTGAATAATTTTTGCTTTTACTTGAGTAGATTTATAAACAAGCACTTTTACTTTTACTTCAGTACAATAGTTGAGAAATTTTTCCACCTCTGCTTGTAATGTATAATGGTTTACTGCATGTGGTTATTAAAAACATACAATGAGTAACTTGGAAATATTAGCAATTTAATCACAATTGGGGGGGGGGTCTGATTTTGATTATTTGCCTGAATTGTTCAACTTCTTATGCCTTTGTTTTAATCATTTTCTGTAGCCACTTGTTTCCAGCTTTGTTGTACTCGTAGGTTATGATAAAAGTTGTGTTATGCATCATTGTTCTTCAATCTTTTACTATTTAAAACAATAAATAATCAGTTATTGGTCGCCTAGAACTTCTATTTTTGTTTCCTTGGTATTAAACTAGGTGTTGACATTGTTTGATTTTACCAGTGTTGTACCCATTTTAAAAATCTGGTTTCATTACAACTCTGTTCGAGAGCATCTTTACAGCCGACCCATGTTTGCATCTCCATTTTCAGGTGTGAAGGCTGCGGTGCAGTTTTCCACACCGAGTGTCGACAGAAAGCTCAGCCGTGTCCTCGCTGCGTCCGACGCGAACTCCACCACAAGAGACCGTCCTCCTTCTGGTCACCTGACGACGACAGCCCTGGGTGTTTTCACCTGCCCTACCAAGACACCTGAGACAAACATGCACATGTGGACGCAGGGAGAATGAGAGCGCTGCCAGGCCGTCACTATGGACAAAAGTGCCCTTTTTCTCTGATTTGAGCGTCTTGGGGACAAATTCAGGATGAGCTTGGACAGCAGATGCTTCGTCAGGTTTGTGTTTTTGTGGACTAATTGAAACCCCCCCCCCCCGCCACCTTTGTTGTACTGTAAAGAGCAGGGAAACAAACAACTGGAGAACAGCTGCACAATGCTTTACAGACTGATCTACGTGTATTTTGTAATCACACATCACACTTACAAACCATCATCTTCATCTTCCTCCCTTACCATCAACATCTGTTTCCGGTTGAAGGGGTTAAATGTGTCACATCACAGATGATCAAGTGGAAAAACTCAGATTAAAGCAGCGTCTTAAACCTGCCTCAAAAGTCACATCCTAATTTAATCTGGAAACAGTTAATGGACATAAGATTAATTTACTTACTTTTCAATGTCTCCCCCGATTCTAGCCTCTCTTTTTCAGGTTTAGATTGCTTAACAAACACAAAAAAATAACAAGTCTTCAGTGTCTCTGGGTACACTTGATGGATTGTTCTCTTTGTTTACATTCTACATTTAGGGAAAAATATGTTATATAAATGAAAATGTAGCGGTGAAGGGAAGTTTTACAAAAGTTTGTAGTTTACTTCTTTACATAGGAGCAGCTGTGCGGATAAACTCGGCTTGACAACTGTTATGATTATTCAAACATCTTCAACAAGTTTATGCTTACAGTCAGTGAGCTCTCAGCCCACAGTAACACTCAGTTGACCCACAGTCCATCAGTCATGCCTCCTGTGTCCACTTAAATGAGGAGTCTTCTCAACAAACCAGCTCTCCACAAGGTTTATTTACTAATCAGTATACCACTGTTGTCTTTGAATCCAAGATTATTATCTAATAAGGGTGAAAAGCTGTTGAAAAGTGACACCTCCAGCCTGGTTTACGTCACTATGTAACCCGGCACACTATGAGAAGTGAGGTAGCAGCTTGTATTACACAAGAAATGATGCTGAATTTATGGCAGTGCCAGATCGTGTTTAATGGATGCTTTTGGGGTCATATCATCAGGATTAGGATCAACGGTGTTTTTCTATTATTTTTCCATTTAACAAAGAGATGCAACTCCTTAATACAACAAAAATTCAGTACAAATGTGGGCAGTTTAAGTTGATTTGAAAAAATATGGATTGCATTTCTTTGTCTTTATACCAGCAGATACTGCTTTCTGCTTGTGTTGTCTCTTTTTCTTGATAAACTCTTATTTTAAAACTCCAAACATATCACAGCAGCCTATGATTGTAAAGAAGAAAACTACAAACATGTTACTGTAATATTCAGGTTTAATGAGGGAATGTTTGGTTTAATTACGGGTTGAATAGGACTGTTACATTGGGATGTTTTACCAAATAAAAACATTAAAACACTCATCATTTATATGTAAGTGTAGAGATGCCTCCATTATGATCTCATTCTCTTATTCCTTATATTGAATTTAACTAATAGAAGTGGAAAGAAAGATGTGTTAAAATCACTGACTTCACTCATGTTTTATAAATGTGACTTTTGTTCTGAAGGGACTCGGTCCGTCTGTCTGAGCACATCAGTCTTACTGTAAAATAACAGGCAATAATCTACTGTAACTCATTCTTTCATTGTTGCCTTCTCCCTCCTCTCTTCCTCTGTGATTCTTCTTCCTGTTGTGCTTTATTCATGCAGAATCTATCAAACATGATAGCAGCTTTAGCTTTTAGTATTTCTATGCAACCTAGATGGCCTTTTCTAACCCATGGCTCTCATATGTAAAGGTCCGACACATTTTAGTTTACATGTTCCTCTCAACACCAGATACACAAGACGGGTTTCTATCCTGTTTATGGCACATTTTACAAAAGTTTAAGCCAGATTTATAACTGTCACCTGAACTTAGCCAACACTCAGTCTCATAGGTGTTCAAATGTTCAAAGAGAACAGAATAATTTTCACAATTTGAACAAATTCTGCAAATTTTTATGTAAGAAAAGTTCATATTTGGTTTGGTCTACAGTTTTGAGTTGTGATTTCCAAAAATACTCTTGATTCATAATACTAAGAAGGTCATTTTGACAGTTTTTAACAATTTTTTATTGTTTCTACAAGCAAAAGAAGAAAATGATCCAATTCGGCATGAAATTTTTGAGGATGAAAATAATATAAACGCCTTAAAGCTGCACTCCATGATGTCACAAGAAAACCAGAAAGACTACTTCCAGTTTTACAAACAGTACAATTTGCACAGCAACCTTTGAGAACATTTTTGCTGGAGTTTAAAGCTCCTGTCAGGAACTTTTGAGCTCTGATATTTTCGGCGCCCCCTATGGACAAAGCAGAAAGATAAATCCCTTTGCTGTTTTTATCCTGTTTATGTTTAAGTAGGGTTTACAACCAACAATCTCATCCCGTTTGGCTTGGAAATTTTAATTTAAGCTATTTCTGCTGCCCAACAGGATTTAGAGATGGTTGAAATAATAAGTAGACATGATTTATCCTCTCTGGTGGTCTGGTTTGCTTTTTAGGTCACAGAGAAGCATCAGTGTTCATTTTGGTCTGTTTTAAAACTAGTTTAAAAAAAATTGTCACAGTAGAAATGGGTGTTAATATGGTAATACTAGGGCTGTCAAGATTAATCGCATTAGTCGCAATTTGCTACAATCCACAACTAATGCACTTTTTTGAAAAAATCATGATTGATTGCAGGTTTTATTGTCGTTTTCCAAAACCTTTGGTTAAGCCAGGTCAGCGTCTCCCTGCAGCCACAGTGATGTAAAATAAGTCTACCACTGCTCCTTAATGTCTCATTTCACTTTAAAAACTCACAGACAGCTCAGTGGACAAGTCAGATGTCATCTGAACCATTTTTTTTTAATGTAGCATTTACCTTTTTACTGTTCACTTATTTCCTTCTCAGTCCATATGTTATTTTTTTCTATGGTTTAATTTGTGTCAAAATCTTCAGTCCAGCTATAAAAGCAGGTCTGTATCCAAACTGAAAGTCTGTTACCCTTAGTATAAGACAGTAGAAAAATCTATAAATAGGGTGCGATTAATCGTGATTAACTACAGAAATTAAGAGGTTAATCAGGATTTTTAAAAAAATAATTTTGACAGCCCAAGATAATACCAGTCTTTATCTGCTTAGAAGCACACGGAGCATTACCTCACATTCTTAGATACTGAACGATAATAGCTGTGGATTTTTATTTTCATATTTCCTTGTAGCGATGGGGGTAAAGAGGAAAGGGAGACAGAGGATCCCATGACCCTGATAAAATTCTGCTTACCTGTGAGGTGTGAAAACAATGCTTCAACTATAAATCACTTCCAGCATTCCTGTACTCAACGTCTTTTTCATTTAGACTCAGGGCATTTTGTTAAAGGATGAAAAAAAGCACATGCAGAGGTGTACACTCTGCTCGCTGCGTAACATAATATGGTTTTTAAACACTTCGTGGTAATGCCATGCACCTTGGTAAAATGTGGGGAAAGTTGACGATAATAAAAAAACCCTTACCACCCAATCCTACAACTAAAAAATTGTTCTGTTTGGCTTTGAAAAACTAAATAAAGCTATTTCTGCAGCCTGATGTTAATCTCATCTGACACCTACCCCCAACAGGACTTATAGATGAATAAAATAATAACTAATTAGATATGATCATTCCTCTCTGGTGGTCTGGTTGGCTTTTTTTGGTCACAAAGAAGCATTAGTGTTAATTTTGGTCTGTTTCATAACCAGCTAAAAAAGTCTCACAGGAGCTTTAATGTCATAACCAAGTTGTGGATGGCAGCTTTAAAGGGGAACATGGCAGAATTTGTAACAATTGGATTAAAATGTAGCTGCTTATTTTCTTTCACTTTTCAGCAAGACTAATTTTTTTATTCAGTGTTAATTTTTTACTCATCAGTCTAGCAGGGATGTAACGATCCTCACAGTATATTTAAAAACAGCACAGATATGGGCAATTTAAATCAAGTTGTATTTTCAACCAGCGGAGGGAACCATTTGCCTTTGGTTTCTCTTTTATGACACATGCTAAATGAAGAGACTGAAAACATAAAAGAACTGCACTTATTGATTTATTACTGTAAAAATGTGGTAATAGTGAAAAATCAAGATCATCGTACATACTCTGTTTCGAGTTGAGTGTATCGTTACATCCTGACTCTGTGATCTTCATCTCCTCTCAGCTTGTTTGAGCCATAAAGAACACGTTTCACCTTGAAGGGAATAAGCTGCTGTAGTTTGGCACAGAAAACACTCAGTTCTACATTTAATAGGGAAAATATTTTATTTTTAAGAGCAGATATTAGCCTCTGAAGTATTCATGTTAATGAAGCATGTAGGAAAATGAAGACTGAAACTAAATAACCCAGTGTTGTTTAAATATGATAGGACAAGTGCACTGATGTGTCAAATTTTGTTTGAATTTTGATCTCTTTTTGTTTAAGTTATAGGTGCCTGCTGCTTAAAACAACTTTGGTACAAGTATTAATTGTATATTTTCTGTGTGAAATTTATGTTTTTTGCTTTGTTTTTACTTTTGTTGTTGTTGATCATGCTGTGTGATTATGTTTTATGGAGCCTGGCAGGTTTTATTTAAAAAATAAAATCTTGTTTTTTTTGTGCATATGAATTAGATTTCTGCCAAAATATCAAACTGAAAACTGTCATAGACAAACAAGACTGAGAATGGAGTCCTGAATATTTTCAGAATAACCTTTAAGCATCTTGTTAGACCTAGTTTAAAGTAAATTTGTCTAAATTTTCCTGCTGTAAGTTGCAGTTAATGATTAATTTTTTGTATTAGATAATTTATAGATTAGTTTACCTAAAAAAATCAAATTTAAGTGTCCTTGTTTAATTTATTTTTATTTTTGAAATAAGCCACTTTAAATAGCCAAGTCCAGAAAATACATCTTGTAAAGATAAAAATAGACAAGTTACAAGTAATAAAGCTTATTTTTTTGTGTTTTATAATAAAATTTTCACCATGATTTGGCAGGTAAATATGCTTAACAGTAAGTGTAATGAGATTTTTAGAGCAGAAATAAGGAAATAAAATCACTTGGATTTTATTTTTTTGTACTGTGGCGTGCGATTTTCTTATTTATCATTTTTAAATTATTTAAACTATAATTAAACATGAAACAACATGTCTCTTAACTGTTTTGGACCAATAGTTACTGTCAGGACATGAAATTGGTGACTGTTGTTTAAGAAACTTAATAATTCTTTTAGAACTCAAAAAAATACATAAAAAATTAAATAGAAATGAACTCCAGTACCTGCTGGGCTCTTCATTTGCCTCTTTAATGATCTGAGATGTTTGTATTTGATCACTTTAAACCTTACTGATTTATTTTTTCCTTCATTTTTCTTTCAAATAGCATGGGACTTTGTGTTTAAAACATATGTTTCTATTTTGTGCTCCTTTTCAGTTTTGTCCTTTTCAGTCCCATCTTGATTGGGAAGCTGAAATATCAACGGAAGCAGTTTCTTGTTTATGTTCATTCTTTATTATTATTATTTTTATTTGTTTCTAACAGATCTTAGAGTGATGACTGAAAATGTGTATTAGTGATAAATATCACTGATGTAGTTGTTTATGTTGCAGGCACATTATGTTCATGGCAGTATGTTTGGAGAATATATTGTATAGTATTTAAACAGAGGAACTAGATTGAGATTTGTCTCTGCTTTGCACTTTTTAAGTTATTTTTAACAGTGATCCTTTTCATGGCAGCCAAACTTTTATGCAAATACAGGGAATTGATTTTCTGATGACTTTGTTTGTTTTTGTTCATGTATGTCCGCTAGCCACTGATGCCAATAAAGACCATCTTCTTAATACCGGAATTGTTTGGCTTCTGTTTTGAGATACATCGATATTTTACAGTGCCTGTAAAAATGATTCACTGAGAGTTCATAACGCTCTACATGTACAAAAAACACAAATGTAAACAAACCAAATAAAAGGGTAAAGTGAAAAAGAGTGAAAAAGTTAGAGGAAGAATTTGTTGAGCTCTGGAAGCAACAGTCTGGTCTAGCATCAGGACCCACCACCAGATCCTTGAAGGCAAAATGCAGCCCAAAGTTTCTGTCTTGCAAACAGATCTAAATGCTTGTGATGGAAAAATGATGCTGTAAGGATTCAAACTGGAGCAACAGATGTAATGAAACTAAGGGGCTGAGATATATCCTTCATAATAAAAGCACATCACATGTTTTTTTGACCCCCTCTTCTAATGTTCAGAGAGCAGGGGCCTGCTGCTTCACCCCTCTGCGTGCTACATTTTCTATATAGCTACATTAGTTATGCTATCTATGCAGCTACATTATCTATTTAGCTATGTTATCCACCATGCAGCTACATTATCTATGTAGCTATGTTATCCACTTGATCTACTTTGCTAACATAGCAATGTTATCTATGTAGCAATTTTATCTACATTACATATGTTGCTACATTAGTTACTTTAGTTGTAGCTAACATTCCTAACATAGTTGATATCTCTGTAGCTACATTATCTATGTAGCTAATACAGCTACATCATTTATGTAGCTATGCTAGTTACATTATCCATGTAGTTAATGTAGATACATAGATAACATAGCTATGTAAGCCCACATTGCTAAAGCCTACAATGAAATTAACATTACTACATAAGCCAATGTACCTTATTTAGCTTTAGCTTAAGCTAATGTAGCTCATACTTTTTTTGCAGGCACACTTTCACGACTCACTGAAAATGGCTTCGTAGTCCACCTTTGGGTCCCGACACCAATTGTGAATCAATGGTCTAGACCTGTCCTCTTTGTAAAGAAGATAGTGGATGAGATGAGCTCTGATTAACTCAGACGGGCAAGGAGAGGTGGTTAGACGTGTCTAATGGATAAACAGGGTCAAGGAGAAATACGTTATTACCTCATTTTAATGCAACTATAGGAGATGGAAACATGCTATCTTTGTATACAGTTAATATAAAGGGATGCTTGTGTTTATTTCTTTAGTAACAATGCAAATAAGTTTCTCCAAGGTCAGGATAAACTTCAGGACGAGTTCACAGAGCAAGCTGACAAACGCTAACGTGTCAGCTTGCAGCTCGCTGTCAGGCCTCAAACTGAGCGAGGGGGCTAACGTGTGAATTAAAGGTGCATGTAAACCTGCCTGAGTGAATCTGCATACTGTGTGAGCGCTCACAGGCTGAATCGTTTGCCTGTGATGGATGTCGAGCAGTGGGCAAATTGAAGCTGAGTGTCGACCGCGCTTAATTGTCATCGCCAATTAGTGCATTGTGGGACGCCCACAATGGATCAACTGTAGCGAGTAGAACGAAGTCCTTTGTGCTTCTCCAATGGCCCGCGGGCCAGTCAAGACTCATTTAGGGCCCCGAACAACGACGGAGCAGAAATGCCAACGAAAATGAAAACAAAAGACAGTTTAAGGAGAAAAACGAGGACGGAGGAGCGAGAGGGAGACGGGAGGAGGGGAGGAGGAGGACAACGGTCACAGGGGAGTGAAGCAGCAGGCCTCTGCTCTCCCAACATTAGAGGAGGGGGTCCAACCCCCCCACCCCCCGACATGCAGTGAGCTGCTACACAAAAGCTGGCAGGGCCCCCGTGTTCCCAGTGACCTGGTTGTTCAGAGGCTCGTTTGGCCAGGTCCGAGCTTTCAGCAGGTCTGAGCTGAGCACATCGCCTGTGTGCTTTTGTCAGTGTTAAAGGGTACATCCACTGTTTTTTGTCCTCTCAAATTCTTATCATAATGTGATGAGGCCTGAATTCTCAAACACTGAAGTCATGAATACAAACTGACTGCTGGATCACGACAGCCTAAAAATGGTTGACTATCTGCCAACAAAACTCAGAGCAATCTTTGGACAACAGCACAATGTAGCATTTACGCCAAATTTCCAGCAACAACCCAGCCTGTGAAACAAATTGTTGTTGAGTTGTATATTTTTATTTTCACTAATGTTTATGGCAGTGTTCAAACCGAGATAAATCTGATATTTAGTCAGTTATTTTAGCTTTTGTCTCTCTTTTGTGGAAAAGCACAAAATCAAGAAAAAGCATTAGAAAGTGAGGAAGGAGCCAACGTCATAAAGAACTGTGGTTCTCAACTGATGGGGTCAGACTCAAGGGTGGGAAATTTCAAAAGTCTATGATGTACGGAAGCCCTAGGTAGACATTTACTATGTAATTCTATTTTACTACATTTTGCCATCATAGTGAGAAAATTTTGGCTGCTTTTTTGAGAGCTTGATGTATTGATGTCATCATCATGGCATAACTAGGGCTTCTGTAACGATGTGATCTCATATGTTGGCTTGGTATTGTTGTTTAATCATTTTTTGTGCCATCTACAGTCCAAACGGCAACATTTCTTCCATTATAATTTCTCATAAAGGAGGTGTTGGTCAGTTGAGAATGCTGTTATTATTTATATTAATTTCCGTCTCTTTTTTTGGAAAGTAAACCAACTCTTTACATGGCTGCAGTCACTCAGAGTGCAGACTGTAATAACTTAGGTTGGTAACAAAGGGGGCTAGCAGTTCAAGTCACAGGCTGTAAATCTGACACGCGTACCTCAGAAAGGAAATACATACACACTAAAATGTTTAAAATAAAAACAAATTGAACTTAAGTTTAGGGTCGTGGTAAGGGTTAAGATAAGAGGAACCTGGCCACAAAATGTCCAATAAAGCTTTCCTCCTCAGGAAAGAGCTGTTATCTATCTAGCTACATTAGCCATATAGATAACATAGCTACATTAGCTACATAGCTAATTGCTATACATCCTACATAGCTACATTAGTTATGCTATCTATGCAGCTAATACAGCGACATTATCTATGCAGCTATGTTATCTAATTGATCCACTTAGCTAACATATCCATGTTATCTATGTAGCAATGTTAGCTACATTTTCTGTGTAGCTACATTAGTTACGTTAGCTATGAAGCTAACATTGCTAACATAGTTATGTTATCTTTGTGGATACATTACCTATGTAGCTTATGCAGCTACATCATATATGTAACTATGTTAGTTACATTATCTATGTAGTTAATGTTGCTACATTATCTGTGTAGTTATGTTTGCTAAGTTATCCATGTAGCTAATGTAGCTTCAAAGATAATATATCTACATAGATAACGTAGCTATGTAAGCTCACATTGCTAAAGCTAACTTAGCTACATTACTTATGTAGTAATGTTAATTACATTGCCAATGTAGCTATGTTAGCTTTAGCTATGTTTAGAAGCTAAAGAGAGCCACTGTTCGAATAACTACTTCTAAGACGAGTCTAAACATAATTTAATCCTGGTTTTGACCATTTTTTTTCTGTTTTGCGAAAAATAGTGTCAGAGATGAACTGTCTGTGCGCATGGCTGTCAGATTTACAGTCTGTAACCAGACTGTTTTGAACCATTTAAGCGGTGCCTTGATATCTCTCCTTTAGTGAACGTCCATATGATCCTGTTTGTGCATGTATTCCAGCCTATGTTAGTGGCATTTGTTAAGAGGCATTGTGTAAACACCTGTATGAGCCAACAGGGAGGAGAAATAAACCACAGATGTTTCGGAAAGACATGACACATCCACTACGCTTATTCATGCTTCCAACTAACACCCTTATCCAACAAAACAGTATTTTACTGTACTCTAATTCCATTTACATGCAGTGATATTACAGTGTGTTTCTCATTAGCTCCTGTTGGTTTCACAATGACCTCATTTTCACATTTCACTTGCAGTGACCAAAAGCAGCTAAGGTTGTACACAGGTTACAAAAAGCCTGAACAGAAACAAGACTGACAGCAACAGCAGACATGATGTTTGCTCAGTGACGAATCACGCCGTTTAAACGAGCTCCAAGTCTCTGCACGTCCATTTTTATGCTCTGTAGACGTGAGCACTGGAGCAATAGGAGGGTGAAGAAACAATGTCACTACAGTATACTTTGTAAAATGCTGTGTAGTTAAGTTTACATCATTTTGAGTCCATAGCCCCAAGGTGTGTTCATACAAGGTGAGGTTGGAGGAAATCTACAGTCAATGGGGAGTCACGATAGAGGAAGTAAGCAGATTGATTGGTCTGCATTCACTTTCTTTAAATGTTAAATAAAAATGATGAGCAAACTAATGCTGATAGAGATGATAATTTAGCCAGCAACAAGTTCATAAAAGATAAAATTATCTAAAGGTGCAGTGTGTAAAATATCAGTCATATTCTAGATTGTATTCAACACTTATGGTAGAAACTGTAGCAATCAGTAGAATAAAAAAGGGTTTCTGTTATTCATTCCCTTCTGTGGTGTTGGAGAAACAAGCAAAATACAAAAACTGAATATAGGGGACTCCAAGGAGGGAACTCTCTCTATGTATGAATAAAAGGCTTTAGAGGCCTGACATGCCACGACCCAGGGCTGGAGAGGAGGGAGGGGGCAGCAAATATCAAGCTTGACGGCATTTCTCTTGTCCGGGCCTTTTCGTTCTAGAGGGTGCCAGTGGTTTTCAGGCCCTTGGGACATCCACAGCAAAACCAAGCTGGTGGAAATCCTACTACCCATCAGAACAGTACCCTAGGCTGTGCTTACTCTCCACATCCATCCCCCACACCATCCTAAAGATGTTGACTTTGTTATTTTTCCAAACTGTTTTTCCTCGACCCTGGTAATGTGCAAGAACATCCCAAGCATGACTTGGGTTGTGTCAATCCTCCTTCCTACGCCATGGTACCCTCAGGTAGCTTAGTCTCCACATCTACATGTTATGTCAGTCTCTATTCTTAGCCAAACATGCTTTAAAGTTCTGCATAGTTATGTACAAACAAACTATGATATACAGTCATGGATGAAAGTATCGGTGTCTCTGGAATTTTTCCAGAAAATACACCATTTCGCCCAGAAATTGTTGAAACTACAAAGGTTTTTGTTTTTACATGTTTATTTCCTTTATGTGCATTGGAACAACACAAATAACAGAAGACAAAAGCCAAACTTGATATAATTTTACACAAAACTCCAAAAATGGACCGCACAAAATTGTTGGCACCCTCAACTTAATATTTGGTTGCACACCCTTGGAAAAAAAATAACTGCAACCAATTGCTTCCTGCAACCATCAACAAGCTTCTTACACCTCTCAACTGGAATTTTGGACCACTCTTCTTTTGCAAACTGCTCCAGGTCTGTCAGATTTGAAGGGTGCCTTGTTGCAACAGCAATTTTGAGATCTCTCCAAAGGTGTTCAGTGGGATTTAGATCTGGACTCATTGTTGGCCACTTCAGAACTCTCCAGCGCTTTGTCTCCAACCATTTCTTGGTACATTTTTGAGGCATGTTTGGGGTCATTGTCCTGCTGGAACACCCATGACCTCTGATGAAGACCCAGCTTTCTGAACACTAGGTCCTACATTGCGGCCCAAAATCTTTTGATAGTCTCCAGCAGTGGGGTTCTCCTCAGTCTCCTGCCATAACGTTTCATCTCATTCAAATTACGACGTATGGTCTGAGCTGACACTTTTGCACCCTGAGTCTGCAGGACAGCATGAACTTGTGTGGAAGTTGACTGAGGATGTTTATCCACTATCCTATTCTTTTGTCCATTTTTCTCTTCCATCCATGTCCAGGGAGATTAGCCACAGTTCCATGGGTTATAAACTTCTTGATTATATTACACACAGTGGACATAGGAATTCCAAGATCTCTGGAGATAGGATAACTTTGAGATTGTTCATATTTTTCCACAATTTTGCTTCTTTTTTTTTTTTTTTTTTTAAAGATTTATTTTGAGCCTTTTTTGATAGAGGAAGGACAGTGGATGGATTTGGAAACAGGGAAGAGAGTGGGGAAAAACATGCGGTAAAGGGCCACAGGCTGGATTCGAACCCTAGCCACCCGCGCACATGGGTGCCGCCCCTAACCACTCGACCATCCGTGCTCCCAATTTTGCTTCTTAAGTCCTCAGACAATTCTGGGCTCTTCTTTCTCTTCTCCATGCTTGGTATGAAACACAGGCACACAACACAAAGGTTGAGTCAACTTTTATACATTCTAACTGGCTTCAAGTGTGATTTCTGTATTGACAGCACCTGTTACTGCAACAGGTGAGTTTAAATGAGCATCACCTGCTAAAAATAAAATGATTTACCCACAGTTTAAAAAGGGTGCCAATAATTTTGTCCAGCCTATTTTTGAATTTTGTGTAAAATTATGTCAAGTTTGGCTTTTGTCTTCTGTTTTTTGTGTTGTTCCAATGCACATAAATGAAATAAACATGTGTAGGCTATACCGAAAAAATTTGTAAGTGCAACAATTTTTGGGAGAACTGGTGACTGATGAGGTGACTTGGAGTTAGCGATGAAGGGATACAAGATGGCACAGAGAAGTTGTACCTGGACACCGATGAGAAATAATGGAGGTGGCTGGGGTGGAGGAGGGTTGCAGTAGAAAAAAAAAAAAACAGACTGTGAAGGAGAGGAGAAAAGATTTTAAAGTAGGCCAGCTGCAAGATGACTGGATTGAGAGAGGTTGTGGCACAATGGAATTGGATCAGAATTTAAGTGAGTAGACGCCCATAGCAGCTGATTATCAGAGCAGGAATGAGTCAAAAGATGAATGAAATGAAACAGTCTTCCTGCTTGAACTTATAATAAGCTTCATTTAAATGTAAACACTTCAATTAAAATGTAGAAAAAAAGTAGTTTGTACCTTTTTCTTCGTTTTTGGATCCTGTTTTACCTTGCACCATGTGTTTGTGGTCTTCTATCTCTGTGAGGATAATTTCAAATCTGACTTCAATATGTGGATGTTTTTGAAACGTTTCCTGTTGTTATGTAAATGTAGTAGATTAAGGTGGTGGATCGGGTAACTCTTAAAGTCCGTGGTGGTCCTCACAGGTGTGGAGGGACAAACATGTGTTACCTGATCAGCAAAGGATGCAGGTCACGTCTCCTCATGTTCTCCGTTAAGTCTTAGTCAAACAGCTCTGGCACCAAATCAGCACAAGCAATCACCTATGAGTCAGTGTGAGTGTGTACACAGGAGAGATTGATGCCGTCCAGCCTTCACACATGAACTCCTCCTCCTCCATTTGCCTTTATTTATCAGAGAAACCTGAGCGAAGGTAAATCAGAGCCAGAAAGGCTTGTCTCGGATGATTTGTTGAGCACACAACAAACAAGCACAAACACACCCAGTGGGACCTTTGTCCCTGAGAGAGAGCGCTCTGACCTTTGTCCTGTGTGGGCTATGGCTTGGTTTGTGTCTGATTGTATGTTTGAAGAAAGAGAAAGAGCAGAGTCATGCAGATTTCACATCAACACATTTACCAAAACAGATAGGAGGTTTTGTTGGCATGATATTTTTATCTACTCTGTTTTTAAGATTATTTGGAAAGCAGTTTAAAACCTGTGTCAAGAAAGGTGCTCTATAAATAAAGCCAACTGTTGTTAGGAGGTGTTAGCAGCAAACATTTATTCACAACACTCCAAACACAATCACACATGTCGTGCACGCAACAGTTAAACTAAGATGATTGAAACTTTCAAATTCATCCCCATATTAACATATTAGATCAAACTTTTGCATGTTTTAAATTGTACTTTTAAGAAGTCCATTTTTGTTGAAGTGGCAAAATTGCATACATTTTGTTTCTCATATTTGTGTAGCATTGCAAAACTAATGCTGATATCAATTATAGTTTATTTTTTGCTGTACTGGTTCCTTGCAGATGATGTCATGCAGCAGCAGAGAACTCTCGCTGGGGGGCAAGTAGTGAGTTCTGCATAGGGAAATGTTACCAAAAAGGCCATGTTATGAGCTGTTTATAACTATGCCAGACTTTTAAAGTGCAATAATGAAAACGTTCTTTATTGTAACACTACTTTTGTGTCCAGAAAGTAGGGAAAAATTCACGCAAAAAAAAAAAAAAAAAAACAGGACAGGAAATCAGGGACACTGATCTCCCATCTGATACCTCCAAACTCTCCTGGTAAATTTGACTACTAATACAGGAAGTCATAAATACAGCTCACTGCTGCATTCAGGTGCTGTTAAAGGCAGACAATCTTAACCTGGGCTAAAGCTGGAAAGGCTGACCACTTCAGGATTTCAGGTTGTATATCTGGCACATTTTCACCAACTTCCAAGGTGGATGGAGGATGAATAAAGTTATGAAGGGAACAGAAAGCAACACTTGTAGTTTATAGCAGTGCTTCTCAATTGGTTGAGCCTGGGACCCACCATCAACTCCTCAAGGAGCAATGTGACCCATATATATATATATTTTTTTTGGGGAATCAGAATTTTTTTAATACAGATAGTACAGCTTGGACTTCCGGCAGTATGAAAGATGTAACACAACAGAGAAACAGGACAAATCAAGCAAGTTTTTAAAAAGTCTGAGACAATTAGGCACATTTTTCTCCAGGCACATAATCCACCACTGAAACCCACTGAAAAGGGCTTTATGACTCACTTTTGGGTCCTAATCCACCAGTTGAGAATCACTGGTTTAGATGGCAACTTTATGGTAAAGTTTTTCTCTAAACTATGAGTGTTGCTGGAGCTTTCTTTACCTTCAGGAGATTTTAGCTGTTGAATAGTTGTATGGTTGTACAAATCTCCAGGGCACAATTAGACTTTCCTCCAGGCACATTTGGGAACTTCTGGCCAACATTTTCTGCCTATCTTTGCTGATATGCTGAAAAAGAGATTTTTAAAATCAACAAGTTATTTCTCCTGGTTTGATGAAAGTTAAATGAAGGTGTTGATTTAAGAAATTATTTTTAAGATTAACTGAGTAAATTTGCTCAATTACTGAGACCTAAAAGCTGGGGTTAGATGTAACTAAAAACAACAACAACAAAAAAAAAAACAAAAAACAAAAAACAAAAAAACAAAACATTAAAACTAAACAAAATAAAAACATAGCAAAAAATTATATTAAATTAAAAACAAGATAGAAAATAATGAAACAAAATAAAATGAAATACCATGTTAAAAAGAAATACAATTAAATAAGATAAAATTAATACAGGACAAAAAACATGGACTTTAAAAATACAAAAAGTTCGCCTTTAAGTTGCTGTTCTGGACAAATTAAAAACAGTGATGTCATAATTTTGGCTTATTACATCACAATTTGATTTCAACTTACTTTAATCTCATCATTTTCATTTTTATGCCATGATGTTGATCTTTTTATTTCTTAATTCCGACTTTAAATGTCATAATTATAACTATCTCTTAATTTCGACTTTTATTCCAGAATCATGATTTAAAAAGATAAAATCTCTTATGACTATAAGACGGTTTTTCATAAATTCTTCGCTTCGGGGCACCCGTACTCAAAAACAAACAAAAAAACATCTTCCTCATCAAACCGCTCTACTAGAAATGGCGTGGTGCGCTTATTGTGACATTTCGTACCGCCCCTGAACGCATCAGTCCTGTGTGATTAGGAGGTGCAGCTTCAGACGGACTTTATTCTGTCCTCGCGCTCTGTGGAGGTCGCAGCACGCGCTGCTGTGGTAACAAACTGAGACAAGTTTTACACGTTGACGGATTATTATTTTTTGTCACGAGGAGGAGGCAGCAGTGAAAGTTTTTAAATTTAATAAGATAAGCATTGCAGCAACAGGGAAGTTTTTTTTTCTTCTGGAGGATAAAACAGGCACGAGAGGAGACTTCAGGTGGATTTACACATCGGGCTGCACGCGCGCTTACTGGACACTTGTGCTGACTTTGAACTGTTTTTATTTTGCTTCCTCACCGTTTCTTGGACAGTTTCCATCCACTTCTTGTGTCATTATGCGACTACTTGGGACCTTTTTGGACTCGCAGGGCTGATAAAAATGTTATAGGGTCGTTAAATTTATTGAAACGTGACCACCGGAGATTAACTTTCTCCCTAATGATTGCACGAGCTGTGGTGACTGAATGACAGCAGAGGCTCGACCTGTTGCTCGTGGACCTTTGTGGATTTACTGCCTGGACTTCGAACTTGTTGCATTTTCATGAACCAGACACTGAAAGGTGGCTTTACTCTTGGAGCAGAATGAAATGTGGACTATGTGGGGCATGTTCTGAGATGAGCTGGCATTAGAAAGCTCCTTTATTACTTTTCTTGTTTCAATCAGTAATTCTGATCAGCATTCATGACATCTACAATGAGGCTGCTGTTCCTGTGGCTCCTCGTGCTCTTTCAGTCTCTCGGTCTCGCTTCAGGAGCCTCCAAGGACCTGGTGTGTGAGCCCATAACCGTCCCCATGTGCAGAGGCATCGGCTACAACCTGACCTACATGCCCAACCAGTTCAACCACGACACACAGGAGGAGGTGGGATTAGAGGTGCACCAGTTCTGGCCCCTTGTCCGCATCCGCTGCTCCCCTGATCTGCTCTTCTTCCTCTGCAGCATGTACACCCCAATCTGTCTGCCGGACTACAAGAAGCCTCTTCCGCCCTGCCGGTCTGTGTGTGAACGAGCCAAGCGAGGGTGCTCCCCCCTCATGAGCCAGTACGGATTCGAGTGGCCTGAGAGGATGAGCTGCGAACAGCTGCCCCAGCAAGGCGACGACGTCCTGTGCATGGACCAGAACAGCAGCGAGACCACCACTTTGGCGCCACTGTTCCCCAAACCTACATCTAAAGGTCGAACCAGACCTCCAAGTCCGCCTCAGTGTGACAGGGAGTGCCGCTGCAGAGACCCCCTTGTCCCAATCAAGAGGGAGTCCCATACCTTGTATGGCCAAGTCCATATCGGTCCCCTTCCCAACTGTGCTCAACCCTGTCACCAGCCGTACTTCTCCCCTGACGAACGTGCCTTCACCAGCTTCTGGATCGGGCTCTGGTCGGTGCTGTGCTTCATCTCCACTTTGACCACCGTGGCCACCTTCCTCATTGACATGGAGCGCTTCAAGTACCCTGAAAGACCGATCATCTTCCTGGCTGCATGCTACCTCTTTGTCTCTTTGGGGTACATCATTCGCCTGGTGGCCGGGCATGAGCGAGTGGCGTGTGGCGCCAGTAGCAGTGTCGCCGGCGACGTGCTCCACATCCTCTACGATACCACTGGCCCAGCTCTCTGCACCCTTGTCTTCTTGTTGGTGTACTTCTTTGGCATGGCCAGCTCCATCTGGTGGGTGGTTCTGTCCTTCACTTGGTTCTTGGCTGCGGGAATGAAGTGGGGAAGCGAAGCCATCGCAGGATATTCACAGTACTTCCACCTCGCTGCTTGGCTCATCCCAAGCGTCAAGACCATCGTGGTTCTGGCTCTCAGCTCTGTGGATGGGGACCCTGTTGCTGGGATCTGCTACGTCGGGAACCAGAGTTTGGAGAACCTTAGGGGATTCGTTCTTGCACCTCTTGTGGTCTACCTCTTCACTGGCTCGCTTTTCCTTCTCGCTGGATTTGTCTCGCTCTTTCGCATCAGGAGCATCATCAAGCAAGGTGGAACCAAGACGGACAAACTGGAGCGGCTCATGATTCGCATTGGGCTCTTCACGGTTCTCTACACAGTCCCTGCAACCATCGTGGTGGCCTGCCTGGTCTACGAGCAGCATTACCGCCCTGGTTGGGAGCGAGCGTTGGCCTGCATGTGCCTCTCTGAGCGCCAGCGTTTGGGCGTAGGCCCGGACTACGCCGTTTTCATGCTCAAATATTTCATGTGCCTGGTGGTGGGGATCACCTCAGGTGTCTGGATTTGGTCAGGGAAAACTCTGGAGTCCTGGAGGAGGTTTGTGGCTCGATGCTGCCCCTGTTGGTCGCAGAAAGCCACTGCACCTCCCTCCATGTACAGTGAGGTCAGTACTGCTTTGACTGGGCATACTGGGACTGGGCTGTCATCAGGGATCTACCATAAAGCTGCGCCTTCACATATATGAGCTGAACTGGGAGGACTAAAGCTCATTAAGTCTGTAAAATAAATTTGAAACTCTAAGAATCCAGAGTGGGAGTATGGACCAACTTCTGCGGGATCATGTGCTTGTGAATTTTCTAGACGACAGTGAGGATGTACAGAAAAATGCACCAAAACTTCAGAGTCTAAAAGGGAAAATTTAAAACTCTACAAATGAAAAGGCAGAATATTTATAAGAGAATTAGACTTTTGTGGAAATGATTCCACTATTGTGAAATATTTGACGGAACATTTTCTAGAAAAAAAAAAAATCCTCAAACCTCACTAGAACATGGATCTGTAAAGGAAATACACATCCTTTGTCATATCCTGAGCACAAGGGGAAAAGCCTATTTATTTCTGTATATATTGTATAAATTTCGTGTAAAAATGTAGGTGTATAGTGCGATTCTTTTAATTTCAAAACAACCAATGTCACTGCCACAATTACACACAAGAGAAACTTGTGATTGTATAAACTTGTACATAAATGTGATGCTTAATGTCAGTGTTTGAATTTGGTATCAGCTGTTCTGTCTGCAAATTGAGAAGCTGTCTTCGTGTAGGTTTACTTAGCTAAACTTAAATGATTTTATTCTTTATAATGGTTAATATTATGACCCTTACTGTGAGGTTACTCCACATTTAAAGCCACTGGAGTCTTTTTGTGAGGGGGGATTCGTTCGGTTTGTGTTTTAGAGCCACTTAAAGGGACAGGATGAGAATGAAAGAGGCGTTTTACCCCCACCTGCTGGCAGCTGTGACATCAAGAAGCCCTTACTGGTCAGTGTAAGACCACACACCCTCATTTGATAAGACTTATTCAAAACTTTAAACATGATATTACTTGCAGATGGCTGTAACAATGAAGCACTCAATTAATATGATTATTCTTGTGCATTTTCTCAATATTTCTGTCCTGACTATTCTGTCCTAACCTACCTTGTATCACCTCAAAGACCTCCAACAGGTCCTTGTACCTCAGTCTGAGAACCTTATGAGTTAAGCAACTTAATGCTAAGGCTTTTTGAAAATATTGCAGTTATATGGATTTTACTGCAATTTCAATATGATTTGTGGGAAAATGAAGTGACTATTTTTACACCATGATCCTCTTTTAAATTGAAAAACATGTCAAATGCTAATTGAAATAGTATAAACAGTGAAATTTCTGCACAAGCAACGATAACTTATTCTTGCATCTGTGTATAAAATGTGCACCAAAACATCTTAAAATGGATCTTTGATACATATTTCACCTTAAAGAGACTTTGCACCTCCTGCGATTTTAAAATTGCAGAAGGCTGTGTTGGGATTTCAAAAAAATTACAGTCAATTGTGCATTCTTACTTCATGCCATGGACTCTGAACAAGGAGTTGATTGTAATTTGTCAGTTAAAAGATAAGTTTCGATCTTCAACAAAGAACTGAATCAACTTAAACATATGGATTCAGACTATGTGAATTAAAGGCAACACTTCATTTGAAGGATCACTGACCTCATTGGATTAGCATTGTTGTTTTTGTATGTTTTTTCCTCTACATCTCTACATTTTGAGAAACTCAGATAGGCTGCCATTACTGTGCAATGCACCCTGGGTAGTGATGTCTGCAGCAGTTGTCTTTAGCTCTTGCAATTAACAGACAAACTTAAAATCAAGCCGACACTGTGGCACAGGGAAAGTGGATCTTATGCAGGATCAAAGAATGTCAACACCTTAGCAAAAAATAGTTTCTTTTGTCTTTATTTAACAAAGTTCTCTAACAATTTGCATTATCCTGACTCATGACTTCCAAAACTGTCTAAATAAAAGCCTTAACCAATACTCAAATACTCTAAACAATATTAGCAATATCTGAGTCGATCATCAAGGATGTCCCCCAAACAAAACAATAACAAATAAATGTGACATGATCAAACTAGATGGAAAAATGTTAATAGCTCCAAATGGTTGTATTGTTCTTCTACATCTTTTTGATTGCTCTCACCTCATCTATATTACAGCAACTTCTTCCTTATTGTTCTCTTCATTTGAAATCAAAAAGGCTTCAAGGATGACGCTTCATAGGAAGATTAATGCAACCATTGTACAGCCCAGAATGCATTACACAACCACAGCATCCAAACATTTTCTCAAAGTGTAGAAATCTAATATATAAATGTATTTTAATATGCAGGGTTCCTTTCAAAGAAATGCTATGAAACTTTAATATTTTAATTTTAATTAAACACAACATACTTAGTCCTACTGAAAGGATAAGCACTCAGTGGGGAAGCTCCTAAACACAGTTTTATCTTTAATATTGGCCCCAACAAGTCAATTATGCAGACTGATGGACTGCTAAAAGCCAGCACTTCACCAGGGTTGTCAAAAGAGAACCTCCCTTCACCTGTGTTTCATTCAGGTATACTGATGACACTTCAAGAGAGCAGAATAGTGAGATTTGGCATCCAGGATGAAAAAAAATGGCAATAGATATTTTTTCAGCCTTAGTTTAATCTCACAAATTTTGTGCCACAATAATCAACTATTTTTGCCAGTTCCTTGTGTTTTTGTTGGGACAAACGATCTGAGGATTAACAGATCAGGAGATAAATATTTTTACACTGTCAGAATTGTTGCCAGGTATTTCACATTAAGTGTTAATTTTCAGCCAGAAAGTTTCCTAAAAAATCATCCAGCGATTCTTTTACAAACACTGTTATGAGTTTAAATGGAACAAAAATAAAAAATACACTTCTGTGCTGACTTTATTCCTCCAAAAATACAAAGAGTTGTTGCTTTCCTTTGAGTTTTTATACAAGGCAAGCTAGTATTTAATGGGGTTTTGACTTTGAGTTTGACAGAAGTCTTTAAGGTCTACTTGAATAATTTGCCATCATGTTATACATTGAACAAGCCTTTTCCTACTTCTGTAAGGTCCCGCTTTCATTATGAATCTGAATGACAGAAACATGTATTATCAGAAGGGATCTGTGGTCTAATGTCATTCAGCCAAATCTAACATATATCTAATCTGGAACTGACAGAAATTAAGTCTAAATTAAAGCCATGTCAAAGGTTAAAATCCCATGACAGAATATGTATGAAGAATCAGAGATTTGGCAGTATGAATCACATTCAGGCTTTTATTTCCTGCTTTTCTCTCCCCGTGTTTAAATTCAGTGTTGTTGGCCAGCTGTGTTGTTAAGGCTACTGTGGTCTGCATGCTAGCTTAAACCTCTAATTTATTAGGCTGAGTCATGAGTGACTGTGATTGTGGGAGTGATGAAGAATGACAATAAGTGTTGGTCAAAACTGACATTTTGGTTTTTAAGTGTAAATGTGCTTTCATATTGATAGATTTCCTCAAAGGGTATACAAATATTGTAGAGTTTGATTCATATTGTGGAATTAAAAGTGAACTGAGCCTGAGTTTGTTGCATTTCTTGTGTGTTTTTGTATAAACTGACTTTGATTTGTAGAGCTGAGAGTACAACAGCCATTACTTTATTCTTCAGAGGTTCAAATGTGCAAAAATAAAGATTTGTGGACCTATTTGTCAAATATAACTGTACTAAATCTGAGTAGAAAACTATAAAGCTACCTCGTCCGTTATTTAGCATCATTTGGTGGCCTAAATATGACTATGAATATTTAGACCCCTACAAACCATTCTAAGGTATCAGTAACTCCTTCTAGGGTCCAGAGATATAAACATGATAATAAGGCACGAAGAAGAGCACTGAAAACTATCAGCTGTTTTTCTCACCCAATGTGAATGAGTCACTTTGTTCATTGAAATCTGTGGTGGCTTGGCTGCAAGTACTCGATCTTTGAGCCACTGCTTCAGAGAGGCTTTTCTCTTGTGTTCTCATAGACCACAACAAACATTCACTCATTCATTGTAAGAATACCAGGATTTAATTTTGATATAATACCAGCAAAAATCAGAGACTTTCAATATCTGTTTTAATACTACAAACACAAAAATAGAAATTCTAGGCACCCAATATTTGGATTTTTCTTGATTTAAATGACATCACCTTAATTGCACATGCTGGTCTTTAGCGAAGCGATTTAGAAAGTGTCCTTTGCCATCTTCTCTGCTCACTGTTTATGAGACACAAACATACCTTCTAAGTCCTTATGATATGCCAACAGAAGTGCAGTAACATCAGTATTTTTCCACTGTGGCTTTAACTGACCTCTGTCACTCTACCTTGCTCACAGCAGCTCTGGGTTAAAATTGACAAAATATCTGTAGTTCTTTCAAAGCTTTGGTGTATTACAATGCTGCTGATAATTACAATAAGAGAGTTTGAAAATGTGGTACAAAAAGTATGGATGGAAAATGACAATAGTCTTTCACTTATAAACCCCTACTACTTATTCATTAGCCAGCAGTAAAATAGTGTCATTAATCAATGCACATCTTAGAGGCTACTACAGAATCATCTTTAAGCATATCCAGGTGGCCTTGTCAAAATTACATGTACCTCTGTCCATTTTTAAACAAAAATAAATCATGATTAGAAATAAAATGTATGAAGGCGTATGAGGGCCATCCTAGAAGAAAAGTGTCAGAGGATCTGTTTACTTAAAAACGCTGTTAACGCCAAAAACGGAACAGTTTTTTTTTTTTTTTTTTGGAGATTACAGTCATATATTTTCAAGGGAACAAACTCAGAATTGTAGAGTTTAAAAAGTAGTAAGTTTTCAAGAAACAACTTAAAATTTACAGGTTTAGTTCCAGGTTTAAGTCCTGAATTTTGGTCTTAGAAACTCAAAAATAACTTCTTAAAATCATTAATTTACAACATTGTAAAGACAAAAATGTAAAAGAAACCAATCTGAAAACAGTGGTTGGAATTTGACTTTTCAGCTCTGTAATCCCAAAAATCCTCCTCCTGTACATTTATGACTGGTGAAGTACAAAATATCACTTTTTTTCTCATAAATTAACAACTTTTTAAACGTTTGAGTTTTCTTGCATACCAGATCCTCCTCCTCCTCATTTTTATTTGTAGAGTGGTCCTACTATGCTGTTGTAATAATGGGCAGTTTATACATAGATCTTTTTTTAAGGCCATATGCATGTAGGCCTCTTATGTTGGGATTTTGTCAATGAAAAATATTAAAATTGATGTCTAATTTTTCCAGGTGTGTCCTGGAGGGGGCTAAGCTTTTCTTAGATATGAGTAGGTGGATCCTAAGGAAAAAAGTTGGGAACCACTGCTCTACATTTAAGTCACTGGAGGTAAACAAAGGGTAAAGCTTTATTTCTGATTTTTGGACTTTCTGTCTCAGCTCAGTAAAAAGACAGTCTTTAAGTTCTCAAACAGAAACCAGCTTTTAGATAGGGCTTGTTACAAAAACAATAGTTCCATTATAACTCATTGTCTTGAGTTGCCATTTCAATTCAACCACTAACCCACACAATTTTTGCTACATAGGGTATCACAATTTCCTTTGAAAAGGTGTTTATTGCAAAATAAGGGAGAAAAGCTGATAAAAAGGAAGAGCTAACCTCTCAGCTCATGGCTAATGCATCTCCATTCATATCACCAGCGGCTTCACCGTACACATGCATGCAGGGTTACTGAAACACAGTAAGAAAGCAGCAGAAATGATGTATCTGCTCTCGATTGCATAAGAGGTGGGAAAGTGAATTCTGATATCAGATCATCACTGAGGATGTATGTTAGAACATTATACATACCATTATAGTGCGGTTATTTGGCATCAGAATACCCAAAAATGCATCATTAATCTGCAATAACGCAACTACTTGACTGGTAAGCACATTTATGGCAAACATCTCATCTACATCCACCAAAGAGTCATCAAGCTAAGTCCAAGTCTTTTGTTCTTGTTTGAATGAGATCTGCACCATAACATTAAGTGGGTTGAATTATTTCTTAACTATGATGATTCCCGTCCTTAGCTGGTGGTTTAATGGGAGTTTGTTCTGTCCCAGTCAACACAGATCATTCAACATAATGCAATGCTAAAAAAAAAAAAAAAAAAGCAAATGTCATAAAACCACACAATCACCAAGTTTCTTTGTTACATGATTAGTGTTTATTTAAAATACTCCATCTGCAAATGTTTTTTTTTTTCAATTAAAAACAAGACACATTTCACAGCTAGTAGCCTACATAGTAAGCAAAAAGGAGGGGAGTACCCATCAGTCTGTTTCCCCCCTCAGTATCTATGTAGTTTGTTCAAAAGCTCTGCTCGGGGCCAGGGACAAGCATGGACTGTGTAAATCAGTTTAGGGACTCTTTGAGGTCAGGATGGCAGGACAGGAGGGACAAAATACTGACACCCAACTCTCATCTTATTTTTATGGCAACCCGACTGATATGCCCAGCCACAGGGTATCGATACTGATCCAGAATCTGTAAATCACTCCTCTTTAAGCACAAGATGAGTATGTGGAAAGTAAAACTGACCTCAGATTGGCACTCCTAATGAGCTGCTGACTGATGTCAGCTCCTGTGGATTATTCTGAGTTTAATACTTGATCAGAGCAATCTGTCAGCTCCATTCAAATAAAAATAATAGGTCATTTACTAAAAATAGAATCAAAATACCACTGGACATAACTGTAAACAAATCTCTGATAAGAAGGGCGACATGATTTTGATATTTAATCAATCATAGTAGGGTGTTTGATTTTGCATCTTCGGATCAAAAGCAGGTTTTCATTTTTAACTTCTGCCTATTTAGTCACGTTTGAAGAAGAAAGAAGTACAAAAAGAAACCTTCATCACCAACACTGTAGCTCACTGGGAGCCTGCAGCTGCAATTTTGGAAACATCACAGCCACTTTTATCAGATCAACAAAGCTGGGAAATCCTCCTGCTTCCTGAAAGTCACACATGTGGCAACTTTTAGCCTTTTCTGTGGCTAAGTAATGACGACAAAAGCATTTGGTTTAACCAAGAAACTAAACTTTGTAGCTTCTGCTATGTGGAGAGAAAGCACCAGCATGTAACAAGAAAACCAAGGGGAACAATGTTTAAACCTAATCAAGTCATGACCTTAAAATCAAAACTGGAACTGAATCATGGATTCCAGGAATCATGAACCTCACCATTAAAAGTACCTTTGGGTTTTAAATCTGCTTTACAAAGAACAACTTTAGCTTTTGATGTGATGCACCTTCTTAAGAGAGGCTATCTTGTGATACTCTTGATTTGGTTTGTGTCAGCAAATCAATGAAAAGACCAGAATCAACTATTAAAATGACATATTTCACTTACTTCTTTTTAGCACCCTATTGCTGTCCATCAACCAAATACCCTTACTCTTGTTTCTGAGACACAAATATCATGTTTGTTAATTAATCCAACATTAAAAGTAGTCCCAAAAGAAGCTGTATTTCCTCCTGTTAAATTTGACAAAAACTATGGCGGCATCAGAGAAATTATCAAGGCTTTTTTTTGTAAGAGATGCACTGATTCAGGCTGATTGTCAGTGCCTTTTCATTGTTTCTTGTGAAGTAGGACTCCCACTATGAATGGCCACACACTGCATGATTTCAACAATTATTTGCCCAAATAATTCCCTAGTGTGTGGTGCCTCCTAGGGGTAGACCGATTGTAGGCCTGGCTAACTATTGATGTCAACATTTGGCAACTGTATCAGCATTTTATTTTACCGATAATCGGTCAAAATCAGTTAATTCAAAGGTGTGCTTTTCCCCTTTGATGTTGTTTTCACTTGCTACAGACGCACCTGATGTCCCACCCACAACACAATCTGACTGGTGTGATGTCACACAACTACCAGCCAATCAACACTGAGGCTTGGGTGGCACTGACACAGGAAGTGTGTGTTGCTCTTTGCTGTTCCTCATGTTGACAGATCTAGCGCTAGATCTTTTATTTTTCTTAGTATTTTAACATGTTTCATGTTTGTCATAACAAATTCATATTGAATCCAAATATCGGACATCAGTCACATTCACTATTAATAATAGGTATCAATATCAGCTCTGAAAATCCAATATCAGTTGACCCCTCCTTCCTGCCAAGTTGAGGCCTCCCAGGCTCTGAATTGGAACTATCAAACATGTTTGATATTTAAAATTCAAGGTCAGACTGCCTCCACGGATTACCTCCAACAACCAATGAGAGCGAGCAGATTAGGTAGCATCACCAACCGAATCTAAAGAAGTTTAAATGCTTGAAAACATAAACACAACTTCACATCTCAGACAGGATTTCACTCATATTCTATCCTCATTTTTAAATTGTTGCTGCAGCTGTAACAGCAGAGCCAGCTGAGGATTAAATTCATCCTCAGTGTTTGCTTGTCTTCTGAAGTCACATTTGACATATTCTGTGTACACTGTCCAATCTGTAAGACTTGGTTTAAAACATAAAAAAGGGAGAAATGCTTCAGGAATGTTGTTAGCCCTATGAATTCAAAGCCTTTTACACTTTCCAAACCATCTTAAGAGCCTGGAGCTGAATCATTAATACCAATGTTTTTGGTGATTAATTTTCAACCCCTTTTGAGGTTTTTCCTTCCATGAGCACCGGTGGTTTGAGGAATACCAGAAGTTGTCTATTGTCTCTATTTCCATATGCAAGTTAACATTTATACAATTTAACATATGAGTAGAAGTCTGACTACAAATATTGGATAATTACTTTACAGAGCAGCTGTCTTATGAAATAGATGTGCTTTTTTCTAATTGGTGCTACTAATAATTAAAATAACGGTGATTGAATTGTTTGGAAACACATGGGAAGCTATAGAAAAGTATTCAATTATCAAAAATGTTGACAACCACAGTTAAAGAACAAAGACATGGATTGTGTTGGTTTTGGTCTTTTCATGAAATTTGACAAAGTCACCTGTGTATCTGTCTGTACGCCCTGAATGTCCATATGGGATAGTTTAGATCTTTGTCACTGAAATTGTTTTACTTCACAATTCTCCACAGACTACCTCCAGAAATAACCGCAGTAGAGCCTTTCTTATTCAACACTTTTTCCTGGAAATAAGGGACAAGTAAGAAATAAATAAAAAAATGTAAAAACAACAGTTGTGTGGTGAAGTTTTGGGTTAACACCTGAATTTCAAGTTAAATTAGACAATCGCACAGCTCTGCAGCCATGATGCTGCTTACTGTTTGGGCTGGTCATACAGTAAGGAGCATTTTCAGGCTGAGTCCTGCCTTATGGCTGTTCTGACCCCTGTCAGAGGGCTTTGTTTGTCCGGGACAGGCTGTGGGTTCATGGAGCCTTCAGAGGGCAGCGGTCTGACCTATGACAGCACGGCATTGGAGTGTCGTATACCTATCAGGTTGTCTGCACTGAAGGATCGTCTCATGGCGGCTCGACTCAGGTCTTTGTACTTGTCCTCACAGAGTCTTGAAATAGCCTGGACAGAGAGAAGTACAGAGGTAAGAAAAAAGCTGATAGCAAAGTTGGTTCATCAATGATTTTGAATCAAAAACTCTGCTGAATAAATCATGATGCAGCTCTTGTTGCATCCAAAAGTATGTTTCCAGCTTAGGAAATCCACTTACTGTTTGTAGTTTCAAACATGACTTGAAAGTTAAAATCAGTTGAGTCAAACAATAAAACCCTACATGACAAAAAAGTTAACACATGCAAAAACAAGATATTGCTGCATTCATATCAGAGTGCAGCATGTCCTTTGCACAGCACAAGAAATGATTAGAATGTATCATAATGAGACTAACTGAAACTTCAAGTCTATGAGGGGACGCTCACCTCAAGTTTCTGGGCTCGCTGGTTGTTCAGAGGCTCCAGGGGGAAACTGAGATTGTTGTCATCAGCCAGCTGTCGCAGATCAAAGTAGTACTTGGCATACACGCTGGCTGGCACGTTTATATTGAACTGCAAAAGTTCCAGGAAGTGGCGCTCCATCTCATTCCTGGAGGGCGAAAAGACACATAACGGTTACTCCAGAGACAAAAATGCACTAAACTCCACTCAAGAACCTCAGCATGGAGCGTTCTTCTAGTGGAAACTGCACTTAGTGCAAGACTGAAACAAAGAAGTCCTCACGGAAATACTGAAATGCAACATCAGGAAGGTACAGCAACAGAACAGCACCTTCTAGGAGCAGTTCATGCTTCCCTGCTATTTGATGTAACATCCTGCAGCAATAAATATTTTGTGTCTGATGCAGCAGCTCTGTCATGGCATCCGCCTTGATGAGACACACACCATTACTAATAAGGCTGACTGGTTAGTTTTGTAACAAATACATATGAAGAAAAATGAATGTCATGCTGCCTCCAAACTTTGCCCCTGCAGTGGGTCCTTTTTCTCTCCTTTGTTTGGTTCTTCTTTGCTGCTCCAAAATGGTAGTTTGTGTGTGCAGTGTTTTTGAGCAGAAAGAATTATTCCCAGTTTATACGCTAACGTGTTAGCCTGAGAAACCACATAGACTGTTGTATATACAGTATCTACTACATTAATGTATTTCTCATTCATCTGGGAAAGCTCCCATATAAATGTTTGGGAAGGGCAGGTCTTTTAAAAAAATTCTCAGAATGTGGTTGGAGGAACATTCTGTCTGTCATATTCATGGCGGACCAATCAGAGCAACAAGACAAAGTGATGTTGTAAGCATTAGCTTCTCCTGAACTGACAGGTCACCACTGCAAGAGCTGTGAATGGAGGGGCTCCTCTGTGAATAAATGTATGCTGAGGCCATTCAGACAAGATTTCGGTGTGACTCGTTTTAAAAGAAAATGTGGTCCAGTTCCGATCAAACTGCCTCTTTCCTACAGCTACAGTACATTCGAGGTAATAGCTACACCACCCGCAATCATCCCAAAACCATGCTTAAGTAACCTTGCATAGCAGATGGATACACCCATTTCCTTGGTTCTCACTGGCGAATCCATCTTGCAAAGCTCCTGTCTGAACCGTTTGGGCCCGGTTAGAAAGTGACAGGACCAATCAGCATTGAGGGGCGGAGTCGTGAGGTATGCAAGCAGCAACAAGAGACGGGTGCAGTTATGGCAGAAGACAGCGTGGATGCTGCTAAAGCGTCTGTTTTATCAGAACTTGATGACATTTCTTAGTTAAAGGAAGAACAAAGAACAGCAGTGAGCAGTCACCATGGTTCGCGTTATGCAGTTTTTTTTTTTTTTTTTTTTTCAAAAGCTCTCTTATTGAAGGTGCAGCCCTTATGTTTTTACATTCAATGATGCTCTCACATATTGACTAGCTGGTTACTTACAGAGCATCATCTCTGAAACCTGTGGAATCCCTGTATAAAAAAGCTTTAAAAATACTAGACAGGATACCGTTCTCGTATCACCACTGTAATATCCTTTAAAAGTACAAGCTCTGGAGCTTTGAAATTTTTCAAAAATTCCAAATTGCCTGTCTGATATATAAGTACTACATGGGCTTGCACCGCCTCCACTAAATGATTACATCAAACAGAAAATAATTAGTGAGTCTTCAATTAGACTGACCAGAGCCACTGTTAGAGGGGACTGTGAGATACCTCTTAGGTGTTCTACCTTTGGGCAAAATGTCACATCTTTCAAAGGGAGCACACTGTGGAACACTTTACCACTCTCAGTCAGGGGATGCTCAAGCTTTACAATTTTCAAGGGTAATCTGAAAGCGTGGCTCAGGACAAACCAGAATCGTGACGATGTTTAACTATTTCAATATCTTTATGCAAATACTTACATACAGCTATGTATGCGTATTTTGTGCAATATTACATAGATAGATACGCTTATGTATGCTTTTCTGGTGCAATAATATATGCTTGAACACATCTGTTATTGCAAACTATGTGCAATAGAGCTATGTGCAATAATATTAGCACTTTAACTAACCAGGCCAAGAGCAATGTGCAATCTCTTACTTACTTCAGTGGTACTCAACCTTATTCTATCAAAGAACCACATTGTCTAAAAAATACTTTAGCGAGAGACACACTCCAAACCCATAATGTAAGGTAGATAATAGATCAGTTAATCTGCAGTTGAAATGAAATAAAACAGTGGATTGGTGGAAATGTCTGCATAGTGTCAGAAGAACCAAAGTGTCACTGATAATGAGCATTTATTTATTTTATTTATCACTGACATCAGGCTAAAACCTTGTATCTCAAGTTTTTCATTATTTTAATTTGTTTTTACAAATTATAAATTATACATTTTTCATTCCCTGAAAAGTGGTCATTTTGGAGATACCAGTCTTTGGCCCAACACCAGCATTATGAAAGTTTCACCTGGCCTAAAGATTTTTTAAGACATTAGAATGAGCTAAGTTTGAGTAATGAGATGCTTTTCAAAGAAAATGATGAGTTATGGTTGGCTATTTGGGTATTTATATCTCACATTAGGGCCTTTACTGTAGAGAGATGCTTTCTAATTTTTTTCTGCTCATTTTTAATTCTTTAGTTTAGTTTTGGAGCTTTGGTTTTATATTTCTGCTCTTTTGACGATATTTATGATCACTGGTACATTAAAAACCAAATAAAACACCCACGTTTGAACAACTTTCACTAAATATTAAATATAAAGTTATCTCCACATGTGATCCTTGTGTTATAGGCTACTTATTGATGACGTGCATCGGCATAATTGTCATCAGATATGGGTATGAGAGAGCACTGGCAGGCGTTGCTGAAGGAAAAGTTAAAACGAGGAAATGTGAAGCTTCAATTTAAACACAAGACAGCACACCTCAATGAATGAGCGTACTGAAGACGCACCACCTGCGGACTTCCTCTGCTCACTTCTTACACACGCTCCGCCATCGAGTGCATCCGACTGTAATAATATACAGATTTAAAATAATAAATTACAAAATAATAAATTTAAATTTGGAAGTTGAAGCCTGTCTTCTTTGTGTGGGAAGCAGATTTGTTGACGTGACCTACCATAAATCTTTACTGATGACAGTGTTCACCTCCATAAATGTTTTTAGTTAAAGTTTTTTTTTTTTTCTTTTTTTCAAGTAAGCCTTAAAGAACCGCAACTGGTCACTAAAGAGCCACACGCGACTAGAGAGCCGCGGGTTAAGTATCACTGGCTTACTGTCTTAAGCTAAGGTCATGCAGCAACCTACTGTATTGTTATATTTGAGTCTTTGTATTTTATTGTACTGTCTATGTTGTCTGGTCTCTTGGTGTTGTCTGATTTTTATGTAGATTTTCAATGTACCCTTTGTTGTATATACCATCAACCTGCTGGTGACTACAGATGGAAATTAGCCTATGGCTACAATCTGGCACATTTACATGTCCATATTCATTAATGTGCATTGTCACTTGTAATAAATAAATTAACTAAATAAATAAATAAATTTCCCAAAAGCTGTGTATGAGTGGTTTTCCAGATGGATGTGTGAAACACATCCATCTGGCGTGCCAGGTTAATGCTGAAGCAGACCGGGAGGAGAGCGAAAACATCTTTTCCATCATGAAAAGTTTTCAGTGTGGCTTTTTGCTCTTGTTTAAATAATGTTGTCCACTTCTGACAAAACTGCCGCTGTGGCTAAGTCTGAGCTAATCCCTCCACTAGCAACCACTGTATACAACCACTCACACGACAACTAACCCTTTCCCATGTAACTCTCTCGAACTCATGCTGAAGCAGGTTGGCATGAGAGCTAAAACATTTTGTCCATCATGAAAAGCTTTAGGGTTGTTTTTATTCTTTATTTCATACAGAAACGTGGTCCAGATCTGATAAAACAGCCACTATGTTGCAGCTACATCAGGGCTGATAACTGCACTTGAGGCAGCCATCGCTAACGGCTAGTATAACTAAACCCTGACCACAGCTACTGCCTCGTTCTCCTCAAGTGATGCTGACTGGTCAGAACACTGTTCAGTTCAGCACAAACATTGTGGATTGGAGCTTTTAGGAGTGATTTGCCTGATGACAGAGATGAATACCAATGCCTGCTTTTAAAGCAGTATCAGATGTATTTCCAATTCTGGTATCAGAATAAGAACAACTCTAGATGAAGGGACATACAGACTCTTTACAGTACCAAGCACTCCAAAAACTGATGGTGATATTGACAGAATTTAGTTTTAGAGTAGTCAAAGAAAACATGTGCTTCTTAAGTGTCATAAATTCTTCTGGAGGTGAAAGTGCTCAACTAAAAATATCTTACATAGGAGAGGTCATTTTCAATTCATGAGGACATTTAGTTAAGAATTTTCCATATTGTACTTTTAAATGTCCAAGAAAGTCCTGAGCATTAATTTGAGTCAGCTGCTGTGGATACTAACGGTAAACTGAGGTATAGAAACATGATTCCCATGCATTTGTTAACTAATAAAAACAATTATTTTTAGGTTGCACTTTCATTTTGTCTTTCATTTGCAACAAGTGAAGGTTCCGATGATGGCGCATCATAACAAAGATCATTTCTCTTGAACAAAGATCTCTTCATTCTCTCTAAATCACACACCTATGCTGGTAATCAGACTTGTATCAATATCACAGTTCATCTTTTCCAGACTACAACCTCCATCATCCTTCCTCCTCCTCATCATCACAACTAAGGGAGGTGGTCGCCACGGAGACCGCATCTCGGATGCTTTGTTGGTCAGTAAAGGTGGTGCGAGTGAGCCTGAGTGTGTGTTTGTGTGTGTGTGTGTGATGTCTGGTCTCCCGGGGCAACTAATGGAGTGGGCGAGAGCTGGGGGCCATTATGTAGAAGCAGTGAGAGCACTTGAGACCCTCCCCTGCATTTCTCTCTCTGTCTGTCTTCCTGTTTCCCTCTCTACCCTTCATCCCTCCATCCAGACCCGACCCGGCTCACAAAGACACTTCAGTGGCAGCAATGAAATCAGAGCGGAGAGAGAGAGGAGGTCAGACGTGTAGGAGAGAGAGAAATGGGGGTTCATGGACGGAGAAAAAGCATGCAGGCAGTGAACACACCTTTCCAAATCACAAAAAGCAAGGAGGCACTTTCAACCTCTTTTACACACACACATGCACACACGGAGGAAAAGCAATTGTAGGAAATAAAGCCGGGGCGCTCCAAGTGCAGCCTGTGGCCTCTTCAGCAGCCTGAGCGAGAGATGCTACAGCTTCCATCTCTGCCAGCACTTCTCTTCTTCTGTCTGTTATAAGTGCATCTTTGTTGTTGCATTTCTTTTATTAGAGGGGCAGCGAGCACTGGCAGGGATCTGTTGTCACTGAACTCAGGAACCCAAACAGAAGAGGTGGATAAAAGGTGACAGAAATCATAATCTGATTTTAACAATAATGATGTAGCAGCATGTTATAACAGCACGTGACATGGAGGAGCATCTGCGGCAAAATTGTGTTATCTTAATTGTTTCCAATTATCAGCCTAATTTTTATTGATATTGAGGACTTTATCAGTACTCCTTAGTGATCAATGTCCTTATTGATACTATTGGGTACATAATTATTTGGTGAAAAGACAAAATGGCAATTTATTTTTAACAAAAGAGGTACAAGGTGAGTAGAGCTTGAGTTTAAAAGTTATTTTTTAAAAGAAGTCCCTTTACTGGCTGACCTTGAACAGGCCATAATATAACCATCTTTGTAAAACTAATTGACTCTTATTTTGTCAATTTCAACACAGACTTCAGCATTGGACAAATACTTTAACTTGTTGGACTTGTTAAAAAGTTTGGGAGCACTTTTGTGGCTGATCTGAGCAGATGAGGAGGATTACTGTCCTGCAGCAACTATAGCCAGTGTTACGGCACGGCCCCTGAACATGATCAAGTGGTGATCTGACGGAGCGTTGTGCTCCACCCACCTCCATTGCTTCCTTCCTTTTTTTGAATTTAGGGGTCTTTATTTACTAATTAAAAAATGACTTGTCAATTCATAAGTGACTTTCTTACACTGATGGAGAAAAGCTGTTTTAAAAGTGCTGACATATTCTGGCTTGCACCTCCAGTGGACACGAGCTACATGCAAAGCATTCTGGGAGCTTGGAGCAGCATAGCCTGGAAGGCATTTGCACTTTCAGACATCTTCTGTCTCTTAATATGTGAAATCCATCCCTGAAAATTAAACATTGGATTGCTGTATAGAACTTTATGCCGTTCGCTTTTTGATGCAAAGGCTCTTTCATTCATAAAAGATGAGCAACAGGTTGGAGCAAGATACTCTGTTTGATTGGTAGGGTCCAGTGGGGCCATACCTTTCTGAGTGCTTGCTATTCTTTAATAAAGCCAACAGCTGAGCGTATGAAGGTAAGGTACTTCAACACACACTGCTGATGTGATTTGAGCTTGTTCCCCCCTTGCCTAAAGTGATGTATGTTTTTGCCCCAGTGAAAAAATTAAATGACATTCTGTCACAAAACCCCCAAGACTTTACAGCAATGTCAAAAAAGTAAAATGTCATTGATTTAAGTGTGTTTAAAAAGCAGAGCTGGGTCTTAATCTCCATCCCTAATCCAAAAGTATTTCATGTTCATTTATTAAATTTAAAAGATTAAACTTACATGTCCTCCACAGTGATGTCTTTAAGGATCTGGCAGTAGTCTACGTTCCACACAGCCTGGTCGTCCCAGACTTTGGACGCCAACAGGATGGCTCCTAGGACGATGCGCTTCCAGTTGGCGGGGCAGATATCAAGCTCAGCATAGGTCAGCAGGCGTTCCAAGTACACCTTCAGGAAAAAAAACCCCATTTCATTCAGTACTGGTACATCTGACCAGGGTAATCATATAGGGTAATGACTATTTCACATTTTTATACCTTATATTATACAAGAATGAAATGTGGAGATAAAACAAAGTCCAGAACAGAGCAATTCTAAATGTGATGTTATACTGAATGGAAATAAAACAGTTGCAGGGTCTGTGTTCTGCAGTCCTCATAAAACAGAAACTGAACTCTGAAGTGTGATTTGAAACAGCTAATTTTATAGGAATTTACTGCCCCCTGGTGACCACAGTGTTCAACTACATGAAGTCTTCTTTTAAAAGGGACCCTGCTATCAAGACATGATCACGTATTAGATTAATATGTGTTTCATATGCAAGTTGTACAAAGAAACTCAACAGATATCTATATTTTGAGGAACAACAGATTAACATGTGGGCCGCCCTATTTGTACGATGTATCCTGGGTAGCTTTGTGAAATGGTTGAACTGTCCCTCCTATGAAATGACTTCCTAAAAACTTAAATTTTGACCCGAATTTTTTTTCAGTGAAGAGAACAAGAAGGTACTGTGATGCAGAAAAAGGTGAGTACAACTGAATGGTGTGGGAAGAAGACCATTTCACATCATCACCCAGATTACACTGCTCAAGATTAGCAACCCACATCTGAATCTTTTGAGATTTCTCAAAATGTAGAAATCTAGTGCATGTCTTCGTAATAGACACTTCTGTTAATATGATAAAGTCAGTGTGCATTAGCAGGATTCCCTTCAACTAGAAAGTGTAGTTTTAACTTTTAAAAAGTGTTCAATGATTTCAATAATGTATTAACAGATTTGAAACAGTTTACAGATAAAAAAAAAAAAAAAAAGATTTTAAAAGGATGCGTGAGGAAGAAGCAGAGAACACCATAGCATTACATAAGACACAGACTTACTAGAGTGACGATGGCACATTCAGCAGTGAGCTGTGCGGCGCTGAAGAGAGTTCGAACAAAGCGGTAGATCAGTTTGTGTTCTGGGTCAATGCGAGAGTACTCGTCTGGCACTGGCTCTCTCTGTGAGGGACAAACAATTCACAAATGTCTGATGATGTAGATTACACTGCAAGAATTAAAATGACATGCTGGGTAGAATGTACTCAGTCTGAGAGTTAAACTGTATGCATTTTACACAGCTCTCTACATGGTGGCAAACACAGACAGAAAAATTACCCACTGGAAATAAACAGAACATACAGCCTAAGACAAACACGTTGTTTTGTGACATTGTTTTAATCTGTGTGGTACTTTTAAAGCATGCACTTGTAATCTCATCAAATGTACTCAGTTTTTTCCACCTGAAGTTCTCATCCAAACTCTCCACTCTATTTCAGGTTTAAGTGGTCCTCTGAAATGGGAGCTACACGGGTCAGCAGTTTAACTTCACAGTGGAACAACACACCACTCATGAGTCATTACAACAAGGCTAACACTGAATGGAACCATTGACAGTATAATATGCAACATCTAAAACATTAAAAAAAGAGATATCAAATATATCTAATGATGCATAAGTATGTCTTTGAACAGCCAAGTACAGCTGTGTTATTTGCTTTAGCACTTAGGCTTCTTCCTCTTCTTCTCTGGTGCTTAACAGTGGGCCATGAGCGCCACTGATTTGCAATGTGCAGTCTTGTGAGAAAGAGAAAAAAACGCCTTCATTATCGGTGGATTTTATCTGTTAATATTTTATTATCGGAATAAGAAAAATTTGTAAAACATATGCAATATCGGCCAATAATTTAGCGGTACCGATAATTATCGTGCATCCCTGATAATTAGTTTCGCCAACTCATAATTCTGATGCCAACAACAAAGGGATCTGAATTTAACCATTTTGCCAGCTAATTGCAACAGCATGACCACACTACAGGTGTGACCTCAACTGCTCATTGTTTGCTGACGTCACCATTGTCTCTGTGACTGCGTGCGAGTTCACAGGTTGTTCAGGGGGCAGGTTAAAGAAAGTGAATCAAAGAAGTGCTCTATGTGATTCCAGCGGCCTTTTGCTCTGACAAGAAGCAAAAAACAATTTTGGACTCTTCCCAATGTATCAAGAGGGGTACAGTGTGGACTGGCTGGCCTTCAAATAGAACTTCAGCTATGAATGAGGTAAAATGTCTAGAAAATCACTGTATGTACTCAGAAATCCCCAGAGGGAGAAAAAGTGGGGGCTTGCTTAAAGTCTCACTGGTAATTGATGATACAATGATAACAGTAAATCCTCTCCTATAGGTAGACTTTAGGATTCTTGTAGTTTACGTCAGGTCTGGTTGTCAAACTAGACACTGATGACTGAAAAATTCTGGCATCCATACTTGTTAAATCATGGTGTGTGTTATGTCATACTACCAGATTGTTTGTCAGTCCCAATGCAGAAAATCAGCCTGAGGTTTGTTGATGAGCCCGGACATTGCAGTCGGGTCTGTCTGAATTTGTGTAGTCTGAGCCAGCCTTAAGTGATAGTGTATCTGGTTGTTGGTCTGCAGCTTTTATTTGTTCACAGCAAGAAGAAATGTTTTGTTCCAAAGATGGTAACAAGCATTGAGATAAAACACGAATGAAAAGTACAGGAGAATTTGGGAAGTAATACAGCAGTGCAAAGCCAAAGATGAGAAGTATTTGATTCCCATCTCAGACATCCCACTTTACACTCCTAGTAACAATACTCCCTGTCCCGCAGCAGTCCATGTAAGCACAGAACCACCGAAAATGACTGAAAACGCTGTAGTACATACGCCTAGTGCTGTAACGCTGCCACAGAATGCACCGAAAGAGAGAAGAAGATTACAGAAAACTGCCACAAACTTTCTCCTTGTTGCCCTTCTGGTTGTTCTCTGCGTTGGATTTAAGAACATCTGGTGTATGCTGTTCATGATGGTGGTAAAGGAGCATTAGATTTTGCTGTAAAAGCCAAAATAAGCTCAATAACTTCTGCAGCACAAACACGACCCTGTAATCTGCCATTGTTGTTTTGGTTCAACATGTGTATGCGGTGTAAGTGTGCTATGCTATGTATGACGTAATCGTTTAAAAAAAGATGTGGTTGGCTATCCACACAGAGACGAAGCAGGAAGCATTTACAGATTTGTTCACTCTGGGACCCGGTTTCAAAAAGTAGCGTTTATGGCCTCCCAAAACGCTGTTTCCGTGTGGATGAAATGTCAATACCACAAAAAAACGTTCGCGTATACTCCTGAATTCGTCTCCGTGTGGACAGGGCCTTAGTAAAAGATCAGTTTGATTGGAAACCCACCTGAGGTGATAGTAAATAAAATACCAGGTGCAATCCAGTATAGAAATTCAAAGAAAGCTGAGAAGAGTCGAGACAAGCCGTGCCTGTACGTGTAGTGGAGAAGCATCATTGGACTGGTGCTAAACTGTGACATCTACTTGAAATGTACTCTGTGAAACTGGCCAAAATACAACTACTCTTAAGCCCAACTCTAGGCCAGATTTTCTTCAGGGACAGAAATCAGTTTCTATGTTGCCTGACAGCTACTGCTCTAGCTAACAATGTAAGTGCTTTCAAGCTAAAACATACAATGTTAATAGCATTGGCTATATTTACTTATTTCAGAGGAACAACATCGTCATGTAAGTGAATCACTGTTGCAGACTTGTGAAGAAATCTTATCATACTCACTGATAAGGGGTGCAACTTCTCATCAAAGATGTCCAGTGACCTGTCAGAGTCCCTGGAAAAAGCAAACGATACCTTGATAAATATATTTTACACACATTTGTAACATGCCACATTAAATGTTTAAAAAAAGAATAAGAATGTTGACCCACCTGTTTTTGATGTGGTAGTATATTGCTAATGTAACACTGAGGAAACAAAGACAATTGAGGCAACAAAGATATTTCAGTTAGTTCTTTTTGTAGCTTTGACAAAAGCAATCCAAACAACACAAAAGAGTGCTGTGTATTTGTGTCAGATCATAACGTGTCACTAGACATTTGCACACATTCAGTAGGAAAGCCCTATCTAAACATGCTGTCATAATCCCAAAGAAAAGTGTCCAGATTGAGTGAAATAATATCATTATAGAGGAGTGTCCTGAATTAGGAGGACATCTGTGTTAGTCACGCATCCATCCAGTATTACTTCAGGATTACTACACTGTGACGTAACAGGATTTTCTCTTGTGAAATGATTGACTTTTTGGACAACACAGCACTGTATGTTTAGAGTTCTGTGTGTGAAATTCTCACCATTTGATTGTGCTTTTGAGGTTTGGCTGGCTGACTGTGTTGTCGTCTATGAAGATTGTGGAACAGGAGCTGTATTTCTTTGACAGTGGACCAGGAGATACCTTCAGAGGGGGGAAATCACACAATTAATAACCCGATCAAATGTCATTTTCCCCCCAGACTGTAAACAGAGACGATCAGAGACTACAGGCAGTATTAGAAACCACCCTAACTGTGCTTTACAGAGAAAAAAAGGGTCAGAAAGGCCAAAACACGACAACAAACCCCAACCAAATTTGATGAAAAATTTGACTGAAACATCAGCACAAGTATATGTTGACATTTGTTCTTGTCTCAATGATATAACTTGGGAATCTTTGTGGGAAACAATTTAATAGTTGTAGGTTTTGTAGTTCACCTTTCTATTTATGAGATCAATGAGCATTAACACCGCTTCTACTGCTTTAGAGGTCAGTGCTCCAATTCTATTTAAAAGGATTTTCCACACCATCAGAAACAACATCATGTACTGGAGCTGAATTCATTTCTGACATTTCTGAAATTTCAAACACAAAATTCTCCCAGTCAGAGGCCCATAAGTTACTTTCAAAACCTATCAAGCTATCATGTAAACAGGCATTCAGTGGCTTGTTGCACCAGCCAGGAGCAACTCACAGCAGCAATAAGAAAGTATAAATACTTTTCCTAAAAAGTGACATTTTTCAGATGTAAAATATGAGGCCAAGACGTATCATTTCAGACCTTTTCCTACCTTTAACGTAGCCTATAGCATATACAATTCCATTAAGAAGACAACCAAATTTTGCAAAGTCAAGGCAGGCTATATTGAAAGACTCCAACCCAAACTGACTGAATGTTGTAATGAAATAAAAAATGCTCAAAGTATCTAGTGCTGTGTATATTTACAGAACCAGGTTTTTTTTTAAATTAAGCCCTGATAAAAGATTTTGCCTGAGGTTACAATAAAAATGTAAAATGCTTGGTCATGATAGATCTAGCTTCATTTTTAACAGCAAAAACGTGGCATTTTGAGAGTGGTGTATGGACTTTTTTACAGCCACTCTATTGATATTTTTGGCCTTTTCATGCCATTATTCAGAGGGGAGGACTGTGGATAAAGTTGGAAACAGGGATGAGAGATTGGGGGAGAGACATGTAGGAAAGGCGCTGCAGGCTGGACTTGAACCCACCGCCTGTGTACATGAGACCTAATGGTGCATTCCAGTTACCTCGGAAGTTGGAGCTGGGAGTGACGTCACACCTGAGTTGACGGTGTTCCAGTAAACAAACACATTGTTAGCTGTTGTTAGCTATACCAGTTGAAAACAACGCATAACATAACATAGTACCATGTCCACAGATAGACGTTGGACAGTACTACATATACCACTTATTTAATTTCACAAAAACAAAACAGAAATGCTAATAAATAATACATTGCGAGAGCGTTCCAGATGAAATTTCCAACTGGGAACTTGGAAATTCTGACTTCCCAGTACAACTGGAACGCAGGGAAAATACTAGGCCACCTGCTCCCTGTGAAATCATTTTGTGTGTTTTGATTTACCTGCCTCTTGAACTGAATTTGTCTTTCAACTGTCAAAGGCACAGTGTGTAATATTTAGCATAGACACATTTACCAAAGAAAGTTGGTAATAATGACACATTATAAATATAAATAGGCCTATCTAAATTAGTTTTTAATCACCTGAATAAATAAAATTGTTTTTTTAATTTCATTTACTAAGAATAGGCCTTTTATTCATACACAGGGAGGGTCCCCTCCATGGAATCTGCTATCTTTGATTTTTTGCTTCTTGCTTTTTTCTACAGCACCACAGAACTGTGGACTTCACAATATAGAACTTGACTGTTTGATGTTGCTAATATCCCTCAATTAACCACAACACCTTAGACTACATTATCGGAAAAACAACAACAACATGCAAAATATATCAAAGTACACTGATTATGTAAGAACTAAAACCTACAGCCTAAAGCTACAGCTAAAGTAATACAGCCGTGACACTTATTGGTGAAATCGTCAAAAACATGAACTAATTTAATGTTACTTTATTGTTTAACAGCTGAAATTATCTCTGCCAATGGGATGTCCTAAGAAAGTCTTCATAAATTATGACGGATGTAATCTATCATGGAGACTACACCGCTGATACCAAACAGCCAGTAAAACCATCATCTACTCATCACCCTCCAAGTTATCCTACCTCTCAAAACCATCACCATGACAACCGTGTTTTATAGAGGACTTTGCACCTACTATGAGAGAGGTCTCAAATTTAAGTAATAACTTAGGCCTATGATGAGACCACCTCATCTAGTGTAACAATTTTAATGTTACACTTCGTCGTTAGAAAGAACTATTGTTCAAACTAGCCCATTACTTACACACAGCTGGTGCAGCCCAAACAGATCATTAAAATTGTACAGCATCACACTTAAGTCATCAGATTTATGATCCACATAAAGTTTGTGACACTTACATGACTGATATGATTTATGTGATTGCTTTTCCTCTTGTCTCTTACTGCAAAAGAAAAGAAAGATGTTTAGCAAACAAGCTACAGGCACAGATCAGTGTTCATTTGACACTTCAGTTCATCCTGTTAACACTCAACCAAATACATTATTACATCCGAAACCTTTTAGTGACTTTCTGCAGCTGAAAACAGACTTACAGTGGCCAGGCTTCAGTATAGAACTGAGTGAATTATTGATATTTCTGTTAGAGAAGCCTGTAGCTCAAGAGAGTATGTGATGCACTCTTAACTTAATCTAGCTGCATAGTGAAGCCAGTAATAAACATGTAGAAAACACTAATGGTGTTAGAACAACTTAAACTTACAAGGTGTGAACATTTGACTGTTCTGACAACATGTAGTGCAGAAGAAACATGTTAGCTCTTTAAATAACTCTGTCATGTGATTTAAAGTTTGCTCTCAGTTAGGGAACATGTTTACCATGAATCACTACTGTGTTTGTGTGTCATATCATGATTGCTCACCGTCTGTCTGGGACTTGCTAAGAAAGATGGTACTTGCTCGGGCGTGGTCTGATGGGTTTGACTCCAAGGCCAGCTCTGAAAAAAACAAACACAAACCATTTACAAAGACACTCAACAACAAAGGCTCTATGTTTTCAGCTAAGCTCTTAAATCTGGGTAGTGACAAAGCCAAAATTAGAAATCTGGGAGCCATTAGCTCCCATCAGTATTCAAACACACTGATAGGAGCATACGGTATAACTTTGTTAACTGGCACCTGTACAGCGGGGGTCTTCTGATTTGTGTCTGTGAGTTGGAGGAGACTACTGAGACTCCACTCAAAACAGGTTTAACGATACGTTTCGGTTGACCTACTGTAAATATTCTGCCATGCTAACAGTACTTTAAAGCTCCTGTGAGGAAACTTTGGTTAGCACTAATCTTGATGAAGCCTGTGGAAAAAACACTACGTCTAATCTCTTAGCTGATTTTGTCCTGTGGTGTTTTCTTTCAACAATCAACACAACAGATAAACATCTACGACTGACATCAGAATATATATATAAGATTATTTCCTAATGGCTGATGTTTGTCAAAAGGGCAGTGATTGGCTTATACCAATGCATCCGTGCATCCTTGTAGCTGATTCTCCCATGTGCATAATTCTAGAGGCTTCACTGCATATACTGTAGTATGCAGTGTTGTAGTACTTGAGTCCAGGACTTGGATTTGAGTGTGACTCGAGCGCTAATAACTCGGACTTTGTCTCGGACTCGGGCTTTAACTAATGAAGAGGAGGACTCAAAGCTTTTTTGCTAAAGACTATTATATTCTGTAATATTTGTTGTTTTTGTGTGAGAAAACCCCTCATAACTTATCAGTGTTCACGCAGCGCCTGGTGTGTGCGTTCACCTGCATGCCAATCACGTGTCTGATGTGCTGTCTGTGAAAACAACCAGAGGAGAGAGGAGGAGGAGCGGGGGAGCCTGGGTGACAGAGAGAGGTGCTGATATCCAGCCAGCCTATGAATCGCAGAAAATCTCCATCAGCTGCTCAGACTCGCCATATTAGCTGCTGTAAAGTAATCTTCCTCAGTTTTGGACAAAGTGATAAAAACTCTTAGTGAGTCCCGTTAGTAAAAAATATCAATCCAACGTTGAAATCTGTGTTAACATTGGCGAGATAACGCTGATAAGTGAGGTAAACGAGGTGACATATGGTAAAATTATGATGTGTTTAATGACACCTCAGACTTTGGAGTATCAAAGGGGGATGAAGTTGACTTTTTTTATGATGTGCTGAAATGTCCCAAGGAGAAAATTAGATTTTTAGTCTTTAGTGCGAAATATGAATAAATCCAGTCATTTTAAATAAGGAATATTTAGTATAAGATAGATGTAAGGCATGAGTTCAGTTAAAAAAACATGTCTTATATATCCACCCTAAACACACAAATAATCCTGTTAATATAACTAATATTATAGATGAAGAGTGTAACAGCTCCTGTAGCCCTTTAGAATAAAAACATGAAGAAATTCATACATTAATGAAACACATCAATGTAACCCACTAGAAAACCTGGAATGGCTTAAAAATGATTAATAATTTAATTAAATTTGGCTCTAGGTTTTAGGTACTGGGGACTCATCTAGGACTCGAATATGAGTAATGGGGACTCGACTGATTTTTCTTTGGTGACTCGGACTTGAACACTAGGGACTCAGAACTTGACTCAGACTCGAGGTTTGGTGACTTGACTACAACACTGGTAGTATGCAGGGATATTTAAATCAGGGAAATGATGTGTGGGCTGTTATAGGCATAAGAGGCAGGAAAGAGAGAATTTTGATTGCAGGTCATGACTGAAGATGTATTGATAATGCATAGTGGTAAGGCACATACAAAGTGCAGCCAACTCTATATCTAAATGCCCAAAGCAGATGTTGATACAAGGTTAATGCAGACTATTAACCGCCCACCTTTGACACCTACCCTGCAGCAGAGATGTAAGGAATGGAAAAATCATACATAAAATATCTCAATTTTAAAAAATGATGGCCTTCTTTGTTTTTAAGGTCATACAGAGGCATCAGTATTGCCTTAAGTCTGATCTAAACAAGCTAAAAATTCCTCACATGAACTTTAATATATGTTTATATATTCAACAGTGGATTCTTGATCATATTGGTTGTATCCACAGGTTCTTGCCAATACACAGCCCTCATATTACAGGAAATGTAGAGTTTTAATGGTTGACTCTACAGACTTTTTTACTGCAGGAGGCTCACTACTTGTAGACATGGAGATATTTATAGTCAGGACACTAAGTTCCAGTAATGCAAATGAAGACAGCACTGGTTTATATACAAGCAGGACTTGTAGAATAGTGTCCTCTATCTAAATCCGTGCAGACAGCCGATTACATAAAAGACAGCGGATTAGACGATGGCTGCATTTGTGAAGTGAAGACAGCAGGAAGAGACAGGAGGAATGTAAAAAGGACTGCTGGACTGATTCTGACCCTCACCCCGCCAACAGCTGGTCTTACCAAACTGCACTCACTCCCTCGCTGACTCTCCACACCTACAAGGGTGGAATGGACACTGACTGGACGTCAATGAAGTGAGGCGACACATGTGACTGATAGTACAAAAACTGAGTGGGCCCTCATCACAGAGAAATATCTGAGATGCCTTCCTGATCAGGGGGCCTGTATCACAGCGTGAGATCCCAGCATGAACAGAAAAACTTTAAGGGAGGTGGTCTGTAGACAGCCGCCTTTTTGAAGTGTTAATTTGCAGAGTGGACAAGGTGATGCTTGGTTATTTACATGACAAGATGCTGTTCGACTGACCTTCATCTATTTCTATCTCATCTTTCTCACGCTTCTAAAAAAAGATTTGAAAGAAAATGTGGGAAAAGATGAAAATCAACAAAGAAGAACATGGTTTGAGTGCTAATATCGGAGTGGTTAACATGGCGCCAAGGAGATAAGGGGTCTGTTTTCATTGTTAATGTCGGACTCGGTAATGTGACACCAGTGCGATCAAAATGAAGCGGTGTCCAACTAAAGAGAGCCAAGAATGCATCATCATCCTCTGCATCAGCAGGCACTGCTGGCAGTGGGATGGGACGGCAATAAACACGTCTGGCGACTTGGCAATAGATTGTCTGACTGTGTATTCATCTACAGTCATGAAAGAGGATAGATCACCGAGATGTTAGATCTTATATATAAAATTGAACCACTCTCCCCAAAGCTAAACTTAATAAAGTGGTTTCACAGTTAAAATGTGTTATTCAGCCAGTTATGCAGCTTCAGAGTACACAGCACAAGATTTGCAGGCTGAGCTACAGCAAACATTTGCTTAGCTTGTCTGAAGTCGCACTGCTTGTTTCTGGGTAAGGATTCCTTTATCCTTTGTTGTTCTTTGTTGTAATAGGATTCAGTTTATCCACAGAGGTTTTTTACACTTGAAAACAAACAATAAAGTGCCTTCACATGAACAAATAAATGCGTCTCTGATTTTACTAGGCAGGCGAATGCATGAGAGATGTGTCAAAAATCCTCTGAACAAAGAATCATTAAATATTCCTAATTTCACTCCAAAACAGAAGTTTTAATGTGCTCACATTCTGTATTTGTCAAAGTCCAGAAATGTTTTTTTTCTAAGCTAAGACAACAGCATTTATGCAGAGATAAGATAGTAGGGATGTTTGTTGTCCTTAGGTCACACAGTGGTGCTGGCTGGAATCAGGTCTGAGTATTAGGGGTTTGACGAGACTCTTATCTCATGAGACAAGATGAGATTTGGGCCCGAGATGAGATTTTTAATTTTGGAAAATCCATAGCTATAATACCAGTTATTATTGGCACACCAGTTAATCTGCTGAACTAATAACTCACTTCTTAAGCTAACATCTGCCAATACCATTACCATTATAGTACTGTGCATACCTACTATCATGTTTGATTTCCATTGCATTTTTTATAAATTTTGTGAATAAACTGAAACTCAATACTTCTGAATCTATCATTAAAGCAGATGAATGTGCTAACAAAGGTTGAAAAGCTTGATACTTTTTGATACAAAATGCTTTTAAACAAGACATTTTCTGTTTATTTTTTCTAAAGATATTAATAAAAGTACCAAATCTAAAACAGAAACACATTTTATAAATGAAAGGTTTGTAGGACTGGAAATAATCCACTAAAAATTGTAAGCAGATTCATATACACAGTCTAAACTGCAGAAAACATGGCAACATATTCATGCAGTTCAATCAGTGCTGGAGATTGCCCAATTGTACTGAATGCACCTAGTAACAGTATATTTACCAGCAGTACGTGATTAACGTGCTGTAGTGTTTCAACCACTATGTATAGAAATTAGCTTGATTTTAACAGGCAAAGCGTCTAGGTTGCAATTCTGGTAACAACCCTAGTGCTAAGGTGTCATAAAGAGGGAACTCTTCCCTATTGTAGTGTCTGGATAAACACGAACCTCCCTATAAACTAACAACATGGGCGTGACTCTTCATGTGTTCAAATACAATAAAGACAAAGAAGTTTAAGTATTACAGTCAATGGGGATTTGTGCATACCATCAGGAATCTCCCTGTCGCTTATGTGCTGTAGGTAGGGCACGGTGTTATCATCGCTCACTTCTGTGCTGGTCTGGTACTCCTCCAGCCGCTCCGCCGGTTGTCTCGACGGCAGCTTGGGGCTCGACTCGGGGGAGACGCAGCATGACACCGTATTCCCCATCCCAAACCGGGTGTATACTTTACACTGTAGCAGCCAAGTCCAAAGTAGTGCAAATGAATTATGGCTAGCTAAAGTTAGCTTCCTTCAACCTCATTAACATTACAAGGCTATAGTCGGTATTACCACAACAGTAATGCTAAATCGCCGCTGTCCACCTACACCCAGGAGCCGCATTCCTGTCCATTTGAGGGTATGTATAAGTAAGCAGTCAAACAAGAGTTAGCCGAATAGGCCTAACCACTTGTTAAAATAGTATTTGGTGTGTATGATATGTTGCTGTTTTAAGAACAGACAGTTTAACTAGAATGTAAGCGGCTGCTGTTTCATTCATTCATCCAAAATGCTAGGTTCGCTGCTAAGTAGCTAACGAGCACCATAGCTAGCTATGTAGTTAGCTTGTCTAAATAACTTTGTTCTGCTCAACATCAATTTAAAAAATTGCTTTCGAATGAACACAATGCACTCCAGCCAATATATTTATCTAGGCTTAAAAATGAGAGCTTCTAGCAAAAACGTTTTGTGACACTTTCCAAACAATCCCACAGACGTCGTCTAGCACTCGGATCGGTACGCTGCCAAATCTAGTCCGAGGCTTCTGCGGCCTCCAGGAGAATCCCAAGATTTACAATGATAAAATCAAAGACTGTAGGTGAGAAAACCTCAGTAAGTTCGGGTTGCTGAAGCCTTGTCGCGTTAATTTAAAAGTCAACCATCTTTAGAAGCTTGTCCGGAATCCCCCATCAGTGCCTCCACCCTGTAAGATTTTAGCTGGACGTCCTCCCAGCCACCGCCGCCATCTGTTGCCGGAGCTCACAAACGGTACTACTTGGAACGGATACGTTGTAGTCCCTCCCATTTAGGAATTCCATTCACTCCCGTTGGCGAAGCCTTCAAAACAAGGCTGTTAGAGATCGCTCATTGGTCCCTAGAGCTGTCTGTTGCAGACGATTTAAACAGATGAAATGTATTTACAACGCTACTATTTTGGTATCGTCACCGATCCACACCCTTTTTTGACAGTGAAATCTGAGGGCCGCCCTCTATTGCTTTATCCACCTGTCCATCAAAGTATCCCATCTCATTCAAGCACTTTGAACAAGAGCATGGCCATAACTGGTTTGAAAAAAGTCGATATTATATAACATATTGCAATAAAATTGTTCTCAGTTTAAACACATAAAAACAGTTGTTCTTTCAACCTTTCAGGATAATTATTACTTTAAACAGCAACATCCAAGAAGTTTTAGATTATCTCAGGTTTTTTACAACTCAAGTTCCCAAAAAAGTTGAGGTGCTGTGTAAAATGTCAATACAATGCAAATCTCACAAACCCATATTTTTTATTATCAGTAGGTCAGAAACTACGTATCAGATTTTGAAACTGAGACATTTTACAATTTCATGAAAATCTTGGCTCCCTTTGATTTTGATAGCAGCAACACATCTCAAAAAAGTGGGGACAGGGCCATGTTTCCCATTGTGAACTCCTCCTAGTGTTATATCAATATTCTGGAAACATCTGGGAAGTAAGGAGACGAGTTGCTGGAGTTTTGGGAGAGTAATGTTGTCTCATTCCTGTCTGATGTAGGATTCTAGCTGCTCAACAGTCCTGGGTCTTCTTTGCAGAGTTTTTCGTTTCATGATGCTCAAAATTTGTTCTTTTTGGTGAAATGTCTGGACTGCAGGCAGGCAAGTTCAGCATCTGGACTCTTCTACTGCCAAGTCATGCTGTGATGGATGTGGTATGTGGTTTAGGAATGTCTTGCTGAAACATGCAAGGACTTCCTTGAAAAAGATGTTGTCTAGATGGGAGCACATGTTGCTCAAAAACTTCTGTATACTTAGGGCTTCTTCTTTGGACGATTTCACTTGCATGAAATAATGCAAAAAACCTTGCATGTCTGGATGGCTGTTCAAACTGTGTTGACAGAGATTTATGGAGGTGTTCCTGAGCCCGTGATTTCCAGTACAGAATCATTTCATTCAAAATCTTCACTGACTGAACAGGTATTTTTTTTAAATTTTGGTGCTCTGCTGTGGTCAAAGTGGAACCTAAATCTATCCTACACATGAAAGTGTTGTTTCATGAGATAAATAAAAATGCATCCTGCTCGGTCCCTCCTTTTAGCTGTCAAACACATCATTCATTGAGGATCTTGGCTGTAATAAAGGCTGTTCTGGTAGCATACAAGATACCACATCCAGGCAGCTATTAGAAACATAAAAACTAACTTCATTTTCATTTGTCATATTTAACCATCATAGTCAAGAAGAGATGGATCATACATTATAATAAACAGACAGTAACATTCATAACAGTCTTCAAGAGTATTTTATTGCAACATAGCAAGTGTTTACAAAAAGAGTGATGAAATGTCAGAGTAACAGCACTTTCAAATAATGAGCTGGTAGAGTTTATAACATGACAATGTCCAAACAAAAAGCATCATTTGGTGATCTTTTTCTCTACAAGAGACTTTTCAATACATGGCATCTTTAACTCATAACTTGTAAAAGTGGCAATATATAAACAGATCACATTAAAAGTTAGAAAAAGTCCATTATTACTTTTCTAGAAATTATATATATATACTGTATATTTATATATACTTTTACACACATGGATAACAATCTGTTTCATGCACAAATGAGGCCCTTTGGGTATAAACTATCGTGGCACAGAAATGAAAACACTTTTGGTTTTGTTGAAAGATTATTGTATAACACATCACAAAGTTGAGTTCACTATATCAAATCAACAGAAAAAAGGTTATTAATATGTATATATTTAGTTTTTGCAGCACCAGCACTGGATGTGTGAATTACAAGAGGTGGTAATCATCACTTCATCATAATGGCACCAGTTACCACCAGGCTATTTTCAGGCCTTTTAGAGAGACCATATGTGTCAGACTTCAGTTCATCCTCTAAAACGCATTAGTGGTTATAGACTATCAATCTGCTTGTATTGATTCTTCTACACCAGTGGTTCTCAATTGGTGGGCCAAGACCCAAAAATGGGTCGTGGAGCTGCTTCCAATGGCTCACAAATGTGTGAGAAAAAAAATCTGGCAATAAATCAATGATTTATGGAAGTCCTAAGCAGAAATCAGTTTATTCCATTGTGCTCCCTTTTGCTTTGAGGTAAACATCTGGGTTGTCTTCTCGAGATCATGACTTAATTATCTCACAGTTGTAGGATAACGAAGTCTGTTTTCCCATGAAAATGTGTCAATTTCTTGCAATCTTGATGAAATAAACCAAAATGCACATAATCACAGAAAACTGATTAAAAAATGTAGGGATGTCTTTTCTCCAAGGGCTTGCCACTTTTGTTCCATCTAAGGTCTACAGTGGTCTAGAAGTGCAATGCAAAAATTATAAATACTGAAACACTTTTACAAAGTTTTAAACAAGTGTAAATTAACAACCAAAACCTTTTTTACATTTCATGGAACAAATTTACACTTGCAAGACACGTTTACAAATGACGAAACATATTAAGAATTTACAAACCAAATGTTTGAAAAGTCAGATGCAAAATTACAGTCTGAAACACTTTAACAAAACTTGAAACAAATGTTCAAAGTCTGATACAAAATTACATTTTTACTTTACATGAAACAAATTCAAAATAAAAAAAACTACATTTAAAATGAATATTTTACAAATTTACAAATTTTGAAAAACACATTTACATGAGCTGAGAAAACATTACAAAGTGTAGAAGACTTCTTAAAATTTCTGAAATAAATTTTTGCAAATAAATACATTTTTAAATCAACTTTTGCAAAACTGTTTCGGACCTTGTAATGTTGTTTCAGACTTTGTAATTTTGTATCAAACTTTGCAAATCTGTTTCAAGTTTTGTTAAAGTGTTTTAGTTTTTGTAATTTTGTAAGAAACTTTGTCATTTTATTTCAAGTTTTGTAAAAGTGTTTCAGACTTCATTTTTTATCGGACATTATAACAGTGTTTCAGACTTTGTAATTTTATATGGGACTTGTTGCAATTTGTTTTGTAAAATGCCAATATGTTTAATCATTTGTAAAAATGTTTTGCTTATGTAAATTTGTTTAAAGCTTTTTAAAAGAGTTTGAGAGTCTGTAATTCTGTATTGCACTTCCATGCCAACACAAAGGTCCAAACCACATTTTTTAATCAAATTAACTTAAGCAGCTGACAGTTGTAGGAAATCTGGGTTGTGATTTCTTATTGAGGAGGTGCTGGAGGGTCCTGAGGCTAGACCAGTTGAGAACCACTGCCCTTCACCTGACTGTGACAGGCAGGAGGGAAAACAATGTAAACATTTCCAACTATAGCACATAATAATGTGTTCTGGGTAAATATGAGATGATGTTTGTAGACAGAGGTGCTCTGTGATTTCTGTGGCTAATTCAACCCTTTAAACTCTATACATTACAAATACAAACTGTACAATATCAAATGTGTGAGTCTTTGAAAATGGCAAATTTCTTAAAAACAAAGCAACCAACACCACACTGAGACGCCCTATTTGTTGTTGGGAAAGCCTGCAAGCTTTACGGTTGAAATCAACTAAAATCTGGGGTTGAGTTTTTACAGTACTTTAAAGTGAAACCAATGTGAACAAGAAAGAATTCAAATGTGGTGCTGAAGTAAAATTAAGCAGTGATACTACAATAAAATAAACATAATGGCTCTGAAGAGAAGACAATTGTGCTTTTTTGATCAGTTGTAAGAAACAGTTACTGCTTCACGAGATAAAAAGGCATTTCTATAAACTTCGGTGTCGTTATGAAGCCATCTAGGGTTCTGGTGTGCGTTTTTTGTTACTTATTATAAAACTGATACATGTTGTGGACCTCAGCTGCTTTCAACAGACTCTCTTCTCTACAAACAGACATTATCAATCCAAAACAGAGCACAGCACTCCAAAACAGCACATCTCCAACAAAGGCCTCTTCTCATACACTTAGCTGCCATGACGGTTGTAGGCCTGGTGGATTACATGAATACACACGTACAGATTCTTCTATTATACATTGATGTATATTACAAATATGAAAGCTGTTTTCATACAAGTTATGAGAACATTTTTTATATCAAATAAACAGAAAAACATGAGGTCTACACATGCTGTAGAGTTTATATACAGTAATATAAAAAATAAACAGACAAAAACGTACATGTATCTTCTCAAAAACCAACATAAACAACCTCTTTTCAACATGTCTCCATGGATCTTTAGTGTTAATCTCATGTAGTTGTTGTAGATTAAATCTATTGCAGATCCAACCTGCTACATATGTAAAAAAAAAACCAAAAAAAAAAAACCCAAAAAAACAAAAAAACAAAAAAACAAAAACAAAACATCCCTGCAACCTTATTTCTCATTTTTTTAACCATTTAACAGACAGAAAAATAGACACAAAATTGTAAAATGCTGAAAGAATTAAATGCCATGAAAATGGTTTGATGTGGCACAATGACATGATGTTTGACCTCAGCCTTAACTTTACAAAACACATAGCTCTCTGGTTTTTAAATTGTTCAATAAATGGGTTATTTTGTACAACCTACGTCTTCTTTTTATCCTTTCAGACAACACTCCCATCTGTTATCTTAACAACATTTTCCACACTCTGGCCTAATTCTGTAAAGAACTGTGAGGCTTTGGTGCCTGCTAAACCAGTAAAACTGAGTCAAAGACACTGTGTGATTCACAAAGCACACAAAAATGTTAAATGTAGCCCAAATCAGACTACATTAAAAATACTGTGCCTTTGTGCGGAAGGGCAGTTGGAGCTATTTTGCAGGCATTTGGACAAAAATTGGCCCCTTTTAATGCAAAGCCGCCCTCTGCAAAAAGTTTCTTATTCACAAACTTGAGCCCTACTAGCCACATGCAGCTAGCATGAAAATATGACCCTCTATTAAGACTATTAGTAACTACTTTGCAATATCTCTCAGAGATGCTGGACCTCCTGTCCCAGTCTTGTTTTAGTGAAGAACTGTAAGAGCATGAGAGCACAACTCAGTGCTGAGTAATCACAATTTCCACAGGATCCATGCTAGCAGTGTTTAGTCCACACCATGGCTTTGCTCCTATTGATAGTGTGCAGCGTTGCCCACTGGGTCCGTATCTGCAGCTAAGAAGCAGAGCAGAGCGCAGCCTAACCCTGCCCAACACAGCTGGGCCACAAGTTTACAAGTTCACACAGGAATAAGAACATAAAAACAGCATCTTATTTTTTCTGCTGGAAGGTAATTTGCTGTTCATTTGCTTCCTGTTTTGATGTAATACTGATACAGTGATATATTCAATCGGCAGTTAGCGCTTAGTGTTTAACCTGAAATTGACTGGTTTCTATGTGCGTTTCATTGCCTACCTTCCAGTTTGTGTTGGATCTGTTCTGCTAAGCTTATCAAATGCTGGAGGCAGCTCCATGGCATAAGACTGTGTGCATGAGAGGAGCAGAGCAGAGTGGCACTTCTGCCCCACGGACAATGGCTTAGGTAATAGGTAATTGGTTTTAGCACAGACAGCTTCTCCCAAGATTCTGGCGCAAAAGCAATCAAATTAGCTTTAGCAAAATTAGCTTTACATGTTCACACGGCCTTATTCACATGTTTTGGGAATACAGCCGAGAGACTTAATCTTTCAAAGCAGATGGATTCGTGAGAATTCTGGATTCGCCAGTGTCTGTCATAAGGCAAATCCACCTTAAAAAACTCAAATCTGGGCAGCTGGGTGCCAGATCCGAAGAGGGGTCTAGCCAGTCAGCGTCGTTTCATGAGAATGAGGCAGTAGCTATGGGCAGAGTTAAGTTTAACTGGAAGCCATTAGTAATGGCTGTACACAGTGTAGCTCTGGGCTCAGATGTAGCTGTAGTATAGCTGCAGTTTTTATCAGATTTGCACATTTCTTCATGAAATAAAAAGCAAAGATCAGCACTAAAAGCTTTTCATGACAGAAAAGGTGTTTTCGCTCTTCTGCTGACCTGCTTTGGCATGGGTTTGCAATCATTTCATGTGGGGTTATGTAAATAAGCCAGTGCATACAATGGCTGCTACTGCTGAAGTGATTAACTGGGATGTAGCTGTAGAAAAGTAGTTTTATCAGAATTGTGCCACATTTATTTATCAAAACAAAAGCAAGGAGCCACACTGAACCCTTCTCTTGGCATAGCAGAAGTTTTATCCACATTATGTTCCACTGTTCATATACTATGGCAGCGTTTGTCACGAAACAGCACGTGTACAACCTCATTCTGCCATGTCGTTATGAAAAGCCCCGCCCTCCCTAAACACTTTCTTTGGGAGGTTTCTTAGATGATTGTGAAATATATCCATGCAATGGTTGTATGAAACAGTCTATTTGGTGTGTCAGGTTACGTGAGACTGAGTTGATAGCAGGACCAAATGATGCCCAGTTTTAGGAGCTATTAGTGGCCTCATCCACTTTTAGATAATCAAGCCCTCAGTATTTTGACTTCTCAAATCACAGGATCAGGGAGTCTTAATGCACCCAGATCACGTCAGCCATGTAGTTCTTTATCTCAAAAACTGTTTGCTGATCAGTTTTTCTCTATGGTTGTTTCAACGGAAAGTTTTGTGCAAAAGCTTCAAATAAACCACTTGTCCCATGTCACTGACTAGAAACTAGTTAGCAAAATGTTGCCAAAACTAAGAGGAATGTTGCCCAGAAGCATAGAAATGTGACCACAGGTTGTAAAAATAATAATGTCAAAATCTTTTTTTTCTCAAGCTTGGTCTTGCCCTAATCATATTTTCATTTTACAACGCCTCTATGTCAAACATCAAATGTGGAAAAGCATAGAAATGGGTAAACGAAAACGTCAATGGCACTGAAATACAAATTTCAACTTTCTTTAAGGTTGGCAGTTGGTAGCATCTTTAAAAACACTTAAAAACGAATTGTTTGTGCCAAATATGCTGTAGATTCAGCTGTACAAGTGGCAATATTTTAGGAAAGTTGTTTCATTAGATGGAGATCCATAATTCATTCAAAGGCTTTAATATTGACTGAACAAGCCTGATAAAAAATGTCCAAGTCTGAGTTTTTTAACAAACTGTGCAAGGAAAAAAAAAATTAAAGGCAAAAATATCACTAGACAATAATTTTAGTGGATTCAACAAAATTTATAATTAGTGTTGTCTCCTATAAGTTGAGTCTTCTTGTCATGGTTTTGGCTGTATATCCACTATCCTGGACTCTGTGCAGAGGATATAATACTTTTTTGTACTTTAGTATTTGGCATGTATCCATAAAAGCACATATCAGAATAGCTGGAATAAAAGTCTGGCTGTACTAATTGTTTAGACTTTTAATTCTAAAGTAGCACTTTGCTGTTTTTATTTGTAAAAATTTTTTTCTCATATATTAATTACTCACTAGAAAGGTATTTTGTATTTTCTTCTTTTAAATGTCCTCATACTGACAGGGCACCTAAGTGAAGGTAGTAGGCAGAGCCTCAATTAAGGGGGCTTTGTTAAAAAGAGCCAGCCGTGTGCAAACTGGAAGGCCAGACGGGCAGAATCAAACAGTCAAAGTATTTGAAGAAACTTAAGTGCTACTTAGCCCAGCTTGATGTTCTGGAGGCAGGAACTACTCGGATTTATGGCAGTAAAGGTCTTTAAGAGCTTTCAGTTCTTCGATTAGAGTCTTGTTTTGGTTCTCCAGCACAGCCACTCGGTTCTCCAGACATTTAACGTACTCCTTCTTCTTCCTGCGACATTCACGGGCTGCCTCTCTGTGGGAAAGAAAAAGCACAATTTCTCTTTTCATAGGTAGAATTAATCATTTGAAATATATTTAACATCATACTGTCTGACTTGAGATCTGTGAAGTATATACTATATGGACAAAAATATTCTGCTGCCTGACCATTACACCATCAGGGACTGTAGTGAAGTTGTATTCAAATACATGTTCTTTAATATGGAGTTTGCTCCTGTTTTGCAGCTATATCAGCTTAAGCTTCTCTTGGAGGGCTTTCTGCATAATTTTGGGGTGTTTTTGTTGGAATATTTGCCCATTCATTCTGTCAAGCATTTATGATGTCAGGCACTGATGTTGGACGAGAGGGCCTGGCTCGCAATCACAATCCCAGTTCATTCCAAAGGTGGTAAATGGGGCTGAGTTCAGGGTACTAACTGTTCTCACGGCATTCACCGAACTCAGACTCGCCCACCTGACTGCCAAACATAGAATCACTTCACAGAACACGTTTCCACTGCTCTAAAGTCCAGTGTCGGTGTGCCCTACACCACTTCATCCGACGCTTAGCATTGGATTTGGTTTGGCTTGTATGCAGCTGCTCAGCCATGGAAACCAATTCCATGAAGCTCCCACCACATAGTTTTTGTTTACATAAATGCAAGTGGAAATTAAGAACTCTTCAGCTTTGCAATCAGCAGAGCGTTGGCGACCTTTATGTATCATGTGCCTTGGTGGTCGTTGACCCCCGCTCTGTGATTTTACATGGTCCTCCACTTTGTGGCTAAGTTACTGTTGTTCCTAGATGCTTCCACTTTCTAATATTACTTACAGTTCACTGTGGAATATCCAGCAGGGATGATACTTCACAAAGCGTCAGTGCAAAGGTGGCATCCATAACAGTACCACGCTTGAGCTTTTCAAAACAACTTTAATTATCACAAATAAAGACTTTATACACCTGTGGCAACAGGTCTGCTTGAAACACCTGAATTCAATACATTCATAATTTACAGGTGTGGCCAAATAATTTTGTCCATATTCTGAGTGTTGATCATGGACCTTTACTGTTTTTGGGAATTTCAGGTGCAGCAGTAAACCTGCCATAGAGATCAACATACAAGAATACTCATTCTCCTCCTGTGCATACCTGTTCTTCATGAGGCGAACTTCTCTTTTACGAGTGACTTCCTCTGTTGCTCCCTGGGTGGGAAGAGCAGGAGAAGACGCCATGACTACCCCAGGGGCGATGGTGCTGGCAGGGGCTGCTCGGATCTGATATGCCTGGACGTCTCCAGAAGCAGCTGAAAACAGATGCTACATTGCATTATTGATTAAAAACCACAAAAACATGGAGCCTCACTGTTACTATTTTGTTTTTAAGTAGGGAACACTGAAATCTTTGCTCTCTGCAACAGAATGAAGAGATATACCTCAGTTAGAGCAGATCATAAAGAAAAACATGGGACATTTATGCTAAAAGTAGTTATCATGATATGAATGCATACCCTGGACCACTACTTGGTTACTGGGAACCAGTATCTGCTGGCCGTCACTGGTCTGTGCGTACTGAAGGATTGTGGCGCCAGGCTGAGCGGCTGCTGCTGCATTGGTCATAGTCAGAGTCTGAAGGCCCTGGACGCCATCTGTGCCGTTATTTGCCAGCTGAATGGCCCCGCCCTGTGTTATCGCAACTGTGGGTTAGCAGAGAGAGGCGGTTGACAAAGGGAGGAGAAAGAAACAGAAAATCAATCAAATAAAGAAAAGTAATAGCACACTTTGAAAAGAAAGCATGTTACTATGTTCATATTCAAGCTGTGCATTTAGTATAAACTTGGCTATAAGTATTACACATACATTTTATTAACTTTCATTAGGCCTGAATACTCAGTAGATAATGTGTTCTCCTAAAGGGGCTCATTTATAAAGAAACTCCACTTAAACTATTATCAAGGTGTGTTTGTGTGCTTTAATGCCCTGTTCTGACACGTTTTGATTATTAACTCTCTCAGACTGTGCAAGTGCTCTACAGACAGCAGAAATACTCCCTCAGGCAGATGGTAAATAAACAATTACCTACTTTACTGAAAGGAAGTCTGTGATGGGGATGGGTTGTGTACAGTCAAAAGCCCTTACATTGAACTAGCTGACCTACATTTTCCAAGTATCCTCTCCCTTCCAATGGGATTAAGTAAAAACAAAAATATCAGTCGGCTAGAGAGAGGCCTGTCTGAATTCTAAATGCCATATTTTCATAGAGGAAAATCAGGCCAGATTGAAACTGGGAGAGTTCTGAGCTCATGACCGATACTCATAGCTTACAACAAAAGCACAGCTACTTGTGGTATGTTGAGGTCACTATCCTGTCTTCAAAACAACACACCCCTCTTGAAGCCCCAGGTACTGCTCCATTGATACATTAGTCTCTTACTGTATTGTCCACTGCTGGTCTGGTAGATGGGTGTGGGGACAGTAACTGTGGTGATTGCGGGTGTGGCAGCTGCTGCAGATGAATCCTCCTCAGCCTTTTCCTCCTCGATACGAGGGACTGCAGGAGCGTCAGATGAAAGGTCATTCAGGATTTTCCTGTTGGGAGATAAGTGGATGTTTACTTGCAAAATATACTAGACAAGGTAAACGTGATGCCACCAGATGAGGGTGTAAATAAAAGTCATGATAGACTCATTTATATTAAACTAATTTATCAGGAGCATACATCCTTTAATAATCTCTATGTCCCATTAGGAGTAGGTCTGGGCAATTAATCAAAAAATAGATTGAATCTCAATATGGCCTGCTGATTTTCAAATCACAGAAGGGGCAATATTTCCTTAACCTGAAATTTGTGTCAAAATACCAGTTTAAAACTTTTTTTTTTTTTTACAGCAGAGACATTATGCATCACATATCATGCAATTATTTAAGAGCCATTTTTTTAGAGTAGTCTACAAAAAGCCTACTTTCTTCATTTTTGTACTTTTTTTTCTTATGAATGACATTAAAAATCACTCACTTTAAGACAAAAATTCCTATCCAATTTGTAATACAAGTCAAATTTATCACAATTAGATCTTTTTTTTCAAAACTGATCAGCCCTTGTTTAATCTAATATTGTGTTGATTATAATATAGAGTTATTTATTTCTTTGTATAAAAGAAAACACATAAAATGAGGAACTTGAGACATAATTGCATATTAAATTGCAATCTCAATATTGGGGAAAAAAAATCGCAAATAGATTATTTTCCCAAATCGTTCAGTCCTAATTAGGGGTGCAGCATGTCATATTTAGCCTAGTAGCATTTAGTGGAAAAAAATTAGTGAAAATGGGACTTAATATATGAAAGTAGGCCTATCTAAATTGGTGTTTAATTCTCCGGATAATAAAAAGTTTTATTTTTATAAACTTCGATCAAGCCTTTTGTTCATACATAGGGAGGGTCCCCTCCATAGAGACTGCCATCTTGGATTTTTGCATCTTGCAAGTTTTTACTGCACTACAGAAGGGAGCAAATAAAAGAAACACAGTTTTTCAGATTCTGCTTGCCATGGAAACTAGTACTAGTAGTGTGCATTGCAATCTAGGATCTGACTGTTTGATGCTGCTAATATTCCCCAATTTTACACACTGCACCTTTAATGTGACACTAATTGTGGGGAGGCATACAAGAAAACACTTCCACAAAATCTGGACTTTTGCACATATACAAGCAATAATAGAGGAACTGAGCACTCCACCTAGAGTGATTGTTGTGAAGCAGACTCACAGTGCACGGCCCTCCACTGCCTGCCACTTGTCCTTAATTTAGGAGTCTTTGCAGTCACACCTTCACTCTATAAGGTTTATTCAAGCATTAGTATACCCCGCTTCTTTAAATGCATGGTTATGACTTAACAAGAAAGAAAAGCTGCTAAAAAGTTGCACAAACCCTGCTGATCTGGTCTGCGTTATGTTTTACAGTGAGTCCTGATCAGAGTAATAGAGCAGGCTGAATTTTCACTTCAATTTTCATGTTTGATCTTTTTTCAATCTTTGATCTTGAAATTTCCCCTTGTGGGACAAATAAAGGAAAAGGAATATCTTATCTTTTGCAATGCCCGATGGAAGCAGCTGCATGCACTTAAAGTAATGATGGCGTAAATCTCAGCAATTTTTTTCTGGTTTATAGGTCTCAGCCAACATTTTAGAAAAAACTGAGTATTAAGATTGCATCCTATGCACCAGAGTTTACATTATTTGCCATGAAAGGTATCAGTGAGAAATTTCAAAATCATAGTTTGAAAAAACTAATGTTTCTTCTGAATGTTTTAAATGCTGCAAGAAATCTTGTAGTTAAAATAATAATCAAACAATAAATTATAAAAATAACAATAATTAAGTGATGAGCTCAATGAGGCAAATAAAAAAACACCTTGTTTTTAATACTTCACAGGCAACCAGCAAATAGAAAAAAATGATGTTTCAATACCTAAAAAGCTCAACTTAAACTAGTAATTTAAAAAAATGCCATGTACTGTTATATTGAAAATAACTGGTTAAAGTTATGTGAAAATTTGTAATAATGCAGAGAAGAACCAAGTACAATGACTGTTCAGAAGCGCTGGTTTATTTATGAAATATAAAGTCATTCTTAATAAAGGGCACACAGAAAGACAAAAATAAATTACCTGTATGAAGGGCGCCGTGAAAGAATCTCTCGGCGTTTCTGAGAGTCGGTCACGCTGTCTACTGACTCCTGTGAATCCTCACTCTCTGCTATGGTGGAAATCTGGATCAAGGAAAAACAAAAACAAGCCTTTTAAACTGAGGCAAAGAGATGAAACACTTAAAACAAGCATGTGATCAGGTGTTTGTGTGTTACCTGTACAGCTTGAACCTGTGGGGACTGGATAACAGACGGCTGTGCAGCCTGGATGACTCCATGGACCTGAACCGTCTGCCCATTGGGAAGTTGAACCAGTGTTACAGTGGGACCTGTTGCTGAGGCGTGGCCCGCTGTCATGGAAACCTTAAATACGCAATTAACAATTAACATTAACATCTTCTTTCTGCAATTGAACATGACTGTCTGACTTCCTGAGCCACAGCTGTGATATCATCATCAAGGTTGTGATTTGTCACCTGGGCCAAGGTGGCGATCTGTGCAGGAGTGATCTGCTGGTTCTCGGTCTCAGTCACAGCAGTCTCCGCCCCCTGCTGAGCCTCTGCTCCTGACTCCATCTTCATTGGTTACACTGAAGCTAAAAGATAAAAAAGGAAATAACTTTTTTACAGCAGTAGCCACAGCATCAACATAAAGGTAGTGTCAGGGTCCCCGATGATTTGTGAGCTGCACCCCCAGGAAACCAATGAAAAACACATCCAAGTCAACCCAGTGTTAATGCACAATGAATTTATATATATTAGCAGTATCATTTCATTCCAATAGCTTCAGTGCACTGTTTCCTACAGACATGGATCAAATCATATTCAGGTCTTGACAGGCCCTGTGGTATTAAAGCAGTTATAGCTTCAGCAACTTTCTAATACTGATAGAGAGCTCTCTCTAAAAGCCAGTCATGAAAGTCATACTAAAATTATAGGTAAATGTCACAAAGTAGTAGCTTGAAACATCCAGTTCTTTTCTGTTTGTTTGCCTGTTGAACCCTTTAGTTCTGCCAGCGGTGGTATTTTCTCTTTGTAAGAGACAGTAACATTTTAGGTAAAATAACAGCAGCACCAGTTCTGATTGTCTTGAGGTGTTTTCAAAGAAAAGGTTCTTATCTGATATTGTGAATACTTTTAATCATCGTAGGCATTTGAGGAAACTTTGTTCATGGATCTAATTATGTTTTTCTACTCTCAAATGACCTTTCAAAGATCATCAGCATTTGCAGACTACAAATATAGATAATCCCTCTGAAGATCAGATTTGAGGTCTATCTCAGAAGTTGTCAAAGCTTTTCTTAATTAGTAATCATCCATTTTAAGAAAAAATGTGTCCCAAGTTGCTCCTCTGCCACACTACAGCTGAAAAGACTTAAAAATCTGTAAGTAGTTGTAGTTGCTAACCTCAGAAATGTGCGGTAGGTCTGGTGTGTGCACTTGGTAAAAACATCTACATGTGTTTATGATTATTTATACGGTGGAGCATTTGGGAAGAAATGTTGAGGATGCAACTGTCAGCATCTGATGGAAGAAAAAGAGACAAAGAAAGATCTATCTGTGAGGTGATTCTAACTGAATAATCATATTTATAGCAAGTATAAATTTAAAATAAATAAGTTCATTCACTGCTGCTTCAATCAATTTTTGCACATTTTTGCAATATTACAGTACAAACTGCAGGTCTTTCATTGCACTTTAGATATATAATAACTCTAAAATTACATTGACAAAAAACTTAATTCTACACTCCTGACTAAAGGAAATGGTGCTTCCTAATTCAATGTTTAGTCAATCAAAACACCAGAAAAAAATCTTTGTAATTGTAAAACCAATGAGCATCAAATCTGATCATGTCTCTGATTTTTAGCCTTTAGATCAAAAATGTTGAACTCTGACCTGGTACACTGTTTTATGAGAGCTTCCAAAGTATTTACGTGTAATTACAACTCTATACCACTAAACAGCAGCATAACATCGACTGCATATAAGATCAGAGCACATTAATTTTCATAACAGCTCTGCCAATAGTGCTGCAAAATTAATCTAATTGCAATGTTAAGCTGTCTAATTATACAACTGTATAAAACCACAAATATTTTTGCATTAAGTAGTACTTAAAAGGTTTACAAACATACCTGCAGAAAAGCCTTTAAGTTTACAATAGTGCCTGTGCATTTGCACTTTGTAAAAGTTTATTTTCAAAGAATAAAAACCTTTAATTTATTGGAAAATATTAAGATATTTTTAAAACAGGACAGTGATAGAGACACATGAACTTAATAAATGACAAAATTTTCTATGTGAGTTGTGAAGATTTGTATAATTAGAACAGTTAAATGTTAGTATGTGCCCATTTTGCACTATCATACATAAATACATGTACAATAATAATTTTTTACCATCAAACTTTTTAAATGAATTGTACTGTAATTGTACACTTTGTCTGTTTGCCATAATTTCCCAAAAGTTCTGCTGTCACATCTTATCCGTGCATTACCAGAACTACCAATAATCAGTCAATTATGTTGTTTGTTTTCTGTAGTCTGCACAGGCTGTACAGTTACAACTGGCCCTTTTAAAGGCAGCCATAATGCTGATGTGGCCCAGAATGAAACTGAGTTTGACAACATTGCGTTAGACCACATATTAAACTAAAATTCTTGCTGATAATTAGATGCATGTCAACGGTATGTACAGAAACCCGATACCAGTATAGGGAATCTGTGTCAATACCATGTCCTTGTTCTCATAATCAGTAAGACATTGCAGATACTGGACTCACTCAAGGTACAGAAAATCTGACATTAATTTAATACTTTTAAAGATGTTTTCAGGACCCCCTTAAATCATTTTTAAGAGTACTGTAATTTCAATATCCGCCCTGTTAGATTAGCAACACAATAACATATATTTGTGCCAGTAGTGAGACGAAAAAAAGTGGCAGCAAAGAAAAGATAGTAGTTTAATTGTAATATGCATATTAAGCTTTCTTTGAAAATGTTCAGATAAGACTATGAGGAAAAAACCCGATACCATACAGTAGCTGAATGGAATGTCTGTTTTTATTTAAGTGGCCTAAAAGTAGTCATGCCCCAATGTAGAAGTTCCTATTACAGATTTTGCACTGCAGTCAAACCTAAAAGTAGAACAGTATACATTTTGTTTTCCAAATATAAAATACAAGGTAGAATTTGCCATTCCAGAATATTTATAATACTCTTCAATTCATATTTTAAAGCATTAGTGTGTCAATGATCACTTTATTGCTGCAGCTGATCAGCCACAGCTCACTTTAATTGAGCTGAACTGTTTAACATAAATCTACATGAATTGTGAATGCTCAAATCTCACGTGATTAAATCTAAATATAAAACACAAAGCAAAGACAATAGCCTACACCCCTCTAGATTACTGTAAAAATAAAACACAAAAAATAGGACTGTATAATCATTAATTTAAGAAATTTTAATACTTTTTAAAAGCCTTAACTGTGGCTATATTGATTCATTAACTTTTAATACTTTTTTAAGACTCTGCAGCCATCTTGCTGGTGTTATTTTACAGCGTGATGTTAGCCTCTACTCATGTGAGTATATACTCAAAGTTGGAGCCATGTCTGCTGCTGATATTTGATATTTAACACTAAATGAGGATGACAACAGTAGAGGTGAATGAAAAAATTGCACTGACAATTGTCATGAAGCAGGATTTGGAATATCTTATGAAAATGAAACAAACTTTTAAAATAATTATAAGAACAGTCATTGGATTATCAAATACTCGTATTTGTAATTGGTATTGGTGAGTACCCTTAATACTTTCACTTGTTGATGTGGAATAAGGTGGTATTGGTGCATCTTTCATGTTGTGTTGTTTTTAAATAAGTATATAGCTTCATACCTACCAAATCCTAACCAGATTATACTTTTTCATAAGTATTACCAAAGTTTTTAGTGAAACAGGAAGATTTTACATCTAAAACTAAAAACTAAAGGAGTTGAAGGAGTTGGAATGACGTTACAAAATAGTTTTTTGTTATCTGCTGTGGTTAAACATGGTCTCCCTGTGAAAAGGACAGGAACTATTCCACTAGTTTAAGACAAGAGAAAAAGTTTCTTCTGAACACTCATCTTTATATTAAAAACCCTCTCACTTTTAGTTCATATCTCCGTCTGACTTGAGGCTGTAACAGTGAGAGTCGATCATTGCCGTGTTGTTCAGTGATCTCACACTGTGCGTAGCTTCTCTCCGCTGCATGATTGGCTTTACACATTTCTCCCTCTGCTTTTCAAAAATCACTCGGATGCTCCGTGTGTGACAGCACAGCCACATGGCCGGGCAACGCCCCCTCAAAGCTGGACCGGTCACATCCCAGGGGGTAAAGGAACATTAAAACCCTAATGTAATAGCAAATACAAGATGAGTGTTAAACGTTAAGGCCTGCTCAATTCATGTTTTCACCGTCTAACAAAACGCTTCGGCCTGCAATGGCCGATGTCTAGCGACGGTAAATGAATGGAAACTGTCAACAACATATACACAAGGCAGAGGTTACATAAGAAGACTTGAAATGAAAAAAAAAAAAATCAAGTGTAGGCCAAAAAATGCAATGCAGCAAAGGAGGTAGGCGAAATAGCTGAACACATCATGGTTGTTGCTTTCAATGCACCGTTTAAGAAAAAAAACGTCGCAAATATGTGCGCTACACCTTCGACCGTTACAGCGTAATGTGGCAGCTGAGTGGCTCATCACTGCTAAAGTCATGTCACATCATCTGATGTGTCAACATGCTATCTGTCTCCCCTGTTTCACTGTAAAAGTCACACATTTGCTGTATTTCCCACAAACAGCCGCAGACTCCCCTCCCTCCATCCTGCTACAAACACACAGCGGCGCCATGATCTCTTTGTTTCCTTCGGGCCGAACCCGACCAGACCGACACTTTCTACGGCTTCGTGTCGTCACTCTGAGCCCCGGACACCGCTCCGTCCTTACCGATACAGGCTCCTTTCGTCACTCCCGGGCCTCCGGAGCTCCACTTTTATTCTGGCCGACACGTAAGAGCCCGCGTCAGGCTACACCTCCGCCGCGTCACCGGGAACAACAACACGGAGATTGGAGAAGGACGAGAAAGCAGATGGCGACACTGGCCGGAAATGCCCGAGTTGCCTACGAAGGAGGACGGAAAAAGCCGAGGAGTAGCGAATCACTACGATACCCTCCTGCCTTGTAAAACCGCCGACAAATTCACCGTTTTTTAACAAGAGCAACAGTTTTTTTCGCTCAATTTAAAGGCTACACGGTTTGTCTAAAACATAATAATGTAACAAAGAAATAATTAAAAAAACAAGTTTTCATCATTTTATCTGATAGAGATTGTAAGCACGAGCGACTTTTTAACTTTGTTAACCTCTATTGGAAGAATAATCACATTTTTAAGAGAAGATGAGAAATGTTCTGAGTTTCTTCAACAATGTTTCTGGTAAGATCATGAACGTTTTAAATTAATATTTGAGTTCTATCAGGAGCACCAACATAAAAAATGGGTTTATTAAAAAATTTTTGCCCCCACAACACCGTCAATATCCATGCAGATTTACCAACAGAAATAAATCACACCCCTAAAAAGCTAGAGACTGGACCATACTGAAATCTGACTTGTTCATATTACATGCATATTTCTGCTCTCTCAACATGCTCTCTCTTTTAGAAAAAAAAAAGCCAACAACTACATCTCAGCTTTTGATGAGAAAAAGTGATAGAATACACACCGTGATTGGTCAGTGCTTTTTCTGCACAGTCTGGTGGCTGTTAAGTCTTATAGCCCATCCACAATGTCAAGCCAACTTTTTGAAAGTTGAAGCCTCATTGCACTTTCCTTTCATTTTCTCTCCTCCAGTATGAAAATGAAGGTGTAGGGGGAGATAGAGCGACAGCCCAATCCCGTGGGTGGTGGGTGTTACCCCAGCCAGAGTACCTCACCCTGGCTCTGCTACCCCATCATCTTTCTTTAAACTTTTCTCTTTTTCAGTCTTGTCTTTTGTTCTCTTTGCCAACCTCTTTGTTTAATGCTGGACCAGAAATGGTTTTGATTGCTTTGTGCGGGCACTTGCTTGTATGGAGCCCCGGTTTTCCGAAGGTGGCAGTGTTGTTTGTGTTTCAGTGGCAGCGTTGGGTTTTGTGGTGGGTTATGCAGCTTCTCAGGGGTGCATTTGATTATAATTGGAATAAAAGATCCCGTTTTTGAGTCCTTTTTCATTCATTTTAAACTTCACAGACTACCTTATTGCAAAGGCGAAATCCATCACAGAGCCATGCTTGAAGTCACTGAGCTCTTCAGAATGACCCTTTTTGCCTCACAAATGTTTGCAAATGGAGACTACAAGGCCAGGGGATTGATTTTATAGATCTGTGGCAATGGGTCTGATTGAATCACCTGCATTCAATCATTAACAGGTGTGGTCAAATACTTTTTTCCATTTAGTGTACATATTTTTGGCATCGATTATACTTAAGAATTACATATTTGAAGCTGGGGCTGTATGCTAATGTCGTTTTAAGCACAGTTTCCTCACAGGAACGAGGTTCCTGGTATGAATCCTGGTTGGACAGTGCCTGGAGTTTGCTTGTTCTCTTTGTGCATTTGTAGGTTCTCTCCAGGTACCCTGGACAGTAAGTCCCAGTCCAACAGGGTGCTTTTTCTTAGTGACTCTAAATTGTCCATATGTGAGTGTGCCTGGTTGTTTATCTCTGTGTGGCAGTGCTGTGATTGACTGTTGACCAGTCCAGGGTGTATCCCGCTTCTTTCCAGTGACAGCTGGGATTGGCTCATGCCACTGTCTGGCTTGTGTAAATCATTGTCACTCAAATATGTCACAAGTTCTACAATTGAATTTTTCATTGGAAAAGTCCATTCATGGTGGGAAAAAGCACAGTTTCAAACAAAGGGAATGTTGGCTAATGCCATTTAGTTGCTTTATTTTGTTTTACTATGGTTCACAGTTTCTTGCAAAGAAAATGATTCATTTGTTAAAGTAATTTTACATAAACTGACAAGTCAAAATTGTTGCATAAAGGCCTGTTGGTAAAGTAATTCTAACAGTCAGCACCAGAGGGAGGCAAAACATCGTTTTACTGCACATGGAGGCAGGGGTCTGCAGGTTCACTGCTTCAGCCTTACACAGAGGATATGAAAATACTGTTTCTAAGACAAAAATAGATAAATAAGTCTATTTTATTCTTTTGCCTCAGTTTCATAGAGCAGATAGCATGTACCAAACAGTGCCAGGTTTGGGATTTAAACCAGGGCAGTAAGGACTGTAGTCACTTCATGCGACACCTTCTCTAACAACTGATCTACTACTTGTTGTAGTATTCTTACTGGTATAAGGAAATGGATCATTATTGGATGAAAAATTATCATTATAACTGCATAATGGATTGCAGCCCCTCTCATCCACCCAAGCTGTCATCCTATCCCACGCCAGGGGAGACCCATCATACCTGGGATAGTCCAAGTTCACCAACCTCCCCTCATGCAGGCTCAAGATTAGTCACATAAACAAAAAAAAACAACAACTCTGAAACAGCTTTTCCCCCTGAACTGTGGCCAATACATGACCCCCACTCCAAAACAAACAAGAATACACATGCAGTATAGATCTACTGCTGCTAAATGTTTAATATCTCTTGTGCAATGATTTATTCATTCACTGCACAATAACTGTTTATTTATCCGTACAGTCACTGCACTATAACTGTTTATTAGGTCTTCACTTATTCATTCAGACACTGCACCCTGACCGTTTACTTATTTATCCACTATGTAATAACTATTTATTTAGCTCTATCTGCCATCTTAAAGACATTTCTCTATTTGTTAAGTTTAGCACAAGTACTTCTATCTGTATAAATCCGTGGATTTATTCTAATAAACTGACCAAATTTTAAAATGCTGCCGTAAAGGAGTGCTACAGTCTTCTACATCTCAGTCTTCTACAAGTCTTCTGTGTTTTTCATCAGTCACTTTATTAGTTTGTTTGCCATATTATAAGTCAGTTCAGGAACATTTCTTAGCATTTTTATGCAGATGACATTCAGCTCTACCTCTCAGAAAAAACAAAAGAAGTGATCAAATCTGATCTTACTGTGGCAGAATTTTGACAAAATTCTGATAGAATCTTTGAAAACTGATGCAATGTCTCAAATCAAGCCACAAATAATAGTTATTGACAAAGGAATGTATTTGTGCTGTAAGCAGTTAATGAGAAATGGCTTTTGGGTTCAAAATATGAATTAGAAATTATTACTCATGTTTTCACCTAGTGTCGTTTAGATTACTATAATGCACATTTTATTTGTTTTAACAGACCATATTTAGACTTTTCAGAGTGCAGCTGTCAGTTTTAGAATTTATTTTAACAACTTAGAGTTTACTTTCAGAGCTTTGCATGGAAAAACTCCTTCTAACAGGTAAGTTATGGCCAGATGGCAGGGATAGCCAAATTTACTTTTCTATCTGCTTGTCTGTGCATGACACTGTCATTGAGACAACACAGGTCTATGTCAAAGAAACACCTGGCTCAAAATGGAGGGAAATCTACAACAAGCTTTCACTGAGGCTAAAAAAAAAATCAATAAGTTATGTAAGTCTTGAAAATGTGGAAGCTTCTACAGCAGGGACACAAAACTTTCCATCTGGATTTATGCTGTTTTAGTCCTGACTTCTCTTCCTTTCAAACCTATATACAAAAGACAAATCACAGTTGTAATCTCACAAAATCTGCTTTTTGTCTTTCCAGGAACCACAGTTTGACAGAAGATGAGAGGCAGCCTGTTGTTTTAAATCTCCCCTTATGGTGGCGCTGTAGAGCCGTGTAAACTCTGCGACCATGTGCTCCTCAGTCTGCGCCTCCCCTCCTCCTCCTCCTCCTCCCCAGCGACAGAGAGAGGAGAGCTGCTGGTGTGTCATCACGCAGATATGTGGAGTTTATCAAGGCAATTCCTTTTATAATCCTCCTGATGCTCGTTGCCTGTGTTTTATCTGTTTAATAGCATTTTACGGCTACACGCCATAAAAAACACCCTTTTTATTGTGACACCAAACACATTGTTTGGGGAATTGACCCTGCCTGGGTAATGAACAGCGGTGAATTTGCAGCCAGTTATATAAAAAAAAAAAAAAACGTAGGGGAGGAGGTGTAGGGGAGGTGAAGGGGGGGCAATTTTGACCCAAACAAGAGAGGAGGAATATTTTACAGAAAGGGGAAGGAAGACTGCTCTCCATTTCCTGTTAGAGGTTTGAACACTGCTGATTTTTGGCTTTGTGTGGTTTACAGGAGAGACGTCCATTAGACAATATTAGCTCAACAATAAAAGAAAGAAAAAGTATTATTAATCATACAAATACAAGGAAATATATCTCAGCCAGACAGTTCACGTTTGAAATGTCTATTGCAACAGGAGAAAACAATTTGACATGAACTAGCAGGCATTGCTCCATAGAAATTTAGATTACAGGACACAATGAAGGAAAGTTAAAATTGTACTGTATGCAGACAATGTGGTGATATATTTTTCAGAGCGTCTTTGATGCTTTAACTCCACAAGGAGATGTTGTGAATAGAAGATGCTGGCCTTTAACCTGACATGCCAGATAGACTGCTTCACATTTTCATGGCATTGGATACACACTGTTTGGACAAAAGTATTCAACTGCACTGACATTGAATTCAAATACATGTACTTTAATATGAATTAAGTTCCCCTCTCACAGCTATAAAAGCCTGCACTCTTCTTGGAAGGCTTCCCACAAGTTATTGGAGTGTTTTGTTTTGTGCCCATTCAATCCTTAGAGCAATTATGAGGTCAGGCACTGATGTTGAACCAGAAGGCGTGGTTCACAATCTCTGTTCCAATTCATCTCAAAGGTGCTTGATGGGGTTGAGGTCAGGGCCAGTCGAGTTCTTCCACAGTGAACTTATCAAAAAATGTCTTTATAGCCCTTGCTGTGTGCACTGGGGCACAGCTGGGGACAGAGTCTTCCCCAAACTGTTGCCATGAAGTTGGAAGCATAGCATTGTCCACTATGTCTTGGTATGCTGAAGCATTAAGCTTGACCTTCACTGAAGATAAGGGGCCTAGCCCAAACCCTGAAAAACAGCCCCATACCATTATTCCTCCTACACCAAACTTTGCAGTTGGCACAATGCAGTCAGGCAGGTACAGCCAGCAGGTAGAGAAGGTGTTTGAGCATGTGCAGAGAAAGTTCCATACGCAGGTAGAGAAAGTTTTGAGCATGTGCAGAGAATTTTCTATACGCAGGTAGAGAAAGTGTTTGAGCATGTGCAGAGAAAGTTCTATACGCAGGTAGAGAAAATGTTTGAGAATGTGTTACAATGTTACAATGTTACAATGTCATTTAGCAGACGCTTTTCTCCAAAGCGACGTACATTTGAGAGCAAGAACAACACAAGCAATGATCTAGATAAGAAGAAACAACATCAGTAAGTGCCATCAAGTGCTTCAGGTCCAATTGGACGCAAGTGCTGCCGTGTAGAGTTTAAGGCAGAGTACCTAAAATATACGTTGTTTATGTCGTTTTTTTTTTTTTTTTTTTTTTTTGTTTTGTTTTTGTTTTTTGTTTTTTGTTTTTTTTTTTTGTTATTAGACAGCAACAATGAATCAAGGAAAATGTGGGATCACTAATCGCCATTCATTAGACTTCACAACAACTATTTACCAAGTACCAAGTGCTGGATCATTCCCAAAGAGCTGGGCAAAGAAATCCCAGAAGTGGAGCAGGACAGTGCGAGCTAACTATAGTTGGGAAACTCATTCAACCACTGGGGGCAGCAGTGGAGAATAGTCTGGCTGAGACTCAATCTACTACTGGGGACAACAGTAGAGAATTGCCTAGCTGTGCAGAGAAAGTTCCGTACGCAGGTAGAGAAAGTTTGAGCCTGTGCAGACAAAGTTCTATACGCAGGTAGAGAAAGTTTTGTATGGAGGTAGAGAAAGTTTTGAGCATGTATAGAGGAATTTTACATGCATGCACAGGGAAAACTCAAAGTGGCAGATTTACAAGCAAGCAGAAGCAACCTGAAAAAGAGGAAAATGGTTGGAGCAGAAGCAATTAAAAGATTTGAGAGCAACCAGACATTTTAAGCACAAACAGAAAATATTTAAGCATAAAGAGGAAGATCTGAGCTCAAAGGCAGGTTTAATGGATAGTGAAGAAAAATCAGAGCCAAAAATGATTAGTCACGCTCTACAGCTTTAAGAACTGCTCTTGTGTTTTGCAACAATAATGGCTTCATGCATAATCCTTACACCTAAAATCAGCAGAATAGATATGTTTTGAAAAACAATCCCCCTAAAATTTTTCAAGGCAGTAAACATAAAATTGCCATTTTAATATGGTGTCTTATTGGGATTCCTTGGCTTTTTGGAGTCAACCTCTACTGGACACTCGAGGAACTGTCATATTTTTTGTACTTCTGCATTGGCTTTTATTGTCAACACCCAAGGTTGCTTTTGTGAGACACTGTTGGTGGAGGTGTTGGCTGATGACGCCATCTAAGGCTAATGAGATGATGAAGCTGATGAAACTGAAGGACTGGGAGGCTGAGGGTGGCACATTATGATGGTATGAATGAGCTGGAGGCAGAAAAAAGACATATTTTTAAAAAGACTGCAGCATTTAGATCAGCGAACAATAAGGGGGTGTTGCAGTGCTGTAGGGTATTTGTGACCTGGTGAAGAGAACAGCTGATTTTAGATAAGTGAATACAAAATGATATGTAATACTGAACCATAGCACTACAATGAAATATAAATTCTTCAGGAATAAAATTAAAAATATATAGATCTGACCTACTGTGGACACTTGTGGTGAGCCACCATTGCATGATTTACCTTTTTTCCACCACACACAAAAAAAACAAAACAAAACAAAACAAAACAAAACAAAACAAAAAACAAAACAAAAAAATAACCAAACATGAAACATTGTTAAGAAGTTTGGTTGCAAATGTTGCCGAAAAAGCAAATAAATCCTTTGTGTCCAATGGGTCAATGACAATCATGAGCAAAACAGGAAGCATGCTGTTTTACTGTTGGAATACTTACTCTGCTGATAAGTTATCCATAAGAAACAAAAATAGCTTGGTTTGTAACATCTCAGCAGAAATACCATTAGCAGTGCTATATCCAGGTTCAACCATTGAACTGTTTACTTACTGCTATTGCTGCTTATCATATGTGCACATTGGAGCAACAGATAAAATATCATCATTCTTCTTCAAGCTCTAAATCTGCACACTAACATCAAGTATACATATTGAAGTATTTCTCCCATGACCACTAGAAGTGTATTCCTTTGAAATTTCTTTCCTGCAGTACATATGTGTGTAAATGTGCAAAACTACACTCATATACATAAGAGTGGAGTGAATGGATTGGCTGTGTCATAAGATTGATTTTGTTCTGATTTATCAGTTTTCATCTTGATCAATCAATGGAATATGCCAGCGCTCAAAAGTAGAGGCAGATCTTGGACATTCACAGGTGCAGTGTCTCTGTGGTTGTGTTAAGTTTTTGGAGAAGACAAGCTTTTTCAATTTTTACTGAATTCAAATCCCTCCTGCTCACTCCTTTTATCACCACCTGGAGAGATTTTGACACCTTCACAGGAAACTGTGAATCTCTGTGGCGTGATGCTTGTGTGTATTTAGAAGCGCTGGCGTAGTTACTCGAAAAGTAATGCATTTCACATTACAAGCTTTATTTTCTTTTTTCAAACATTATTTAATCACTTACTGCTGAAAATAATTGGTTACACTACTGTTTACTACTAGTGTTTTTGCACTAAAATGTCTACATTCATGAAATAAGACTTGCTATCTCAAACCATTTCAAAATGTTTCAGATGTTTCTGTATCTCACTCATGTTTTCTGCAGCTCACTTATGATTTACCATTTTTATTTTCTGCCGTCAACTATGCACTCTGTCAACCAGACTACCCTGTACATGTAACTCCACCTCCACTCAACCTGCTGACCCCATGCTTGTGAAGGCCATCCCTGAATGTTTTAACCTTGCATAGCAGATGGATACGCCCGTTTCTGTGTGTCTCACTGGTGAATCCATCGTGCAAAGCTCCCATCTGAACCGTTTGGGCGTGGTTAGAAAGTGACAGGACCAATCAGCGACGGGGAGCAGTATTTTCAGGCGCGGCAGAGTCGTGACCTAAGCAAGCAGCAACAAGAAACCGGTGCAATTATGGTGGAAGACATCAGTATGGATGCTGCTCAAGCGCCAGTTTTATCAGAACTTGACAAAAATTCTTTGTTAAAAGAAGAACAAAGAACAGCAGTGAGTTGCTTTCTTTTCCAAAACGACAAAAGTTGTGTTGCTTTGCAAGCAATGTATGCTCACATCAGCAAAAAATCTTATTCGCATGATACACAAGATGTCTCTTTTATGTACATTGATTACAAAAAGCCTATTTATCTCTGTTTTTGTTGAAACCCGTTGTTGAAATCAAGACTTGTCTGCCTGGTTTCTGTAGGCATCATCATCTTCAACCCTCAAATGATGTTGATTTGAGCCACTCTGCCATTTCATTTGTTCATCCATGGACTTAAACATGATGTAAGTAAAGTATGTAGAGTGATGTTTACGTGCACATAAAAAATACATTTGAAGACCTTAAAGTAACACAAGTAAGGATGATTATTTAATTATGGGATTACCAAAGTTAGCAACTGTCAGGGCTGTGATTGACTGTGCCATGGCTTAATTTTTATTTCAGGGTACATGTTCAGAGGACATGGCTTTCAGACTGCCTGCGTGTTAGTTTCCATTTCCTTCTTATTTAAAAAATGGTTATCACTTTGGGTCTTTATTCTCATCATGACATTAATCCCAATGTATAAGCTATCAGTTTTATGTGGCTCATGCGGCTTTCACATGGAGTTTTATGCAAACTTTAAGTGAACTTTCATTATGTTTTGCACTGAGAGACTTCCATCTAGCAACTCTGCCATAAAGCCCGGATCAGTTGATGGCTGGGGTGATGGCTGTAATTCTGGATATTTGTCCCATCTCCACCCAGGATGTCCGGAGCTCAGTCAGAGTGACCTTCCACTCTGATTGCTCAGTTTGGCTGGACAGCCGGCTCTTGGACAAGTCCTAGTTGTGCCAAACTTCTTCCATAAGAGAATTATGGAGGCCACTGTGCTCTTGGAACCTTCAGTGCAACCCTGAAACCTTCTCCAGATCCCCGCCAATCCTGTCTCTGAGCTCTGCAGGCAGTTCCTTTGACTTCATGGCTTGTTTTTTTTTTGCTCTGATATTGTCAGCTGTTAGATATAGAGAGATGTGTGTCTTTCCACATCATTTTCATTCAGTTTAATTTGCCACAGGTGGAGTCAAGCCAAGGTGTAGAAACATCTCAAGAGAAATGGAAGAAACCTGAGCTAAATCCCAAGTGTTTTTGCAAAGAGTCTGAATTCTAAAATTTTAGAATTTCAATCAATTTGAAAAGCTCTCAAAAAATAAGTTTGTAAAGAGATTTGATGAAGTTAAACAAACCAAGAAAGACAGTTTGACAGCAGGGAGACGCAGCTAACATGTGCCTATAAAAATCCTCATTGTGACACGCGCCGCAGATGTCACGCAGCACACACACACACTCTGTCTGAAATGAGTTTAAAATGTTATATTACTAAGTTAAGACAAATGTAATATAGGTCAACCTGTCGAGAAAAAATCATTTCTATGATTAATTAATCAACAAAGGATGTTTGGCAGTAAATGTTTGAATAAAAGGGGAATAAAGGGGAATGTTTTGAAGATGAAGAGCAGAGTGTGTTCTCCAAACTCTCTCTCTCACACAGAAAAACACAGGCAGACACAGAAAGAGAAAGAATCAATAGAGGCATTTGGTCTATTATCATAAACACACAGTGGCTACGTTTGTGTGCATGTGTGTGTGAAGAATGGTGTTTTTTATCTCCAGATGGTTGACTGAGACTTGGCTGCTTGGTACAGAGAGTCGGAGAGAGAAAAGCAGGCAGAAGGCGTCTTTTCTACTTGAGCCCCACTAAATGTGTATGTGTGCCATGTCTGCCAACCTGCCTGCCTAGATGTCTGTGTGTGCATTTGACTGACCTTGAGAAAGGAGGCTCAGTAGGAGGAGAGAGGGATGAGGAACCCCCCCACCCCCCCACCCCCCTGCTGTGCCTCCCCCCGTGGGTAAAGAACGGCTGGCTTCTCATCCTCCTCCTGTCCGTCTCTTTTCTCTCCTCTTCTCCTCTTTTATCTTCTCTGCTCCTCTTTCATGTCTGTGACCTTTTTCCCTTTCCTGCTCCCTTTGCTTCTCCTCTTGTTTCCTCTACTCACCCCCTTGTCTTCTTTCCTTCTTTTTTTGTTTCCTTCCCTCATCTCCCTTTTTGCCCTTGTTTCCTTTCCTTTGCTTTCTTCCCCTCATCTTCTGCAGTGTTGATTTCTTTGCCAAAAATATTTTAAAAATTGTGAATGACCTTTTATCATGAGTAAGAGGGGACCATGAAACAACATGAAAATATGTTATTTACAAAAAACAGGCCTAAATTTTGTGGTTTTTTTTAACTTAAATATAAGACTATTTAAGAGACAAGATATTTAAGAATTCTTAAGGATGTAAGAATATTTTTAGTAAACATTATACTGTAGCTGTGTCCCATTTCAAAGGTTGCATCCTCAGAAGCATGCATTTGAAGGCTGTGAAGTGGTGTGTCGAAAGCTGTTGTACTGTAAATGTTCCTTACATGTATCCTCCTTTCCCTGGAAAATGAAGGATCTATTAGGTGCATGCTTCCTGTTTCATATATTCATTAAATATTGTTCACATTCATCTGGGAAACCTCCCATACAAAGCATTTAGGAAGGGGAGAACTTTTCAAAAAATTCTTGGGAGGTGAATAAAAAACATTCAGTCACATTCATCATGGGCCAATCAGAGCAAGGTTGTGCACATGTGCAACTCAGGTAAGTAACGCGAGCGCCAGAGGCAGTCACTGTTGTAGTTTTAACAGCTGAGCTTGTTGGTGGATAAAACTCACTCCGAGGCCAGCCTAGAGAAATGCAAAAACATCCTCTATTCAAGGAAGCTTTCAGTGTGGCTCGTTGCTCTTGCTTCAATAAAGAAATGTGGCCCAGTTCTGATAAAACCACTGCAGTGCTATAGCTACATCTGAGCTAAATGCTCCATTGGTGGCAGCCATTGTGTTCAGCTCCCAGTACAGCTAAACCCCACCTGTAGCTACTCCTGTGCCTTTTTGTCAATTTTAATCAATTTTTCTATCATTTCTACCTCTGGCTTAGCAGAGCCTGTGATGTGGCCCCCTGTGTCACTGCAGACAGGAACTGCTTTGAATAATGGCTTGAGTTAAGCCAGTTCATTTCAAGTAACACTTTTAAGACAATATGCCCAGGTGAGACAAAATGGTGAAAAATAGCTGAGGGCTTGAAGGGGTAATACAGTGTTTAAGGAGTGCATGTACAAAATGACTCTCTGACATCCAGTGATCTTCAATTACTGAGCTTTGTTATGCTGCTCCTTTTTCATTTATGATGACTTAAGGAAGGGGTACTTTACTTCCTGTAAGGATAAAACACTTTTAGTTCAACAGAAAATAAGGAACTTTAGGTAGATCAAGAGTTTGCTTGATCTCAACAGAACCACAGAAAAATGAACCTCTTAAAGAAATAAATACATGAAAATGGATGGACATGAAAACCTGTCTGTTTTTTGAAAAAGAAATAGACATTCAAAGGTGCAGTGATTTCCTCATTTCCCATCACTGTGGGAGCAGGAGGCTGCTGCTGTGAGTATCCGGCTGTTGCCTGCTACAGTAGCTCGGCTACAGTAGTCCTGAAAGGACAAAATAGCATGAGGTTAATGCCATTAATAGAAGGCAGATAGATTTTATTTTCATGCCTTGCCTCCTGTGATGCTCCTCTTCCACAACAATGAGGGAAATCTCCCTCTGTGAGTGACGTGTGAATGGGAAACCCTGGTAAATGTCAGGGCAGGCTGTCCTGAAATTTTCTGTTTCCGGGAGTGTGAAAGGGCTAGTGTCTCTGTTACTGCCTTTTTTCTCTCCTTTCTCCTTTATCTTGTCTCCTTCTTTCCCTCTTCTTTATCTCTACTCCCACTGTCTTCTCTCTTTCCTCCTCTCCTTACCCCCATCTTTTCATCCCCTTCCCTTTCCTTTCTTCTCTTGTTATCCTCTCCTCTCCACTTTATCTCCTCCCTTCTCCCCATTGACTAACTGCAGACTCCACCAACAGTCGCTCTCAGCATCCGAGGTGTTTTGCATGAAAGAGAAGAAGAAAAGAGGGAACACAGACACGTCTAAAGAAAAGGGGGAGCAGGCAATCAAATGCCAAACTAAAAGCTCTTTGAAAGGCTTTGGATTCTGCTGGATGTCCGGGGGGTAATTTTTAAAAACGCTGCCAGGGGGGAGACGGTCAAAGAGAAGGTGTGACAGTCTGTCTGCAATATGTTTCATATTCACAAAGGGTCCGAAAGCAGTGCTTTGATTCCTCCACAGCACTTCTATCAGCATGTTTCAGAGTGTTACAGACTGTGCTCTCCTTTAAAAAATGTGGTTTTGTTCTGTTGTCCTTCAAATGAAGCCGTGCGTGTGGATTGTGCACACAATGATTGTTTGCAGCCACACATGTTCTGCTCAGACGTTGGTAGAATAAGCCTTGGTTTGATGCTTTTTCTTCAAACATGGGCTCTCATTTTATTATTTTGGTATATGTTTTTATTTTACAGGAGAAAGACTTCAAGCCACAGCCTTTTTTTCATTCAAAACATCAGAACCAAGGTACAATATGTAGTTTTCCCACTGAAACATTTACTAAAAAAAAAACACTATTGTAAGGGTCCAGATTTTCCTGCAACGACAGGGACGGAGTCACCATGACAGACACTAAATGTTTTTCTACCATGGAAATGCTGGATGTTGCATTAAAGACTGCTACATACAGTAAGGTAGCATAAACTACCTCTGAGAGCTGCTGTTCCTTTGCTGTATCTCCATCATACTTGTCTCCATGGTAGATCCATCTTGCAATGCTTCGATCTGAAACATTTGTGCCCAGCCTGAAAAATTACTGGACCAATCTGCGTAATTTAAGGGGAACTAGAAAAGCACTCGGAGAGCACAGACCTCTGTCATTAGCCCTATCTCCCAGTAGTAAAGAATCCTTTAAAAAATTCCTGGATCTAGACAGTGATCCAGATCACTCCCAAAATCTAATCAGTTCTTCCTTATGCCATTTCAGACATTTCCTGAAAATTCATAAAAATCCGTCCATAACTTTTTGAGATATGTTGTCAACAAACAAACAAACAAACCTGGCCAATCACATAACCTCCTTGGTGGAGGTAATAAGGCAGTATTTAAGTGAACAGCAGGAATAGGACACTCCCCTATGGAGTCTACACACTGATGGTGGTTTTGATGAGGGATCAGATGAGGAGTAGACTTCTGAAAAGCTGGACCAGAAACCTATGTGGTGGCCCAGAGAAGGAGACTGAAGTATCCATGGTGAAATGAGCAGAAGACCTGTGAGGATCTGGACTAGATGCTGATGAACTGAATGGAGGCGGCTGGGGTGGAGGAGGGTTGCAGCATCCATACTGAAACAACAGGCTGACTGTGGAAGAGAGGACGACAGATTTAAAATATGACAGGTGCATGATGATTGGTCAGACGAGGTTGTGGCAGAACCTGATTAGACCATAATCAGCACAACAGGGAGAGAGAAAGAATGGAAGAAGGGTTAGAAATGAACAAGTGGGGACTAATGAATGAGTAGAGAGAGTCTTCCTGCTTGAACTTTCGCTTGGTTCCATTTCCAACATTCTTGGCATGTCCATTAATGTGTTGTTACAGTACCCATATCCTGACTCAGACCTTGTTGACCTTGGCACATCCGAGTCAGTATAGCTCTTGATTTGTTCAGACTTTGTTGCTCAATTTGTCACTTTCAGGTCTTTCCACATCATGTCTTCCTCCTTTGACCCTCCATCGGACAAAGAAAGTCTCCTGATGTGAGGGAGGTGAGTTTATGACCTCATGGGCTGTCTGCCTGAAATTCTTTTGAAATTTTCAGGGGTGCATTTGTGAAAACAACATACAAAACATAGAGTAAAGCTAGATGTGTAGCCCATATAGAGGCTTTGGACACATCAGAGCTATGCACAGACCTATAGATGGAAATAAATGTACTAACAGCCTCAAAACCCCTCCTGTCAACACCTTGTCATAATAATAATGAGACAGAGAATAAATGACCCGATTGAACACAATTGTTTATACTTCAGCTGCATGGGTGTCATTTAAATAATCTTTGGTTGAATAAATTACTTATGAGTTCATGTTTACTGAAACTTGTTTTTATAAAGAACTGACAGCCCTTAGGCGTGCTTTAAGGCATGTACATTAAATATGTTTGAATAAATTTACATCACACACACCCTTACAGCTATGTGTAGATGTAAATCTGCTTTAATAACACTGGTTGGTATCTGTTTGAGTGTTAGTGTAACCCTTTTAAGACTGAAATTGTGGAAAAATATAAATGTTAAGTGACAGTTTGAAGAGATTTATTTGTCCAGAATATTCAGAACCAGGCCCCAATCAAGGCTACAAATGTGCTTTTGAAAATGCATGCATGGTCTACAGTAATGCATTAAAAGTGAGCCTAAATAAGGCTGCTACCAAGTACACAATGATTCATGTCATGCGCAAATTACGACTCAGCATTATCTTACACACCATACTTGATAATACATGAATAACAGTACATCTTTCTGCATGTTTTCACCTTGAAGGTACCAAACCGTGAAATTTGGGCCTCTATAGCCCATAAATTGCCATTACCCTCTATCTCTCCCATGTTTAGCATCTCTCCTCTCTCTCTCTGTCAGAGATTTACCGCTGGCTCTCGTCTCTCTGCACCTTCAGCTTCTCTACTCGTACCAACGTACCTGAAGTCACACTTTGACACTCACTGTTTCTCCGCCACAGATCAGCCATGTGAAGTGTTCGGAGAATCATGTGGGCAGATCGTCTTCAAACACCCATTTTATAACAGACACATGATGATATTAAAAACCCTCGTTTTGTCAGCTCCATCTATCTTCTCCTTGTTTCCTCTGTGACCTTTAAGAGAGTGGAGGAGGAGGAGGCGACAGAAGGAGAAGGTGGAGACCTTTAGAAATAAAGTGTATCCTCATCGTATAATTTTCCATTTTGTGTTGGCTAACTAGACTGTTGTTCACTGCTGTCTCAATGTAAAAAAAGCACATTCATTCATGTGTTTAGTACAGGTCAGCCTTTCCAAGTATGCTGGGGCTCCTTTGTTCAACCATAACACAAGACCCATCTTTTATTAACATATTTGTTTAATAAACAGGGAATTTCAATGCAAATGCTTTGCTTTTAGGTACATTTACATTGAGCCTCTGCCATGTATAAGTCATCTGCAAAGGCACTTAGATTTCATTTTCTTATGCTATCTTTGTAAACATACTTTACGGCCCAGCAAACTCTGTCCCCAAAGTCACTGTTAAATTCTTAAAATTGTGAAGTGACTGCCATAGTGGAATGTTTAAAGGAGTGACACCAGTCAATCCATCCATCATCTATACTACTTGTCCCATTGGGGGTCATGGGGGGGGGCTGGAGCCTGTCCCAACTTTCACTGGGTGTAAGGCAGAGTACACTCTGGACTGGTCACCAGTCAGTCACAGGGGTGACACATAGAGACAGACAACCAGGCACTCTCACATTGACACCTACATCCAATTTAGGCCCCGCACACACGGAGATGAATTCAGGAGTATGCGCAAAAATTTTTTGTCGTATCGGCTTTCTTCCCTCGGTGTTTTGGGAGGCTGTAAATGCTACTTTTTGAAACCAGGTCTCAGAGTGAACAAATCTGTATACGCTTACCATTTCGTCTTCATGTGGACAGCCAACCACACCCATCTTGAAACGATTACGTCATACATAACATAGCCCACTTAAGCCAAATGTGTGGTTCCCACCTTAACAACAATGGTGTATTACAGAGTTGTGTTCGTGCTGCAGAAGCTACTGAGCTTATTGTGGCTTTAACAGCAAAATCTGATGCTCCTTTACCACCACCTAGAACAGCATACACCAGATGTTCTAAGATCCACTGCAGAGATATTATAATAGATTATACACTCCATAATCTTGTTCTCTCTTTCAATGCATTTCCATGGCAGCTTTACAGTGCCACCTACAGGCTTGGCATTATACCACAGCCTTTTCAGTGGTTCCATGTTTATGCAGACATTTCTTAAAATGATCCTGTGTTTATGGAAAATGTTTTAAAAACAAAATGGGAATATATCGTTTCATTCTCTGTGTGGACAAGGCCTAGAGTCACCAATTAACCTAACAAGCATGTCTTTGGTCGTGGGAGGAAGCCTGAGTACCTGGAGAGAACCCATGAATGCACGGGGAGCAAACTCTGCAAACTCTGCACAGAAAGACCCTGAAACAAACCAGGAACCTTCTTGCATCTTCTTACCTTCTTGCAGTATACGCTGCTGTGCAACCCCACCAGTCAATCCAATACCAGTTAAACCATGTCACCAGTTTTATACAGCAGACAAAATAAATGCTAAAAAGGTGACATGAGTTAAAGCCTCTTGCTGTGTTTTGTTACTTCTGACTCCTAAAATAATGTGTAATCAAGTACTGTGTTGCCAACTCCTCAATAGGGAAAGTAGCTATTATCCGTCCTAAAAGTCGCTAGAAGTCGCTAAACAATGCCATCATCTAATTTGCGTCACTGGCCATGTGCATGTAATTGTAATGGACACTGTATGAGAGAGGAATAACAAAAAGTAAGTAAAAACACCCAAAATGTCACATTTCTGAAACCTCTTCTCTATCTAGGCTTGGGACCAGCAAAAGTGACCTAAAAGAGACACTTGGGTTAAAAACTTTTTTTTTTCCCAAGAACATGATGAGCTAGCCAGCTAGATGTTTAGCTTATGTCACAGAGAAGCGCTCTCTACTATATTATAGTAGACGAGGTGAGTAGGTGACTGAGGCTGTTTGAGTCAAATGCAGTGATTTATTTTAGACAATGCTTCCACCCAGATAACGTCTCTTTCAGGGAAGGCCTTGACTATTTCAGCAAGAATATGTTTAACCACATACCACATCCATCACAAAAGCATGGGTTCTCAGTAGAAGAGTAAAGGGGTGAACTGGCCTGCCTACAGTCCAGACCTTTAACCAATAAAATCCAGCAAGGAAGGCCCAGGAGCTCTGAGCAGCTAGAATCCTACATCAGACAACAAGTTGACAACATTCCTCTCCTAAAACTCCAAGAACTCCTCCCAGATGTTTACAGACAGTTTTTAAAGAAGAGAGGATGCTACACAATAGAAAGCATGGCCCTGTCCAGACTTTTTTGAGATGTGTTGCTGCAATCAAATTCAAATTGAGCTCATATTTTTCATGGAGTGTTAAAATGTCTCAGTTTCAACATCTGATGTGTTGTTTATGCTCTATTGTGAATAAAATGAGAGCTTTCATGGACGCTCAAACATATAAGTTTCTTGGAGCAACTTGTGCAAGAATTCCTTCTTTTCAGGATCAAATTAAAAAACTTTACGAACAACAAGAAGACAAATCACTTCTATCAGTAAATAACTTTAACACAAGATTGCCAGAAGCATATCTGTTTCTGAGATTTCTTTGATTTTCATATCTACTTGTCCTTTTCTTCTCCACTTCTTCAAAAAGCAGCTCAAACCGACTCCATTCGAGTACATGCCTGAGTCTAAGTTGGTTTTCCACATCTGACATCCCTGATGAGAACATTTATGAACTGACAATGAACTTTATCTCTGCTTTGCATCCACAGAACGAAGCAAGCTCCTCAATTCTCTGTCTGTGCATCCTCGTTTCTGCATTTAATGTCTGGGAAGAGCAGCGTCTCATTTCCCCTGAGCAGAGCCTGAGTGCATGCAGAGGAGGAGTGGGAGGCGAGAGGAGGCGAGCGGCGGAGGCCTCAGCACGGCTATTTTTATGAGACACATAATAAAGATATGGAGATGAAGCATCTATGTGCTACCTGAGGACCTTTTCTGTGCTCCCAGTCTGGCCCAACAACCTCTCCTCTTGTTTCCTCCCGCGGAGGATAGAGGGAACGGGCCGAGATGAATGAGAGTAATAACCCGACTGTCAGCAGAGAGAGAGAGCAGTGGGGAGGAGGGTCAGGATGGTGTAAACACCAGAGCGAGAGCTTGCAGGTCTGCGGTTCTATTTTTACTATGGCACAGGGGGGAGGCGGAGGAGGAGGAGAAAATGGGACGGAGGGAGGGGAGAGGAAGTGGTATGAAGATGTGAGTTCTGCATTATTCATGGAGCCAGTGGAGGAGCATGGACGGCGGCTGGGACATCTTTCACAGCCTGCACACAAACACATCTTGGTACCTCTATACCAAGGCTGAAGCTAAAGCAGGATATACAAGGATATATAACCTTGAAAGGAAATTTATCTTATTTACAGAAAATAGAGCTAATAATCAATCTCATGCACAATGAGTTATTTAAAGTGATCAAGAAACAGTGAATTAGCACCCGTTCTTGAACTCTAGTGGCCTTTTTGGCCTCTTTTGGTTCATTGTTTTCTTCCTGGAAAGCTTTCCACAAGATTCTGGGGTGTTTTGTGGGAATTTGTACCCAGCAGTTCTATAGAGCAAGTCGGGCACTGATTGGCACTGATGAGAAGGCCTGGTTCAAAATGTCAGTTCCAGTTCATTCCAAAGGTACCTGATGGGGGTTGAGGTTAGGGCTCTGTGTGGGCCAGTCAAGTTCTTCCACACCAAACTCCTCAAACCATGTCTTTATAGTCCTTGCTTTGTGCACTGGAGCACAGTCATGTTGGAAAAGAAAAGGGCCCTCCCCAAAACTGTTGCCATAAAGTTGGAAGCATAGCACTGTCCAAAATTTTTTGGTATGCTGGACCATTAAGACAGGCCTCCACTGGAGAAAAGGGGCCTAGCCCAAACCCTGAAAAAACAGCTCCATACCATTATCCCTCCTCCACCAAACGTCACAGCTGGCGCCATGCAATCAGGAGGGTAATGATCTCCAAGCATCCGCCAAACCCAGACTCACCCATCTGACTGCCAAACTCCACAGAACAAGTTTCCACTGCTCCACAGTCCAGTGTTGGTGTACTTTACTCCACTCCATCCAACCCCTGGCATTGGACTTGGTGATGTGAAAGCCATTCCATGAAGCTCCCATCACACAGTTTTTGTGCTTACATTAATGCCAGTTCAGAACTCTTCAGCTATGGAATCAGCAGAGTGTTGGTGAATTTTGCGCACCGTACACCTTGGCAGTCTATGATTGTATGTGGTTCCTAAATGCTTCCACTTTCTGATTATATCACTTACAGCTGACGGTGGAATATCCAGCAGGGATGAAATTTCATGAACTGCTCCAGTGCACATAGCAAGGAGTATAAAGACATGGTTTGATAAGAACTTGACTGGCCCGCACAGAGCCCTGACCTCAACCCCACTGAGCACCTTTAGGATGAACTGGAGCAGTGATTGCGAGCCAGACCTTCTAGTCCAAGATCAGTGCCTGACCTCATAATAAAGTTACAAGAGTTTGTACCCATGATAGGAGATTTCTGACTTTGTTAGAGTACCTCAAATCCCAAGGACTTTTTGGGTATAGATGTAAGCTCACTTTGATACTTTTCATCGGTTTTGAAGCTAATAAAATCACTGACGGACATGTTTTACATGTCAAAAAACAGTAGAAACGCAATTTTATGCTTCAATTGTGTAGTGTCTGTTTGCATTTATCTGTCTGTTATTCTGTGTTTGTATGTACGCATACCTCATTTAGATTTCAGTGTGTTTTTGACCATGAACCATTCCTCTTGAGACACATATGGTCTCATATTTCACACCAACTTTATGGATTTATTCATGTTCACATCTGATACTCTGATACCCTCGTGAGTCTTTGTATCGCTGTCCTCCGTCCGCTCAGTGTGTTTCTCAGTGTGTGTTTGTGATTCGTGGTTGCCATATTATTTACATGGATGAGTGACCTTCACAGGGTCGTGTCACGCTCGGTAAAAACCGTCTGTGCTGTAGCTGTGCACAGTTTTCAGACTGGCACTGATATCATGTTCGCTCACTGAGGAGCTTTGTAAACCACCACTTTAGGTACAGACTGAATGAACTCACAGGACAGAGAAGTCCAGGAAGAATTTATGGTAGTAAAAAACTTGTTTTATTAGATTTAAAATGCTTCATACGAGTCAGGTCTACTCGTAGAATGGCATCAGAGTGTACTGTACAGACGGACCATTATGCCTCATTTAGCTTCATGCTTTGTGTGATTTGAGGGTCTGACTTTTTAAGTTTGTTATTTTTGTTATAAACATGCCACACCTTTAAATGTAAATTTGTAAAGTTTGAAGTTGTTGATAAAATGCATTGCATAAGGCCAGCGTAGCCCCTTATGGTTCCCAGTATCTATGCTAAGCTGAGCTAACCTGTTGCAGAATCCAGAATCAAGATTTATATATAAAAGTAATATTGATCTTCTTATTTTAACAAGACAGAGAGAATGACTTTTCTTCTGATTGTTTCTTTGATTGAAATAAAAAAGGTTTCAATTTAAATTGATATAGTTTTAAAGTTTTAAAAAGATAAAGATGTGAGATTTTTGATGAAAGCTGTGCACAGCAGAATTTAAGAAAGAATTTCAATTAAAAATCAAACTTCAATTTTACAGCATTTTTCAGAGAAATTCCTTCCAAATACTTTTACAAGGCTGAAGAAAAGCGATTAACAACAATTAGATTGTTAAAAAGGGCTGATAGACTGGAGGAATTGTGATTTGATGTATACATTTGAAGATGTATTCAATTATTTCTACTGTTAGAGGGGGAAAGGTGGACCATCTCATCAAAATATAAAAGATTATTTATAGAAAAATTCAAATGAGCCCTCCAGGATCTTGACAAATAAATTCAGATGCATTATTTAATGTTATCTGGCTCATTTCTGTGGGGAAAATTCTTGTTTTGAGTTGGTAAACAATACATGCTGATGGTAAATTTATACATTTTGCTCCACTGAAGGCAAAAGTTCAGTTTACATGCTCTCAATGCTTTGCTGTCAGTGCATATGTTACCTGTAAGGGGACTTGACCACCTTTAGTTTCATTGAATACTATTAAAAAAATCTTGTCAGAATAAATCTTACAGTTTTCCCCTCAAATAATTAGACTATGCATGTGGTTCTCATAACTTAAAGTTCATGCATCAACAACATTACAGCACAGCTGAAGTACTATTAATTTCTCTCTGAGCCCTGTCCTCCTTGGTTACTGGTGCTATGCATGTTAAGCTTTTGCTCCCACCATGTTGAATATGGGTGTTTTCAACTATATTACTAAGTGAGAGTATTCCAGAGAAAACGGTATTAAAAATCTCAAAAAAGTGTTCAAACATATGTATCCTAGACATTCTGACTGCAATGTGAGATGCCATCTTTATCATGACGTAAACACACGCTAAAACTTGCTAAATAAAATTGGATCAAACTTCTAGTTAGTGTAGGGTAAGGTTTAGAATACCAAATGTTTAAAATCAAAAACCTGACCTGCAAAACCTAATAACAAAATATTTCATAGAGCTGTAATTTGCCTGGTTACGGGAAAAAAGCTTGTCCTCCATGAAACATTGTAACACGCAGCTTTGTAGCTAATGTTAGCTACATGAGCTTTTTAGATAAGTTAGCTTTAGCTAAGTTTGACATATTCGCTACATAGATACATTAACAGCATCCTTAATGTAGCTACATTAGCTTTAGCAGTGTTTGCTAAAGCTCATGTTGCAAAAGCTTAAGCCGATGTAGATATATTGGCTTACATAGATATGTCAACTACGTAGCTGGCACAGTAACGAAGCTAAGGTGAGCCACCGTTTGCTTTTTTATTTCTAAAACTGGTCTTTACGTAATTTAATCCCAGATTTGACCTCTGACCTGCTTTTCTGATTTGTGCATGAAATGTTGCTTAGTCTGCAATGTTTGCAATGTGGTTATTTTATGAATGTAACACGCAGGCTTCACTTATGAATTAAGTTTTTTTTTTTTTTTTTTTAATCTAAAACGGGAAATATGTTTTACCGGCAAATTATGTGTCTTCCATTCTGACAGAGGCAGTGTCTCAGAGATTTTTTTGCTCCTGGTTATTTTTCTTCAAACAAGATTTTACAGGAATGATGCTTGGAAGCTCAGCAGTGCTACATAAGTGAATGCTGTCAAATGGGGCTCCCTTGTGAGGGGGGTGTCCTACTGTCACTGCAAATTTTGTACATTTTTTAACCACTTATGTGATTTAGTTTGCCAGCCCATTAAAGGCCTGCAGCCTCAAAAGTGCTTGTGTTACGCAACAAGAAATCTGACTCCGGTTAGCTTTGCCCTCAATGGCCAGGAATCCACAATTAGATATAAAAATAAAACTAAAAAAAGACAGAAATGTTTGAATTAAAATGTATACAAGCTCTTGTTTGACATTTCTTGCAACAGACTGTCCGGTGAGGGAGCTGATGTTCAAAACAACAACCACTTTAGCATTTAAACAGGCTGCAAATGTGAGACATGGAGAGCATTAGAAACTGCTGCTGCTGTTTTAATAATTTTCACTCACATAGATAGAAATCAGCAGAAAATCCTCTAAACAAACACGATGGGCCAAGTAGTCAGGTTAAAACATATTAATGAAGGCAACTGAAGCTCATTCTGGTAAAATATTCAAACTTCTGCTTGTGTTTCAGGGTTGCATCATTTCATCGGATGGAAATTTTCTTTTTTTTTGCATCATTTGAGACACATTTCATTTGAGTTATCCCTGGAAAATGTCTGGAAAGTGATGTGGTATGTGGTGAGGTAATCCTAATTTCCCCTAAATGAGGTATTAACATGATTTATTCCAGCAGTGAAATATGTTTTTTAAATTTTACCTCTCCACCTGCTATAATGTCTCTTCATCGGTATCTGCTGTTCCTCCTCTCCTTAACAGATTTATGAATTTATTTTTACCATAATGGGGCTTCCATGCTTCATGATTCATGGCTGGCTGTGGTGAAACTGTTGCGTTGCACCACCTGTCCCGTCACCTCTCCACTTAGCTCCTCTCACCTCCATTCGACCCTGGGACCTGGGCCGACGGAGCGGCAGAGTCCTGCAGAGACGCAGAAGACAGAGAGACGAAGGGAGAGTCAGAGGAGAGATAAACAGAGAGAGTGTGAAATCTATCTGCTGCCGCTCGGCTGCCGGCCAGGATGCTGCTGCTGTAACATCCTTAATCTGACTGGCAAGGCCTGATGCTGATCTGACAGCTCCTGCTGATGTACTGTGGAGGGAAGAGATACGACTTACACACAGAGGCACACAGACACACAACATCATTCTTGTCTTTTTGCAGCGCCCCCAAATCCCAAAGACATTCCAGGATTTTGGAGTGTTGTATCAAATCCAGATGTTTAATTAATCTGTGGTTAATTGGTACTGTGCAAAGCAGAAGGAGCTCCATAAATCCTCATCATTTAAGGACAAATATGTTTGTAGCTTTCCTGCAGAATGAAACATTTAACTCTTATCTGATCTATCAGCCCTAGTGATGATATTTGTCTCTGTCTTTCAGGTCGGTTGTAAAATTTAATCAAATTACAGTTACAAATGCAAAATTTAGGCATCCAAAATGTTTTTGTGTGGGGAGACATTACAATTTGAATTCTAATTCTTGTTTGCCATGGTGTAGAAAAAAGTACATTTTTTTCATCTGACAATACAATTTAACAGTCAATATGGTAGTCCATAACTTTCTCTGTGAGCAGTCGTTCTCTTATTGGAGGTGTGTACGACTTTATGACACTATTTATGACACACCAGCCTTCAGCTAAGAAGAAACCAGTTAGCCTGCGTCTGTACTGTTCAATACAGTACTGCACAATACCAAAGTACTGCCATCAGATTTAACCATGGACGGACTTTGAGGCCATAGCTTATATATTAAGAAATTTTAATAGTAATGGGGCCGCTAACAGTTAGTTAGCATGCCCTGTGTACAGATGATAGTCCTTGGCCATACCTGGCTCTCTCCCTTTCCCTTGTTTCAACTCTCCTGTCTCTCAAATGAAGATATGAAAAGCCCCAAAATAAATTCAACAATTAAATAGTTGAACTCAAAGACACTGTTAATAAAACAGAAAAGTTGTATCATGGGAAATGTTAACCTGACACTCCAGATGGATCTGGAAAACCTTCAATACTAAGCGTTTGCGAAAGGGCAGAGGATTTGAAAAAACCCTGGAGTGTGATTGGATGAACATTCTGTCCGTCACATCTTTACGGGCCAATCAGAGCAACAAAACACGTGATGTAGCCGCTATCGAGGTGCGTGTGCGCAGCTACCAAGGCATAATGCAAACCATGGTGACTATAAACATGTCAGTACACCACTTTTGTCATTTTTGAAAAGAAAACAACTCACTTCTGTTCTTTGTTCTTCTTTTAACAAAGAAATGTCGTCAAGTTCTGATAAAACTGGCGCTTTAGCAGCATCCACGCTAAGCTCTTCTGCCTCTTGCTGCTCCTTGCTTATGTCGTGATTGGTCCTGTTACTTTCTAACTTGGCCCAAATGGTTTAGATGGGCGCTTTGCAAGATGGATTCACCAGTGAGAAACACGGAAACGGGTGTATCCATCTGCTTTGCAAGGTTAGGGAAATGTAGTATCCTGTGTTTTAACTTGACTTTTACAAGGGATACAAAATGAGGGATTTATGGCACTACAGCTTAAAAATTGACCACTTCTTTTTTAATTGTTAACCTCATGGCATAATTGCCTAAGTTGTTTCTTGTCCAAATTGTGATATGTGCCTAACTCTCCTAATGCTGCTGATTCATTGTGCCTTATTTGTCTGAAAACCTTAAAATATGACAATTATGCTATAAGTTAATGATATAGGTTTATTGAATGGCTTGAAATTTAAAAAGTACGAAGCTAAGTCCCTGTGACACTTTAAGTAGAAATATTATTAGTATGAAGTTAATGATTTTTTTTTTTTTTTTTTTTGCTACAAGCAAAATTAAAACATGTTTAATATTTAAGAAATCCAGCACGTATCCAGGTGATATATTCAGAGCTGGGCACATGTCCAGTAATCACTTAATCTCTTAATTTCATCCAGTTGTTTCAATGTGGACATATATTTGAAAATTAATGATTGAAATTTAAAATTTTTGGTAAAATGAGTTCCTTTTCACATAATTTTCATTTAGTTTAACAATGAATGTATTTTTGTTCATCAGAAAAATAACTATTCAAACCCTGCTCCTACATGGCATAATGGATTACAAACAACCTGAGCAAGAGCATATCGCCAAGGACATATCCTGCTGGTGGCCAAGGGTGGTCGTGGTCACTGGTCACCCTAGTGGTCACCCCAGAAGTATAGATTATGATTTGCAGTGTCCTATGTCAGAGGCAAAATTAAACTTGCATTGTTTTTTTATGGCTGCTGTTTGTATCTTCTCTTCATTTCAGTGGGACACATTTGCTTTTGTTTGTACTTAAAACTGTGAATTATGACATCTTCTATAAACTCATTGGAAATGAAGCTTGTTGTCACTCTGTTGTTCTTTTTAAAGTTAAAAAGAATATGAACAGAAATCAAACACCTGTGGGATACTTAGTTGCTTGTAGTTCAGTTAATTGAAGTATGACAGGGTAAATAAATGTTATTTATTCTATCGTGTCAGAAAATAAAGCCCAGCTCATTTAAATAATGAGCTAAAATTCCATCACTACCACAGACTGATTTTATTCTTTTATTGTGAAATTCTGCTTGACATACATGAAGTTACTGACATATTTCTGGAATACTGCCACAAAAATCAATTATTTTTTACAACACCCATTAACATTAATGTTAGAGAACTTCAGTTATTATTGAGGGAATTAACTGATATCAAAGTTAACAGATTCTTTTGTTTAACTTCCTGTTTTTAAAAAATCTATTTCACCAATTTATTTCTACTTTTTGAAGAATGATCATTTTGTGAGTTGGGCAAATGTGACCAGTGCTTTATTTTCCATTACTAACATCAATACCTTAATGAATCTTATAAAAACTTTTAGATCACCTTTTTAGATCTTAGACTTTTCAAAGACCTTTAATGTCCAAACCTTAGATAGTAGGGAAATAGAGCTCAGCAGTGTCGACCCACACTTTCAGCAGCACTGGTTCCAGAAGCAAAATTCGCCATTCAAATCCCTCATAGAAACTTCATAAAATCCTTATTACACTGCTTTGGATGTGTAAACCAAGCTTGTCAGCTACCTGAGTACTTATGACTATAAAACATTCAGTTTGGTGCAAAAATGTTGTTTGAAAAACAGAAAAAAGGCAAGACTGGCTACATATATCTACGAGGCTGAGGGACTACATGTCCCACAATCCATTGCGATCTATTTAGTGTATTGTTCAGGACAGTTTTTCAAGCTTTAAAAAACATTTTGTTACCTTTAATCAACTGTTATCTTTATTGAAGAGTTAGCATTTTTATTAATTCTGACTTAATATGTTGTAGTGTGAGTATTTATCATTTCACCAGCTAACAGCCATTGTTTTCAGGCATGGCAGACTTTTCCACAGTTACCGGTGACTCCAGAAATCAGAGAGGTTGTGGTCACACTCAGGGATTGTGGGTACTGTAGTATTTTTGGCAGAGATTGCAGATAATTTGGTTAACATGGCTAATAATCAAATTCGCCATGGAAAAAATTAATGAGATTTTTTGCCAGAAGCACAATGTTGAGTTCTATAGGAGCAAGTAAAAACTATACTAAGTTAGGTATTGGACAAAGAATAGAAAGTGTCATTAAATGTAAATCAAAGAGAGAATTCAGTCATTACATTCTCATTATGATTCATTTATTATGAATCATTATCTGATCTTTCTTTAAGTCTCTCTACAGTTTAAAATAATCTGTAATGTAAATCTAACAGTATTTCTGGTGTCTGAACAGATGACTGTCAGTGATATGAGTCTGTTTCTTGGCTGGTGCAGACACTCACAGCTTTCAGTCACTAAACATCATCAGCCACTCATTAAACAGTGAGAAGATTTCCAGGAAATCTAACTAACATTGTGTGTAATGAAGTTAACAAGCTTCATAAGAGCACACTCCTTTGTTCTGACAGTCTCTGCTGATTACACACATACATAGACATACACACGAGGGAATAGTCTGCCAGGAACTGTACTGATGGAGGGAGGGGAGGGGGGTTTGGGGACTCTTTTGTTGCAGGGATGCTCAGGATGTAAACACCGTAGAAAATCATTAAGTTTTGCATAAACTTCAAAGCAAACATGTCATGAAAAATCCATGTTTTTGTGCACGTTTGGGTATCTGCAGAATCACCTGACCCACAGAGTATGAAATAAACCAACCCAGTTGTTTGTTCAAGGTCCATTGATGTCTGAAATCACAAAATCTGACAGTCTGCTAAGGGTTAAAAGGAGCTCATTTGCATTTGAGGAGACTAGCCATCTGAGAAAGGCTGTTTAGAGCTGGCTTATACAGGGTCAAGAACCTCCTTTGGTGCTCGATCCATATTATATTTTGACGAAAGCACAGCCCAGATGTTTCTTTTAGACCCCAGGGGAGTGAGTTAAAAGGTGGAAAAGGGGTATGATATGTCACCTCTAAAGTCAGAATTGAATCTTCACAGTACGTTCACAGTCTGATCGTATTTCCTCTGAGCCTCTGATGGAATTAAGTGCATCACCTGAAGGCACTCTCACCTCTGCAACCTTTAGATTTCCACCTTGTTAGAAACATCTGACATGTGTCAACAACTTTTGACGTCAAGGTGACACATCCCCGGACGTCTCAGACAAACCGATGAGCGTGTTGTCATTTGTGATGTTTGGAAAATTTGACAGAACAAATTTAGCAGCGAGGTGGAGACATATAGAAGAGTGTCTTCAACACAGGATGAGTGCAATATATAGAGCAGTGGTTCTCAACTGGTGGATTGGGGCCAGAAGTGGGATGTGTAAATGTTTTCAGAGTGGTGCAAATGTGTGCCAAAACATGTAAAATCGAATGCATTTATAGATCTGGTTTATATTAGTTCTTATTTTCTTTTTAATTTCTTTTCTGTTTTACCTCTTGAAGCTAAAGCCTGTGTTATGCCTATGCAGCAGATCTGCATCAAAACAACACAGACTGAAAGTCCTGTGAGTTACAGAGCCCTTAAAAAATGTTCATCTCCTTGGATGTTTTGCCCTTCTATTGATTTTATAAATCAATCATAGTCCATAAAAATGTGGCTTTTTTGACAGAAAAAGTTACAAAATCCTCTTTGATGTCAAAGTGAAAACAGATTTCTACAAAGTAATGTCAACTGAATAAAATATTTTGAGGTAGAATAAGTGATTGCATAAATATTCATCCTTTCAAGTCAGTATTAACTAGAGTCACCTTTGGCTGCATTCATAGCTCTGAGTCTGTGCAGATAGGTCCCAATCAGGCTTGCACATCTGGACACTTACTCCACTCAAGTTGCAATGGGATGAGGCATGAACAGATCTTTTTAAGTCCAGCCACAAATTTTCTTTTGTATTGAGGTCTGGGCTTTGACTCAACCATTCCAGAACATTCACCTTGTTGTCTTTAAACCATTTCTGCGTAGCTTTCGCCGTATGCTTTGGGTCATTGTCTTGCTGGAAAATAAATCCTCTCCCAGGCTGTAGTTCTCTTGCAGACTGAGTAAGATTGCCCTCCAGGATTTTTCCTACATTTGATGCGTTCATTTTACCCTCTGCCTTTACAAGCCTTCCAGGGTTGGCTGCTGAGAAGCATCCTCACAGCATGATGCTGCCACCACCATGTTTGTGGTGATGTAAGTGTCATACATAGCATCCTATCTGATGGCCAATAAGCACCATGTTGGTCTCATCAGACCAAAAAACTTTCCCCCACTTGACCATGGAGTTTCTCACATGCCTTTTGGTGAACTGTAGTCCAGATTTCATCTGAGTTTTCTTCTACAGTGGCTTTCTCTTTGCCAATCTCATATACAGCTTTGACTGGGGAAGAACCTGGGCAACAGTTGTATGCAGAGTCTCTCCCATCTTCTTCATGGGGTCAGAGGTGTCTTGGTGGCCTCTCTCACTATTCCCATCCCTTCATGGTCACAGTTTGTGAGGACAGCTTGATCTAGGCAGAGTTACACATGTGCCATATTTCTTCCACTTCTTGCTGATGGATTTAACTGAACTCTGGAGGATGTTAAGTGCCTTGGAAGTGTTTTTGTCTCCATCCTCTGACTTATACTTTTTAATAACATTTTCTCTGAGTTGCTTGGAGTTTTTTTTTTTTTTTTTTTTTTTATCTCCATGGTGTAATGGTAGGCAGGAATACAGATGAACCAGTGACACATTCACTGTGCTCAGGTGATCCTATTTCACTAATTGAAGGAGAACTAGCACCAACTGACTGGACCTCTGTTGAATTTACGCAGTCACTTACTCAACATTACATATTTTTATTTAATCAACATTACTTTTTAGACATCTTCTTGACATTAAAGAGGGTTTTTTTTCTCAAAAACCTTACTTTGCTTGTGTACTTTTTATGGGCACTGTTTGTCACTGGTCTCAGCTAAAATGAGTGAAAACATCAGCATATCGGATTTTGGACAAAAATCCAATATCTTGCATCCCTGAAAACAACCACAGAACAGGCAGAGTTGCATTCATTGTTTGCACTGTAATTGCTTTTTCCATTGTAAAGATTACTATTAGATTAGGTTTGTGATCTTAAAAGATATTTTATGTGGTTTGAAATATTACTTAATTCTCTTGTAGAGGTGATATTGTTAAATAAATTAGAGACAGATGATGAAAAATAATGCATAATCAGTGATGGTCCCTCGGCCCTCTGGTCCTCTCTCTCTCTCTCTCTCTCTCTCTCTCTTCTGTGTGACTAGAATAGCAGGTGACTTGTTTTGGTGCTGAGCCCCATATGTGCTACGTAGAAGGGAATACATTTGTGCGTGTGTGTGTTTGTCTAGCTAATCATGTGTGGCTGAGTGCACTCAACAACAACAACACCCCATCAGCAGACAGACAGGCTGGCCGGCAGGGACCCCTGTCCACCATCTGTGTGGAGATGACACACAGACAACCACAGACTGGTGCTAGTGATGGTCTGGTCTCCACCTGTCCCCCCGTCATTACCCAGGAGGTGATGGAGGGGAACAGAGAGAGAGAGATGGAGGATGAAGAGGAGGAGGAGGGGATGAGGGGGTTGAAAACAGCAGAGGTGAACCGAGAGAGAAAAGACAGAAAGAGCAGAGACCTCAGTGTGACAGAGTTGCAGGTGAAGACGGCGTGAGGAGACATTGAGAGACTGCAGAGAGGAGCTGATGTGACATAGACGGAGAGACGGGATGAGAATGGACAGACTGAGATGTGGATGGAGAGGAAAAGGGCAGATCAAAGAGGAATGACGAGGAGAGGTTAACGTAGAGACGAGGAAAGAGAGGTGAGCAGTCCTAAAATAGATGACGAGGCCCGGCAGTCTGTAAGAGTGAAAAATAGGCAGTACAGGAACAGAGCAAGCACAGGGTGGAGCGAGGACCAAGAGCTGTTACATGTGACAAATCTAGGCTGACTGTAAGAGAAATTACTAATTAAAACAGTTTCTTTGTAGGAGGCCTAGTTGTATCTGTGGATAAATGCCAAAGAAATGGAGAAAACTTGAAAAAAAGACTAGAAACTCAGCAGGAAAATGTCAAGAAACAGCTGGTGAGTAGAAAAATGTCAGACATTATTCTTTAGATGCAGTTAATAATGCTTACAGTGGAATCAAAAGGTGTAAGCTTACATGCTATGCTGATGATATTTAGATATTTCTTTTGATTCCCATTTCTTTATATGTTTACCTTTTTAATAGGAGCAAGTTTACCATAACTACACTTTGAAGCACTTAAAAGCTTGGCATCTTGTTGATGGCCAGCCAATCCCAATTATTGCCTCCCAGCTTACACAGCCAATCACAGCTCTTTTCTGCAACACAGTGGTTCATTTGAATATGACGTCCTTCATAACTGCTTTTGAGCTGTTTCGTTTCATTCAATACACATTATCATAAATGTGTCTATCTATTTGGGGGTTTCTAGTTGTGTAGTCCCTGGAAAGTCAAAGCATGCTGCTTGACTAACCCAGGGAGCATGTTTTGAGCAGAGCCTGCTGAGTAAACCCGTATATCAATTTGACAATAAAATGATTACATTCATGACAAGGGTGTTCCATAATGAAATATCAAATCCATCAAACAAATCAAACTAAAACAAGATATTAAATGTCAAAACACGATAAAGTGAAAAGATCATCATACACAATCCCATCATACAAAATCTGATTTCTTCTCCAAAAATGTTCCAGGAGCTTGGTATACTGTTTGCAGCCTGATGTATTTCTCTAAGTTGTTACAGTTCAAAATGTGTTGCAGGTTTGAAAATGGACTCAAAAGTGAAAACAATAAAACAATAGTGATAGAATTCATTACACAACTGCACGAAAAATTAAAAATTTACCACTAAAACAATGCAATATTTTCTGTGTGATTTTCAGTGATGGAGTTCCTCAAGGCTCAATTCTTGGACAATTTGTTTTCTAGGTTGGCCAATTCTTAAATGAATTTCAGTCAGTCCAATATGCCAAAATATATTCCCATAAACTGGAAACCTAGTTTTCTGACTGAACATTAATCTGAGAACCAAAACATATGTTCTCAAACCTCAAAAGTCTTAAAATTGTCCCATTGACTTGATAAAGTGTCTAGCTTTGACTTCAGTATTTAGGAAGGGTCTGGGGAATTCAAACGAGTTGTCTATTATCAAGAATTTAAGGAGGTTGTGAAAGCCAAAACTGGCTCAGAAAGACTAATTCAGCACCATGGAGAGCGGCAAACAGTCCCTGAACTTCTAACTCAAAGCATTTTCCAATCAATCATGTTTAAGAAAGTTAGAAACTGTTTTTGAGATATTAAACTTGGCACTCCCGATGGACTGTTTCACATATCTATAGCATGGAACATATTTCACATCCATCTTGGCTAAACCCCATAGGTGGTGTTTGGGAAGGAGCGAGCCTTTCAAATAAAATCCTGGAGGGTGATTGGACTAATGTTCTGTTTGGCACTCATTATGAGTCAAACAGAAAAACAAACATATAATGTAGAGGGTTTGCACTGAGATAATTACATAACCCAAGTTTGACAGGCAACTGTTATAGCTGTTTACTATCAGTGGAGCCCGTTTGTAAATTAAAAATTTAGCTAAAGTTTGTCAGGAGAAGAGTATAGACATCTTTTTCACTGAAAGAGCTTTCAGTTTGGTCCTTTGCTCCAACTTCAGTAAAGAAATGTTGACCAGCTCTAATAAACCTACTGCTATAGCTGCAACCATGCTAGGCTTGCACAACTAAACCATGTCCATAGGTATTGCCTACAAATGATGCTGATTGGTCAGGCCATTCTCTGACCAGAAACAAGCATATGAGCTTGAAGCATTTTGCAGGACAGCCGCACCTGATGACATGGAAACAGGCTAATCCATTGAATTTGCAAGGTTAATATATTGGGCTTGGCTGTGGGATAAATATGCTGATGTTCCACTGGGAAACTGTGGGTGTTCAGAATAAAGAGTTATACCAAGACAATAACAATGCATCTTACTTTCCATCTCTACATGATCCCAAAGTCCACACTGTCTGTTTATTTGGGTGTGATTCTGATAATATGCTGATGATAGTGCTCTTTATTTTTGTTGGCAGTGAGCTCTAAGATATTGAGATCTTAAGAATGGCTTGTGAGATAGTTTACTTTCATCTTTAGTTAAATCACAACAGAAACCAAGTTCCTGTACCCTGTTACTGAATCTTGATTTCTATTGATATCTTTGCAAAGTCACCAAAGAACTGGTTATCACTCGAAACATGCAGAGGAAAAAACATTTTTTGGTTTCATCAAGCCTTTTATAATAGATGAAAAATCTTTTATTTTTCTAAGAAGCTGTGGGGGAAATTCAAGTAATTTTCCCCTACAAGCTTAATGTTTAAAAAATAAAACTCATTGGTCTTGTCAGCCTATATTTTTTCATTGTGTAGCACCATTTTTTCCAACAGGGTATAAATAATAAAAGATTGTTTGGCAGAACAAGATAAGACATCAAACAATCCATCTACTTGAGCGAGTTTAATGCTTCTGCAGATTCCCCTGTTTTCAGAAATGACAGAACTGCTGCCATATTTCTCTCTGACATAACAAGCACATTAGTTTCTTTATTGCTGGCATAACCGACCATGTGTAAGATAAAAAACAAACACTATTGCTAAGAGGAATGAGATGTTGATAATGACACTGATAGCAGTGTTTTCTCTGGAATTTATTACCGTTGGGTTCCTTATCTTTGGAGGAAGAAACACATTGCAGAAGTGAATATGGTTTGTACATATTGGGGCGATGAAGCAGTTCATTGTCCATCTGTTTTGTGTTTAACTCCCTCCATCTGGTGCAGCTATGCGCTCACAAAACAGCTAATTTGTTCTTTTCTTATTCAATGGTGTTTCACTTGAAGACCTTCAAAAACATTTTAATGTGCAATTTAACTGTCTTATCACACCAAAAATGTTTATGAGAATGTTTTCTGACTTTGACTAATGACTGATGAAGGTTGGCTTTGGATCCAAATTGGATCTTCTATGCTTAAGTGTTGATTGCACCATTAGAATGTGAAATTCTTATTAGAACAAATGGCATGTCCAAAAGAACAGACACTTAGACAAAAATCAGTGCTGCAAGAACTATTGTAATGGCAAAACCCATTATTGTTTTGATTTTATTGTTGGATCCATGCAGCAAGTGTGGTGTACTGGCTATACTGCTACCAGTTAGGGAGAGTCTGACTTATTCTGGCCTGAGTTTTTGTTAAACCAATACCAGTGAAGACATGGCATAATAATGTTTCTCTCATTTCATTTAACTTATCTAGATTAACATGATGTGGAAGACTTCAAATAAAGCATTGTAATAAATAATACCCAACAAAACAGAGCCCGCATATGAAAGTTACGAAAAAACTCCACTTAAAGTTAGAAAAGCCACCCAGAGAATGTTACAAATGCCCCCTGTGAGGGTAGTGAAAGCCACAGAAAGAAAGATATGAATGCCATCCCAAGATAGTAATGAAAGCCCCCCACAAAAGTTAAGATAGCCACTGCAAAAAATGACAAAAGCCACCAAAAGAAAATTAGGAAAGCACCACCAAAAAATGACTGTATTCCATTCCATGAAAGTAAAAAATAACACCCCCCAAAAAAGTTATGAAAGCCAACTCATTTATTGACAGACAGCCAAAAAAGTTACAAAAGCATCCACAAGAAGGTTATGAATGCCACCCCATTATAATTATGAAATCCCCAAAAGAAAGTTACAACAGCCAGCAAAAGAAAACTACAAAAGCAACACCAAGGAGGTTATGGAAGCCATCACAGAAAAAATTGAAAAGCATCTTAATGAAAGTGGAAAAAGTCACCCTAAGAAAGTCATGAAAGCCATGCCGTAAAAGTTATGAATGCCACCCCATGAAAATAATGAAAGCCAGAAAAAGGAAGTTACGAGAGCCACCCCAAGAAAGTTATGAAAGTCACTCCATGAAAGTGACAAAAGCCACCCCAAGAAAGTTATGAAAGTCATCGCAAAACTGTAACAAAAGCATTTCCATGAAAGTTGGAAAATCCACCCCGAGAACGTTATGAGAGCCATCCAAAGTAGGTTATGAAGGCCACTCCATGAAGGTTATGACAGTCAACCAATGAAAGTCACAAAAGCAACCCCAAGAAGATAACAAAAGCCACCCCATGAAAGTTACGAGAGCCACACCAAGAAAGTTACGAAAGTCACCACATGGAGGTAAATGAAGCCACCCCATAAAAGTTAGGAAAATTGCCCCATGAAGGTAACAAAAGCCACCCCATAAAAGTTAGGAGAGCCACACATAGAGAGTTACAAAAGCCATCCTATGAAGAAGATGAAAGCCATACCATGGAGATGACGAAAGCAAGCCCATTAAAGTTATGAAAGCCACCATATGAACGTAACAAAAGCCACCTGAAGAAAGTTACAAAACCACCCCTTTAAGGTTGGAAGACACCCCAAGAAAGTTACGAAAACAACACTCTTGCCCAGTGCCTGCCTAGTAAAAAAACTAATTAGAAGTATGGTTAAAATCGATGATAAATGTTGGCTGCATTTCCTTTTAATACTAAATGATGCTGCAGGCTAATTCACTATAGAAAACAATAGCTATAGTTTGGACACTCCTGGCCTACAGTATAATTGCATCAAAAAATTTGTCACCTATCCTAACTCTTTTCTTTTTTCAGTTGATCATTCACTGTGAGGGATGGACATTATAAGAGATCTCTGTTTCAAGACTCACAACCTTGAACACAGTGGTACACCTTAAAGTAGTACTCCTTTATGTGTTGAACTGAGATAAATCCTTTTTATTTTGTTCTTATAAACCTTTAGCTGTACAACTGTAACTGTAACAACTTCTCAGAGATAATAAATCTCTAACTTGCATGCAGAAAAATCCACCCAGTGCAGCTGTTTATTTCCATGTTTTGCAGCTTGAGGGTTAACGCAGGGTTAAATCAAGTTTTCAGAGCTGCAGCAGGCCTGAAAACACACACACACACTCTCACATACACTCCTTTACAAATTTCCAGGAACCCTCCCATCCCTCCGGCTCAGCCCAATTCAGATGTCATATGTGTATTCTCCCCGGATCAAAGGGAGGTCACGTTAATTAGCCAATTTCACACTCCTCTGCCAGCACATACACATGAGCCGCTGTGACACAGATATGTTAATTAAAGACTTGAGACCACAGCAGGAACAGCCAATCAGAGCCTATCGTCGAGGGTTACGGGCTTGTTTAAGATGAACTGTTGATCTGTGGTGTAAAATGAAGTCTGACTGCTGATTCTGTGAGGCTGTTTGGCTTTCAGAGAAAATCAAATATCCATAAAAAGTTTGGTTTCATGCACCACATATGTAATACACAGTGTAAATTAAATGCAAAGTGGACTATAACAGATGAGGTGATGATGAAGAGGAAACAGAAAGAGAAAAAGAGCAAGCTTTTCCTCATACTGGGAACATGCATCTGTACATCTTATTTACTCTGTTGTCCCATGATAGAATCAGTTTTGCTTGTTTCCTCAGATCTCAATTTATTCAACTCATACCTCCAGAGCTGCAAAACCATTAGACAAATACAGATATAGGCTCAATGTAACTAATTAGACTGGGCTATTGTTTGGTGTAATGAAGAAAAGAAAAGAATCCCATTATCATGAGAAATAAGCTTTACTATCAAGAGATAATGGGATTTCAGTCAGGAATTCTCTCAACAAAGATTTAACCATTTCTTGCCGATGGAAATACAGTTAAAGATGTCACTGATGGCTCTGCTATAAAGATGTTCCCTGGATTAGCAGAGCAATCTGGCACCAGTTTTAGTACTCTGGAGGCTGCAGACAAAGACCAATTTGAGGCGCTTCTCTATTTAGCTATTGCAAACAGTCCAAGAAAACTTAACATTTGAAAGTGTTTTTTTTTTCAAGTGGAAATGGCATAGTACTGCAGATCATTTGCAGTTCTGAAATACAAATACACTTTATTGCCAAAAGTATTTGCTCATCTGCCTTGACTCGCATATGACCCTAAGTGACATCCCATTCTTAATCCATAGGGTTTAATATGACGTTTGTCCACCCTTTGCAGCTATAACAGCTTCAACTCTTCTGGGAAGGCTTTCCACAAGGTTTAGGAATGTATTTATGGGAATTCTTGACCATTCTTCCAGAAGAGCATTTGTGAGGTCACACACTGATGTAGGACAAGACGGCCTGGCTCTCAGTCTCCGCTCTAATTCATCCCAAAGGTGTTCAATCGGGTTGCGGTCAGTCCCAATTCTGTTTTCAGCTGGTCATGATGAGGTAATGCGTGTAGATTAATGACAATAAAAATATTTGACAGTGGCATCAGGCTGCAACATCAGAAAACTGAAAAAGTGAAGGGGGTCTGAATACTTCCTGATGCATTTTATAGTGACTCCACCTTTAGGCCCCTTGGAGCATTAGGCTTAAGGCAATTGCTTACCTTTGCCTAATGATAAACCTGTCTATGCATGCCACAGCTTCCCATGGAGAGCAATTCTAAACCCCCGTAGGAGGAGGGGGCTGGGGGTAGAGGTAGAGCTTTGACAACAGCAGCAGAGTATGAGCAGCTTTAGTGGTGTGGTGAACAGTAAGAACAAGGTCAATTTAAATGGACCCCTTGTTTTCAGTATGGGCTGTGATTGGTCTGTGAATAATAGGAAACAGTGATTCAATCAGCAGACTGTCAGCTGATTACAGCTGGTGTTTAAGACTGCTGTGTTCTACATGAACTATCTATTAAGCGGCACATGGCAGTAAATCAAAAATCTATATCTATGATTGACTACAAATATGGGGTCAAGAGTTATGTTTAATTCATTTGAAGCTCTGTTTTTAGTGCTTTATTTAAACTTTAACAGCAGGAAGGTTTTTAGTTATTCCTTAGCAACAGCATCCACCTACAGACGCAGTAATCATCAATTTAAGGACAGAAATGATGTTTAATCAATCAAAAAAATAAATAATATTGCTGCAAAGTGGTCACAGATTTATTCAAGGTGACACATACAGTAAAATAAGACTTATTGCAGAGGCAGTTTTCTGTATTAGCTCTTTATTGTCAATTATTTTTGTATAACTGCAATGTGAATCACTAAAAAAATCTTAGGTTGGAGATTTTCAGTTAAAGATATTTTTCTAATATTTCCAGTCAGTGAGTCTCACTACTGCATGCTGTCTGTTTACACATGTGCATATGAAAGACTCTGGAGATTTTGGCCATCTGTGCATGTTTGTGTGTTTCTTCCGTGTTTTGCATGAAGCACACCTGGTAACTACACGCCCCCGCAAACACTCTCCCACAAACTCAAAGTGTGGGAGGAAAGGCACCTGGATGAACTCATACACCTGAAAGAGACAAAAACAAGCCTGACGTGGAAGCTCCAGTTCAACTTATCTTCTAAATATTACAACATCATCATTAAAAAAAATAAATCAAACTCTTCTTTCTGTATTTTTAAATTTCAGCTCATATTTCTGCCTGTGCTCACAACATTTGCCCAGAATGACTCTTGAAAATTTGTCAACTAAAGGGTAACACATTGTCAATCTATAGCCAGGTAAATACAATGATTCTTACTAATTTAGGTCCTAGAATGATGGTTACACAAATGCTTTGTTTGGGCTATAATGCAGGTAGCTAAGGTCAAAGGTTAAAGGGATATATCATTATTTTTGAAGTTGGTTTGTGTGAGGTACTTGGTGATACCAGTGCCAATAGCCTCCAGAGATTTCAGTGAGCACTGCCACTTCAAACAGGATGTGCTTGGGAAAGCCAGACAATAAAGCACCACAGACGAGCACAGCTGCTCTGCTTAATTTAGAGTTTTAGGTAAAAATGTGCAAATAAATAAATAAATAAATAAAAGAACATTGAACATTTCTGAAGTGTTTTATTTTTCCATCACAGCCCTTCTTCAGGACATTTCTGATAGAGGAAAGTGGCTCACAGACGCCTGCAGCCTGCATCACTCGCCATCCAGAGTTCTCTGCATAACTGAATGCTGGTGGTGACAGGACAAAAAGGCTGGAAAAGTAAGTGGTACTAGTAAAAACAGTTGGAGGGGCATTTTGCAACTAATTAGGTTCATTAGCAACAGGTGAGTAATGTGACTGGGTTAAAAATGTTATTTTGGAAAGGGCGGAGTCACAGAAGTTAAGATGGGCAGAGATTCACCAATCTAAGAAAAACTGCATCTAAAAAATTTGAAACAATTTCAGAAAAAAAATTTCCTCGATGTAAAACTGCAAAATTTGCAAAATTGCTAATTTTTTTTGGAAACCACAGACATCATGCCCTGCAGATTAAAGAGGAGAGGGACCATCCAACTTGTTATTAGCACACAGTTCAAAAGCCTGCATCTTTGATGGTATGAGGTTACATCTGTGCATATGACATGGGCAGCTTTCACATCTGGAAAGGCACCATCAATGCTGAACAGTAGATAGGGGTTTTAGAACAACATATGCTCCCATCTAGATGACATCTCTTTCAGGGAAGGCCTTGACTATTTCAGCAGGACAATGCTAAACCAAACACTGCATCTATCACAACAGCATGGCTTCACAGTAGGAGAGTACGAGTGCTGAAGTGACCTGTCTGCAGTCCAGACCTTTTTCCAGTAGAATCATCTGCCGCATGATAAAATAAAAATCTGGCAAAGAAGACCCAAGATGGTTAATTAGCTAGAATCCTACAAAAGACTAGAATAGGACAACATTTTTTCTTCCAAAATTCCAGCAACTGGTCTCACTTGCCAGATGTTTACAGACTAGGGGTGCTTCATAGCATGTCCCTGTCCTTACTTTTTTGAGCTGTGTTGCTGCCATCAAAAATTAAAACAAGCTTTAATTATTAAATGGTAAAATTTTTCAGTTTCAACATCTAAAATGTTGCTCATGTTCTATTGTGAATAAAATATGGGTTTATAAGATTTGCAAATCATTGCATTATGTTTTTATTTACATTTCACACAGCGTCCCAATTTTTTTGGAACTGGGGATATGCATCAGTAAACTTCATTAGACAGAATCTGTTCCATGCAATCTGTGCTGACACACAACTTTCCTCCCATTCCAGCTCAGACAACATGACTGATATTCCCAAACTTCTGAAACCAACGAGAGCTTGACAGAAATCATCAATCCAACCTTTCACCATTTCCAAACTCCTTATTTCTTTATTGACTCTGGCAGACATGATTCATATCAGCCCAGATTTGTCAAAATGCTTAAGAGCTCCTTTATTCTCTTCTGAAAATGTTTCTCAAGTAGCTGCCTTAATATTGACGTCTGGAGGCAATGCAGAGAGATTTATTTTGAGGTAAATCAATAAATGATGGAGGCCTGGGCCCTGATAAGGTGTGCAGTGTCGCCAAACATAATCTACAGCCTGAGGCGTATACTTAAAGCAGCGGTTCCCAATGTGGGGGTCGGGACCCCTCGAGGGCTTGTGAGATAAATTTGATGCCAGAATTTGACGGAGGAGAAGAGGAATATCCCTATAACACATTTTTGTCTTAAATATTCAGGAGTTGTACCTTCAGGACTCTAAAACTGATAAAATTAATCTTTGATGGGAACAATCTTCTTTTATTGCAGCTCTAATATCAGATAAAACTATGATGGGGGTTGTGAGAGAGAATTCATTGACTGTGAAGGGTCAGGATGGAAATAAGGGACTCTGGTTTAGTCTCAGGATTAGGGCTGGATTTATACTCAGGTGTTATATTGGACCTGGATATTTGGGCTGGGAATTGGGACGGTGTCAGCCATGTTTATATGATACATATATAAGACACTATTGAGCTGTGAGCAGTGCAGGTTGGTCAGCCAGTCACCAGTCAGCTTATCTGGAGCATCAACCTCCCATTTATTCAATGAAACATCTGATATTCAACACAACTTAATGGTACTGAATTTGTACTAATAATCATGATTCTAAAATTATAGATTTGCTGAATTTGATGATGTCCTGACTTGTTATCTAACACCACTGTGAAGCCCATGTACCTGGTTTTACATGAAGTATGTTCTAAAAGATACTTCAGTGAATTTCCTTTAGATTTTGTTAAGATATGGCTTAACTGATCCCTCAGCTTAACACCTTTAACCACTAAAACCAAACTATGCAACCATGCAAAGCTAATAACATCAGTCAGACGTAATGAATGTAACATAACTTATGTTATATGCTTAGAGGGTATACATGCTACAAAATATACAAGAAACAGCTGCATTTGCATACACTGTAACTGTGTCCCAATTCAGGTGCTGCATCCTTTGGAGTGTGAATTTGTAGACTTAATCCATTACTACCATTACTAATGTTAAATATGGCATCTTAGGCCCCTCCTCCACCTTTAAGCACAGTCCTTTGAGGTCTAAATGAAACACCTGTGCTTTTCTTTCATCAGAATATAACATGGATCCATCTCTTGAGGAGATTTGTGACCTTGTATAAACAACAACAGCATTCCTCAGAATGATCAGTTTCGGTGTATGTATGTCTCTTTAAATGCAAAAAAGCTCCTTCCCAATCTTCCCCCATCTTCCACAGGGTCTCCCTGCACAAGCACAGCCATAGTTTCTTGTTTTAAGACTTGGGTGGACCATGAACAAAGGACTGGGCTGGCTCCTTTCACGTTTTTGGGGTCTGTTAATACTCCTGATAAAAAATTGCACAAAAATACTCTAAAGTGGGTTTTTCATAAAAATCCCCTTAAAAAAGAGCCTTCAAACTTCAGTTTACCTTCAGATAAAAGGGTAAGTTATGTGATGTTAGTTATGCTCAAGCAGACCCAGTCATTGAAGCGCTACAACAAACATTGGGCCTGATATGAGTGACAGAGATGACAAACGCTGTAGCGTGTGACACATCCATGCTCATTATTCACTAAGACTTGTCAAGATTTTTCCCAAATCATCATCTAGTTTGACACCCTGACCTGTAAACGTGAATCCTGACACCAGCCAATAACAGCTTTTCTACCTATCTTTATACCATCATTTCTCAGAGTGACATTATACAAGTTCACATTATGTGTGCGTACTGTGAAGCTATATGTTAGCCAGCCCAGCCTATTGGCTGTTTCTGTTTCCTTTTTCCAGAGCTAAAGACTGCTAGCAGAACACAGGCCACTTCTTTTGTAGCTTTGACCCAGTGAAAGTGATAAGATCACTCTGTTAAAGTGGCCAGTCTGTCGGCCAGTACTGAACAATATTAACTTAGTGTAAAAAGTAAGGACATTTATGTTTGGTAGATTATTTCTTTGTTGTAACAATGCTTCCTGTCAATAAATCTTATACTGTCAGAAAGCATTTTTTTTTTTTAAATCTCCTTTTAAAGTGGTGCCACATTTGATAGGAACATACATTTGTGGGATGAGCAGCAGAGCTGAGAATATGGGTTGTGCCCATGAAAAATTTGCCTAATCTTGTTGGGATTGCAAAATTGTGCCAAACACAGGGGCTCTCTGGAGGAAAATCACCTGTTTCAAACTGTTCTATGTAGTGTTCATTTAAGCCAACAAATCTGTTGCTGCCAAAGCAGTGTACAAAACAACAACAGCAACAACAACAGCAACAACAATAACAATATAATAAAAATTGCATCACATTATTTCCATACATAATAAAAAATGTACTTATAATATGATCCCACCCAATCAATATATGCTAAAATAGAATCTGATGATATCTTATAAAACAACAAGAAATAAGTGTCAGATGTAAATATTAATACCATACTGAATATAACCCAACTAAAAAAATACCTTAATATCCCTTTAAGACACACAGTTTATGCTATTAAAAACATTGCTGTATTGAATTTCAACCACACAGATTCCTTTAGTCTTTTATTTAATTGGTATAAATTTTATACAATAATGTATTATAATGATGAATAATGTGTTTTTTTTCAGTTTAACTTTTCCAAACAAAATTTGAGGATCTGGCTTTAGTAAAGTGTTAGAATTTTGCTAACAAAACGGACAAAATGAGTCATAATTCATCACAAGTTTTTCTAATTAATTATCTAACCATCAAACAATGAAGAAATCAACAGATCCTCCACCATTAAGACCACTATGAAATGAATCCAGATGAGTCTTTCCAGTTGTAGTGTCTTGGGATTTGCACTCTGATGCTCTCTCTGAGAGACACATGACTTTATAAAAACACTGAATAAAACATTGAATAATATCCACTGATATGGGGAGCTCCCATCTCCAAACATGAAATTGTTCTGGGACTACAAACGCCCCCCGTCAAGCTGCCCCCTCCTCTCTGAACCCACACGATGCTCTGCTGTTGAATTCCAGTCATGCTCCGTCATTGATCCTGTCTGTTCTGCTCTCACTTGTATCGCTGTGTTAAATTGAGTATAAATGGACGGCACGGTGCTGTAACATGATAGGTCAGAGGTCAAACCCCCTCAGGATCCTAAAGAGCCTGGAGCAGCTGCAGCCCCCTCTGACCTGAGGACCTCCGTGAAAGAGGCTCAGAGGATGGAGAGAAAGGAGGAACAAAGGATGGAAAAGAGAAGAAAAGAGGAGTCTAATGGGGAAAAGATCAGAAATGCAGCTTTAAACGCAGAGAAACACAGTTCATCTGTCTCTCCCTGTTCACATATTATGACCAAGCAAAGAATAAAACAGATCATTTGAAAAAGTATTTTTTTTCTCTTCCACTCGGCCTTCAATCCACACTCAGCCAGCACATTCCTCCCCCAAGCTTTTCAAAAATGCTCCGCACAGTGAATATATTGAAAAGGTTGGCCTTGCTTTTCAATGTGGAAGAACAGAGCTTTGAAAAACACTGTTGTAAGGCTAAAAGCCTTAGATCAATGATCTCAGGGTCAAATCCCAGCAAGGACAAAAAAAAAAACAAAAAACACCAACTGCTTTTATTTTAACACTAAATATAATCACTAAAGCAGAGTCGTCAATCAAAAATCTACAGAATAGGGATGGAGGATTATTCTGAATAGAAGCAGACTAATTTTTCAATGATTCTGTTGAATGAGATGTTGTTAAAGGTACATTATGTAGGATTTATACACTTAGATAGCCCCTTTAATAAATAATTGACCACTCATGTTTTGCATTAGGAAAAATGGAAACTGGCCTGCAGTGGTAGATGAAAATTATAGCAGAAAAGCAACATTATTAACCCAATGATCAGGTACAGAAACTAAAGATAACTGAGGAAGTAAACAAGGAAGTCAGTTGTGTCTGTGGGCGTGGCTATACATAGATCGTCATCATCTTCATGTATTTGATTGGTTGTTTGTTTGAATATATGTATTAACTCTCTCCTTCTCCCACATCCTACGATATCTTTCAGAATATTATCAGAGGAATCATATTATTTTTCACTGACTCCATTGTATTTTAGATTTTATAATCTTCTACTTGGACTGCCATTCAAGATCTACTTGTGTCATTTTCATTTTTGTTATTTTTCCTGTGTCCACATTACGTTCTTCCCTTCTTGTTTGATTTTACAGAGCTCCTCTTCTGCTCTGATTGTTGATGTTTATTTTTCCCTGAGTTTTTGCTCTTGCTGTGTGTAAAGCACTTCGTAAACAACTGTTTTTAAAAGTGCTATATAAATAAAGTTATTATTATTATTATGATTATTATGAGGAGAGGCAGGAAATTGCCAAGGACATCTGGAGGACAGGTGGGGGAATTACAATGTCTGTAAATAAACAGGGACTAAGAGAACATGGAGTCAGAAGAAGGCGACAAAAGGAAACAAGGTCATTCTCAAAGTGAAAAAAAGGGTAACACAGGTAAATAAAATTTGTAAAAGTCAAGAGAGCATCCTGATCCCTCATAGGTGTAAATGTAAAGGCCACAGTGGGATCGAGGTTTAAACTCTTAGAACGCCACAGGCTGTAAGTGTTGCATCACCTGCTGTAAACCAAGGAAGGCAGACAGGGCTCTGCTGCACAAACTCGCCTAGAAACTGCATTTATGTACAAGTATTTTGCTTTTTTCCAAGTATATTTTCAGGAAAATGATATTGTCAAGTATATTTTCAGTAAAAAGCTGGATATTCACTGCTTTGAGTGCACATAAATAATCAAGAGTTGTGTTTAGTCGCCACAAGCAAGAAAAGTTTAGGAGCATTAAAATAATAAGTGATTTTTGTTTGTTTAAAAGTGATTCTGCTTAACGAAAATCCTCTTTTTGTTTGCACACATATAATTCACAATGCATCAAATTTGTTTCAGAGGGTATTTGTTGTCTAAACCTGTAGTACTGAATATAAACCTACTACTTCTTTAGGACTGACCCCAGAGTCGAGTCACAGGTGCCTCACAAAGTCAGTTTCAAAAGTCATTGTTAAACCTGTAAAAAAAAATGAAAATAAGACCAGTATTACTGTTTGAAAAATGACCTTGTCAACTGGTGACTATAAGTCATTTTGATCCATGTCAGGTTGTAATAGTATGGTCTTTCTTTAACTACATTTCTGATGAGGATGTTTTGACATTGTTAAAAAAACACACAAAAACTGAAAAACATGATGTGTTCATGAGGACTCCTCTTTACATCAGCTGGTTTAACAGTCACAGAGTCACTCTGATGACCACTCAACAGTCTCAGAGTCACTCTGACGACCGCTCAACAGTCATAGATTAATTCTGATGATCACTCAACAGTCACAGAGTCACTGATGACCACTCAACAGTCACAGAGTCACCGATGACCACTCAACAGTCTCAGAGTCACTGATGACCACTCAACAGTATCAGAGTCACTCTGATGACCACTCAACAGTCACAGAGTCACTCTGATGACCACTCAACAGTCACAGAGTCACTCTGATGACCACTCAACAGTCTCAGAGTTACTCTAATGACCACTCAACAGTCATAGAGTCACTCTGATGACCACTCAACAGTCACAGAGTCACTCTGATGACCACTCAACAGTCATAGAGTGACTCTGATGACCACTCAACAGTCTCAGAGTCACTCTGATGACCACTCACAGTTCACAGAGTCACTGATGACCACTCAATAGTCACAGAGTCACTGATGACCACTCAACAGTCTCAGAGTCACTCTGATGACCACTCAACAGTCTCAGAGTCACTCTGATGACCACTCAACAGTCACAGAGTCACACTGATGACCACTCAACAGTCACAGAGTCACTGATGACCACTCAACAGTCTCAGAGTCACTCTGATGACCACTCAACAGTCAGAGTCACTCTGATGACCACTCAACTGTCACAGAGTCACTCTGATGACCACTCACAGTTCACAGAGTCACTGATGACCACTCAACAGTCACAGAGTCACTGATGACCACTCAACAGTCTCAGAGTCACTCTGATGACCACTCAACAGTCTCAGAGTCACTCTGATGACCACTCAACAGTCACAGAGTCACACTGATGACCACTCAACAGTCACAGAGTCACTGATGACCACTCAACAGTCTCAGAGTTACTCTGATGACCACTCAACAGTCACGGAGTCACTCTGATGACCACTCAACAGTCACAGAGTCACTCTGATGACCACCTAACAGTCACAGAGTCACTCTGATGACCACCTAACAGTCACAGAGTCACTCTGATGACCACTCAACAGTCATAGAGTCACTCTGATGACCACTCAACAGTCTCAGAGTCACTCTGATGACCACTCAACAGTCTCAGAGTCACTTTGATGACCACTCAACAGTCAGAGTCACTCTGATGACCACTCAACTGTCACAGAGTCACTCTGATGACCACTCACAGTTCACAGAGTCACTGATGACCACTCAATAGTCACAGAGTCACTGATGACCACTCAACAGTCTCAGAGTCACTCTGATGACCACTCAACAGTCTCAGAGTCACTCTGATGACCACTCAACAGTCACAGAGTCACACTGATGACCACTCAACAGTCACAGAGTCACTGATGACCACTCAACAGTCTCAGAGTCACTCTGATGACCACTCAACAGTCAGAGTCACTCTGATGACCACTCAACTGTCACAGAGTCACTCTGATGACCACTCACAGTTCACAGAGTCACTGATGACCACTCAACAGTCACAGAGTCACTGATGACCACTCAACAGTCTCAGAGTCACTCTGATGACCACTCAACAGTCTCAGAGTCACTCTGATGACCACTCAACAGTCACAGAGTCACACTGATGACCACTCAACAGTCACAGAGTCACTGATGACCACTCAACAGTCTCAGAGTTACTCTGATGACCACTCAACAGTCACGGAGTCACTCTGATGACCACTCAACAGTCACAGAGTCACTCTGATGACCACCTAACAGTCACAGAGTCACTCTGATGACCACTCAACAGTCTCAGAGTCACTCTGATGACCACCTAACAGTCACAGAGTCACTCTGATGACCACTCAACAGTCTCAGAGTCACTCTGATGACCACTCAACAGTCACAGAGGGTCAGAAAATCGAAATTTGCTTTAACAGGCACCTTAGCCCTGCTTAATGATGACATCTATGAACCAGCTGGCTATACTTACAACAATGTTAATGGTGCAGCTGGATGTACATGCAAACACAAGTTGAAAGTGCAATTATATCTTTAACTTAAGTACAATTTCAGTGATACTAAGGTGTTGACATGCCTTTCAAAAGTTTAATTCATTCAGACTAAACGATGTATTGACTTTTTCTGCCTGCATGTAACCACTCTGACTGTTAATGGGAACATTTTCCGTCAGCATTCCAGCAGGCATTGAAGGAGAACGCTCCATTAGGAGAGAAATATGGGCAGAGCAAATAATCTATAATGCAATTCTGGAACCAATTGGCAATCATCTGATTACAGTTTAGATTTAAATAATGTCTTCAAACAGATATGTTCATGCAAATGCAGCTAAGAATCCAACTAGAAACTGAGGCTGCTAAAAAAGTAACACCTGCATGAAAGGAGGTTTTGGTCTGTTAACTTCAAACCTGTAGAGCTCTTTCCTCCTTAGACTTGCTAAGGTTACTGGTCTTTTCCATGTTTGTGTTCTTTTAGATGGACGGTGACCTTTAAGAAGCAGATCATGAAATGCTATGTTTTCACATTATTTCACTATGTGACCACATTAGTGCTGACATGGTATGTACCTTTGACTTCACTGTGGTTGTTGAACTATGAACCAAAGTGTGAGTTGAGCTGTGACTCCTGCAGCGAGGTAAGATCTGATTAAAGATGAAGCACTCGCTCACGTCTGGATGTACCCTTTAAACACAGCAGCAGTGTGAGTCACCGAGTCAGAACTCAGAACAAGGTTAGTGAGCTGCAGGAGTATCTGACTGGTAATTACTGAGGCAGTTACACAATTACACACACATTCATACACACACTCAGGCATCTGTCATCTGTAGGCAACTGGTGCCACGGCAGCTAGCAGCTAATTGGATCATTGTCTGGAAAAGGAGAGAGGAGGAGCGAGGGATGAGGGAGGAAAAAAAGAGGAAAGCAGGCAGAGGAGAGAAAACAAGAGATTAATGAGACCAACAGCTCTCAGAAGACTGCCGGGCAAGGTGAAACTCACCGGGGATATGAGCTGTGGCTTCACCCGTTTTCTGTTATGCAAAAACAATTTTAGGTAATTTCATAACCAGATTTCAGTCTGATTTAGACTCACAAAATACCAAATAAACCACTAGTGTTAGAATATTTAACTTCAGTTCAACCTCAGACTTTTTAAACTGCACAGATGATAGCAATATTTTGGTACTGAAACATTCCTAATATTTTTGTGCAGTTTAGAAAATGCTATCATTCTTTCTTTTCTAACAGATCTTGGTTTAAAATATGAACTAAAAGCTCAGTTTTTTGAAAGCTTTTCATACTTCTTGTAGCTTTTTGGTGTGCCACTGACAAGCCCTTTGAGACTGAAGACCCCGTGTTGATTTGGTCCCCAAAGTAAATCCTAGACCCAATGAATCAACCCACATCTCTTAGCAGGCCTGCCCACAGATTCAGTTGGGCCCCTGACAAAGTGGTGAATGCCCCTCCAGTAGTTATTTATTGATAGTATCAATGCGTGTGGGTTCAATAATAGTTCTAGCGCCCTGGATGACAGTTACCTCATTTTGGAGCTGAAAAGGGTGTCAAAGTGGGATCTGATGTTAAAAGTATTAATTTTTGCCTGTTTTTAACCCACTGAAACCATCTTTTGCAACTATCACTTGCAGCTTTTCATTCAATTAATTTTATGCAATTTTTGCAAATTTGTGCATCTTTTCATCCTTTTTTGCTACTCTAAGCCAGTTGTTACAGTTTTAACCCCTTTTCATCACTCTTTGCCACCATTCTTGGCCACTTTGCATCCATTTCTGTCTCTATTAATCCTCTTTGCCACTATTTCATCCCATTTTACCAACTTTTCTGCTCATCTATGCCACTTTTGACCCATTTGTCACTATCCCCCCCAATTAATAACCTCTTTTCATCACTCTCTAAGCCCATTTTTGTCACTTTTAATTCATAACTATAACTATTAAATCCCTTTTTTTTTAATTTTAGCCATTTCTGACACTTTAAGCCAGTAATGGTCACATTTTAACCCCTTTTCATCATTTTTTGCCACCCATTTTTGCCACTTTGAACATATTTCTGTCACTTTAAACCAATTTTTGCTAAGTTATAAAGTATTTCACCACATTTTCTGACAATTTTGCCCACTTTGCTCCTATTTTGCCACTATTAACCAGTTTTTGCCACTTTTTCCATCCCATAATTTTCTAATTTCTGCCACCTTCAACCCTGTCCATCCCTTTTTAAGCCCATTTTTGTCACTAAACCGATTTTGTCTATTGAAACCCCTTTTCATCATTTTTTTTTCTGATGGTTTTTGCCACTTTTGACCCACATCTATTATTAAAACCAACTTTTGGTTTTGCCAACTTTTTGTCTTTTTAAAAATCCAATATTTTATGCTGTATCAAGCAAAGGGGTTTGCATTTTTTTTAGAAGTTCATATACTCAGACATAAATAATGCTGCTTTGATAGGAGTTATTATTATTTAAATTTTCATTTTATTTATTTATTTCATTCAATGAAACAAAACAATTTATATCAAGCATAAAATCATTCACTTTGAATGAAAAGGAGCAGAATGAAGAATAATCTTATAATATTTGCCCCAGGAAGCTCTCCCTTTTATCGCCCTTATGGGTGGCCTTGTCTCTAACACCAAATATAAGTGCAAACTAACCTTGAGACCTGCCTTTGTCTTAGCAACACTCTCACCAGCTATGGGTTTCACCAGCTGTAAGTTCAACTGCATTGACTTTTAATGTACAAACCCCTTTCTAAAAAAGATTGGGCACTTTGAAAATACAAATAAAAACTGAATGTAATGATTTGATTGATTGGTAAACCTTTTCCCCATCTTTACTTCTTGGAGATGCTGCTCTTGACTCCTTTTAAACCAGTCATGTTACTAACTAGAGGAATTAGTTGTAATCTAATTAAGGAAGCCTAGCGTGCAGGACATGGTAGTCATACACCTAGCTGTGATCAGCTGACGGCAAGCTGATTCTAATGATCGCCTTCCAGCTCCCATAGCCAGTCACAGCTCTTTATCTTAACACAACAGTGTATTTAAAAAATGGCATTCTTACCTGCTTGCATTAATGCAGATGCACCACTCTGCAATACTGCTGGCAAAACTTAACCTCCTCCACCCCAGCCTCCTCCTTCATAGCATAAAGCTTGTTGCACACTAATATTGAGATTTATGCTCATATGGATTAATTGCTTCTGAACTTATTTTAGTGTATTCAAAATGCATTGTCATATATGTACGTATGTATTTATATGGAAGTTTCTAGACAAGCGCTCCCTGGAGTCAAAGCATGCTGCTTGCATCTTTTGAGCAGAGCCTTCTCCACCAAGTAAAATTGTGCATTCATTTTGCAATAAAATGGTAATAAGCATAATGAGAGTGTTCCTGACTGAAGTTGCAAAATGGTCCTTTAGCCTTTAGTTTTGAGATATGTTGCTGCCATCAGATCCAAAATGAGCAGATGCTTATCATGAAATGGTAGAACCTCTCAGTTTTAACATGTTGTCTGTTGTTTATGTCCTATTGTGAATAAAATATGGGTTTATGACATTTGCAAATCATTGCATTCTGTTTTTATTTACATATTACATAGCGCCCCAACTTTTTGGTATTGGGAATGTATCATTAACTGTTATAAAAGGGGAAAATAAGCCATAAAACTCACTTGCAAAGCATGAGACAGCACACAATCAAAGTTAGCTATGAGATAGTGCAGTAAGTGTAGCATTTTGCAGGTAAAGGGTCTATCTCCTAAGAATTGGTAGTGAACAAAACAGAGCCGAAAGAAAGAGAAGAAAACTCACATTACACTGGCAAGGTAGTCAGAAACACACTTATCACAATGCTTCTCTGTTACTATTAGATGTATTAAACTTTTTGTAACCACTTCATTCAGCCAACTTTTCAAGTTGTGAATGTCAAACAGAATTATTTTGATTTTGCATATAAATATGAATGAAATAATTGACCAGACTGTCAGAGTCTTCCCCATCTCTCTGAGATTTGTTCTCGGGAATCCCTTTTTCCTGAATGGCTGACCTTTTTTTTCTCCCAGCGGGCCACACGAGTTGATCCTTATTGTTGCTGAATGAAAAGGGACAAATTAGTGTGTACGTCCATGTGCGTGTGAGTGTATTTTTACGGGAAGCAGTAGTCAGGGGAAGAATGACTCATATGGATCGTCTAGTGAGACAATGAGGGCTGCTGGAGGATATTGCTCTGCATGTGTGAGCCTCTGTATGTGTGTTACAGTGCTGATTGAGGGAATGTCACAGAGCAATGAGAAGGAACCAGGCCAACTGCCACCAGAGCGCTGGCGGTCAAATTGGACGGACTGTCACAGCGGTTCGCCTCATGTCCACGTCGCCTCCTTCCCCCTGTTGCTCTCCAAGTGCTAACAGCACACTGTGGATGATCAGTGTGTCATTGTGTGTGGGTGCCTGTGTGTGTTTGCTGGCCTATATTTGACATGGGTATAGCCTTATAGCCAGATGGTAATGATGCCCCACTGGCCCCCATGTGGAACAGAAACACTGACACGTTGTGAGTGCTGTGGATAGGAAGCAGCGATGAGCAGTGACAGGACCAAAGCTTCTGCTGTCACCACTGGACACACCAAGGACAGACTGACAGACGCTCACACATGCGCCAACATCACACATACTAACTTAAGAAATGATCTGAGATTTTATTCTACATGCTGAGGCTGCGATAGGTGATGATTTCTGACAAAATCACTGGATCGAATGACTCACTGGAAGAGTGATAGAGTTTGCTAAACTGTGTTTTAGACTGTGAGGCCCAAAATGAGTCTGGGCATCAAGATGTAAGCTCTTAAGATCTCTGGATCCTGACAGTAAAGGGGATATTTAAAGGGATATTTATTTTTTGAAGGTGGGTCAAATGAAGTATAATTGGCAATAGTGGTGCAATTAGCCTCCAGTGATTTCAGTGAGCATCCCCCCTTTTAGAAGACTCACTGGCTGTACTGACAGTTGCTCCACGTAAATTAGTGAAAAGTAAGAAAAGGTGTTGAGGGATGTGGAGTGAAAGGATAAGGGTGAGGGTTGAGGGATGTGGGGTGAAGGGATGAAGGAAAGGGTAGTGGATTGTTGGGGGATGAGATGAGGTAAAGGGTAGTGTGATGTGGTGTAGAGAAACGAGGGTGGGGTAGAGGGATAAAGGGTAAAGAGATGAGGGGTAAGGGTAGAGGATTATAGGGTGAAGGGAGGAGGGGAGAGGTAGGGAGATCTAGGGGGAAGGGGAGAGAGTAAATATAGAGGGATGGAGGGTAAAGGAAGAAGGGTAAGGGCACAAGGATGTGGGTTGTGTGATGAAAGTAATGACAGAGGGATGTAGGGTAAAGGAATGAGGGTATGGATAGAGAGATGTGGGTTGTGTGATGAGGGTAGAGGGATGCAGGATGAAGAAATAAGGGTAAAGGCAGAGGGATGTGGGTTGTGTAATGAAGGCAATGATAGAGGGATGTAGAGTAAAGGAATGAGGGTCAGGGTAGAGAGATGTAGGTTGAAGGTAATGATAGAGGGATGTAGACTAAAGGAATGAGGGTCAGGGTAGAGAGGTGTAGGTTGTGTAATGAAGGTAATGATAGAGGGATGTAGAGTAAAGGAATGAGGGTCAGGGTAGAGAGGTGTAGGTTGAAGGTAATGATAGAGAGATGTAGAGTAAAGGAATGAGGGTCAGGGTAGAGAGGTGTAGGTTGTGTAATGAAGGTAATGATAGAGGGATGTAGGGTAAAGGTATGAGGGCAAGGGCATAGGGAGTTGGGCTGTGTGATGAGGACGATGATAGAGGGATTCACTTTTATGATGTGAGAAAAGGGGAACTTAAGGCTGGAGGTAACAGACCCTAGTGAGGTCAAATGGGCTTATGAAATAATGGATTGACTGTTGTGAACAGTAATGGTAATATGTAAGGAAACCAGAGGGGACAAGACTCTGGGGTCACTCTTGGCATGAAGCCCCCAGTGGTTCCTATTTAGACAAGGAGAAGTTAATTGTAAAGGGTTTTTTGGGAGAAAGGGTTGAGTCAGAAGAATATGGATGCTTGAGATGTGTTCTATGTTTCTGAATCAAGTTTAGAAAAACTATTGAAAGCATTTGATTTGCAAGTTTTTGAAGCCTACCTCCTTTTTAGCAGTCTGAAAAATCAGATCAAGTGGTGATTATCTGTAGTCACAGCTTTTAAGTACAAAGTTCTGTCTCTGTGTTGTCACACCACTGCAGCACAGCAAAGAAAAAATCCAGGGAAACACAAATGAGAAATATTATCATTATACTAAAAATACTGTGGTTTTAAAAGATTCCCTCTTTATTATGGTACATTAGATTGACAGAGCCTTGTATTAGCTTTGGCAAAACTTTAGGATTCATTTTGACAAAAATGAGCACTGTGGATTTAATCATATAGTTTGAAATTCCTTTTTGGATGAATTTATGCACAGTAATACTAGAACAAATGCTGCAGCCATTGATCTCCCTTTCATATGCATGTTTACATCACCTGACAACTGCAGAAAAAATTAGATATTTATTTGAACTGTAGGGTTTTTTTTTACAGTTTGAGCTGGACACAAGACAGGGACAGTTTAAATAACAAAAACATTGTGTTTAATGTTGGAATATCTGCTCAAGAGGAGACCAAAAACAAGATCTACCATTTGCATCTAAAATACAAATGTGACAAAGCATAATGTAAAAATTTAGGATTAAAATTTGTTGTCAGATGTTAAGAAATGAACCGGAAGTGTTCACAGCCAGTGGTCCAGCAGGACAACCTGTTTCAGCGCTGTGGACTGTTTTTGACCCCTTACTGCCAAACATTGCTTTAAATTCAGCTTTAAAAATATACTAACTGAGAGCCTTATGTCTGGCCTGGTTCAGAGATAAATTTGGGTTGTCCCGGGGAAGAGATGTAGTGAGATACAGAACGAGGAGAAGGATGAGACCTACAAGTTCAAGAAGTTAAACATGAATAATTCAGACTCAAAACGGGATTTCTGCTTCAACTTTAAATATTTAAGCACATTTATCACCTACATATATTTACACAAGAAGCGTTCTGAGCTCAGGAACAATTCACAGCAGCCCTCAGTTTGTGACGACATGAGGGAAATAAAGAATTTCCACACTGTGCTGGATGTGGCACAGCGTTTGTTGATATTGTTCTGCTCCTTGTTCCAGTTCTTTCAGAGCACATTTGACCTGAGACCTTGACTAAGAAGGAACTGATTGTGTATGCGAGTGAATGGTTATGTGTATGTGCATGTGTGTCAGGACGGGCTTCCTCTTCCTTTTCCTCTTACACAATAGGCTGCTGCAGGATGCACCAGGTGCAGACTCACAAGTACAAGCACTTTTTAAACAGATACATACAAATGAAGGTTACACACAAAAGACTGAAGGGATCTCTCCATTTTGCACACCTGAGTGTCCTTCTTTTTTCAATTTTCTTTTATATTTTTCCAGAGATTGCTTATTCTGTCTGTTTTATACATTTACCTTCACATATCATGCGGCAGCATAATACTGATCATCCTAAGCGATTTCAAATCTGGTTAAATTGCATTTGATTGCAAATTATGATTGCATTTTGTTGACTAGGCTTGAGTTAAACACTCAGGAAACAGTTCAAATCGAGCACTCTTTATTGAAGTGGCAGTGACAGTGACTAAGTAATGCAAAGATGTTTTGCAGGATATTGCAAACATTAGCGGTGCACCACTGGCTCATATCCTTGAATGTCATCACTGAATGCATTGGTTGCCAAGTGAACATACCCTGACAGCCTACGAACAACTTCATCGAGAGGGGTCAGACTGTACATTTCTGAGGACCCCCTCACACAGACCGTTCCTCTGAGATGCAGAAATGCCAACACATTTCTGTTTTTTTTTAATTTAATCTTTATTTTAGATCCCTTTAACAAGTAGACACACAAATGGTGGCTCACTTTAGCTTCATTACCTTTAGGTAAAGCTAATATAGCTATGATAGTTACACACTTAACATTACTACATTATCCAATGTAACTAAGTTGGCTTTAGCAATGTAAGCTTTAGCTGAGTAGCTTAAACTAACATAGCTATGTAGATAAGGCACCTACATAGACTACATAGCTGCTTTGTGAGCTTAGCTTTAGTTACATTAGTTATGTAGCTCTGTTAACTCCTCAAGCTATGTAACTAATGTAACTAAACTGATGTTGGCTACGTTGCTCCGTTATCTGTAGCACTTGAGTTTTAGCTTTTAGGGTTAAAGGAGCAGTGCATAATATTTAGCTAGTAGCATTAAGCAGAACAAACTTGGTAAAAATGAAACATAATATTAATGAATAGTGCTATCTAAGTAAGAGTTTAGTAATCTTAATACAACCCCCCATTATTTTTAATAACTTTAAACTAATACCTAAAATACTCAAACACTAAAACCATCAACTCAGAATAAGCCATTCATTCATTCATACATAGGGAGGGTCTCCTCCAGCTGCCAGCTTGGATTTTTGCATTGTGCATGTTTCTATGGTAGCCTGGCTTTGGGAAGCCAGAAGAAAACAAATCACTGGTACACATTAAAGAAAGGTTACCACAGATATAACCAGAGAAATAAAAATTAGCACCGTATTCTAGTATTAACTGTTGATATTCCCAATTTTACACACCGCACCTTTCACCTGTCGCCACCATGAGTCTCAGTTCCCCTATAAATAATAAGTTACGCTGAGGCTTCACTGTCCTTCACTTCAACAGTATGGACACAAAATAAAAGCAATTTTCTAGGAATTCATTTGCAATAATAAGGTGAAAACAAAATAATAATGAAGATTTGTAAAAAGTAAAAAGAGCGGAATTAAAATGTTTGTTCTTCATTAAGTATTAGTGTCAGTTTATGCAGGCATACAAATATAGAGATCAATAAATCATCCAAATTCTGCAGAAAGGGACTGATATGTCATTAACACAAATCCAGCATTTACTAAGGCTCCTGATATGTAATAAGTTAAAGGTCACATTATGCAAAATACACTTTTTCAAGCTTTTCTAACAAACATGTTAGAAAGCCCCCCCCGCCACCCCCCCTTTGTCAACCTTTCAGAAAATGTGTGCTGAAATAGGCTGTTCTCAGATTTTCCCCTCATGATGTCATGTGGGGAGTTAGCACCGCCCCAGGTTTGGTGACCCTCCCCGCTTGGAAGAAAATTTCGCCCTCCTCTTCTGATCCAGGACAGCCACATCCATTTCCTAAGAGGGGCGGAGTCAGACAGCTCATTAACATTTAAAGCCACAGACGCAGAAACAGCTAGTTCTAAGCAAGGCTGAAACAGAGGGGATTTTAGACATGTAAAAAGTCAATACTGGTGTGGTTTTTTCAGCAACAAACTACACGGGCATGTGTTTGGGACCTCTGGGACCAATATAAACTGGTCTCTTTCCAGTCTTCCCAAGCTGTATTAAATTATCGTTCAATATAGTCCTTGTGTCCTCCTATGAGTACTTGCTGTACCTTGACCAGATTTGTGTTGAGATCAACTGTAATGCATTTTGGTTGGAATGGTGACTAGTGTGAATGTACACTGATATTGCAATGTACTTTTGTGACCACAAGATGGCAGACAAAACGTCCACAAATGAGGCTTACAGGTCAAAGTTGCGCAAAATAAATAGTATTGGGGCTGGGAACCAGAAAATGTCATGTCATCATATGAGGACGCTGGGTCGCAAGACATCGACTACTTTAAGGAAAAAGTCCTCGTGAGTGCTTTATAGGTGATTGGTTATCTTAAGATATCTAAGGTTATTTTTTGAGACACTTGCATAACTAACATGTGGTCTTTAGATCATGAAGATAGCGTTACAAATTTTTTGCATGCTTTGTTTCCATAAAAAGTACCAAATTATGGACTACTAAAAATCATTTTAAAAATAGTGCTGTATGACTACACACACACACACACAAAAACAAAACAAATTATAGGGCATTATACAGCTCAGAAATATGGAAATAACAGTGCATTTTGTAAATTAACACACATTATCCTGCACTGTGAAACAAGAGAGAAAGAAAGACAAACACTGAGAACCAAAGAGGAACACTTTAGATATAACAGCACTTGTCAGATCAAATTGAACCTGTTTAAATGGCTTCCTGGAAAAGAAAAAGGACCACACACGATTTATTCATGGGAGTCAGAGTGGTGTTTTCAGATTCTGTGGTGACAGTTTAGACTCATGATCTCAAAATTGAGAGTTAAAAATGATTCAGAGAATGAGATGCTGAAAACATAATAAGTAGTCTGCTGCTGTTTACCAGATCTTAGATGAGTAAGGCTGACAGTGAGACTCCACTAACACATCAGTCTCTGCTTGTATCACTGCCTGACATCATTGTTATGAGGGGACTAGACCTCTTTTTAGGTGAGAGAACATACCCTGTTAAATTGGCTTCATTTACACTCAAATTTGGGAGCAAGTATGCACAGGCACGCTATGGAAAAAATCATGCCCTTATTTGTCTTTAAGTCAAAAATACCAACAGTCTTGGATACAGCATCCTCTAAATCCCAGGATTGTTGCCCCCTTTCTCTAAGAGTTTACATCTTGTTTCCGTTTACCTACATTAGTGTATGAGTACAAAGTGTCCACGTTACCTAATCCACAGCTGCAGAGTAAACTTAGCACTTCAGTCCTGTAATGTAAGCACAGAGTAAACACCAGCATGAGGGACCGTCCTCAGGAAGGCAGAGAAGAGGAAGGAGGACCGAGTTTATTCTGGTAAACAGCGTCTGACCCGATGTGCAGTGAGATGGAAGAGGAGAGAAATAGAGGCTGCTGTCAGAGATAATGCCCCCCCCCCACCCTCTCTGGATCTGTGCATGCTCTGAATAATTTAAAGCTTTACAGTACAGCTGGTGATAAAGTCAACTGAACGGCAGAGGCTCTGACTGAGACAAGGGAAGAAACATCATGGCTTGATATTTGACTCTGTGTGATAAGAGGAACAAGGAGCGCTCATCGTCTGCAAAAAAGAGGATGATTTAGTGGATGATTGTTCCAGAAAAAGTTGTAGCATTACCTGATTACACCTCAGCTCTACTTCATCATCCAAGCAGCCTTTCACTTATTTTTCACTGTTTGTCTCCATGCACGTCTCCTTATCTTACACACTAATGACATCTTTTAACCACTTATTCCATTAAAATACTGTGCATCCAGAAAGTATTAAGATCCCACTCGCTTTCTTTCAATTTTGTTATGTTGCAGCCAGAATGTAATTAATCTAAACAGAATTTAGAATCTGAATGAGTGAATATTGGAACTTTGCTCGCTGTATTTTTTTTATTTGGGTGAATAACTTCCTCTGGAGGCTCCCAAGAGCACAGTGGCCTCTGTAATTCTCAAATGGGAAGTTTGGCAAAATTTGGACTCTTTCAAGAGCTGGTTGTATGGGCCAATCAGGTGAGAAGGGCCTCAGTAAGAGAGGCATCCAAGAACCCGATGGTCAGTCTGACTGAGCTCCAGAGATCCTGTGTGGAGATGGGACAAAGTTCCAGAAAGACAACCATCACTGCAACCGTCCACCTATCTGGGCATTATGGCAGAATAGCAAGGCAGAAGCCTCTCCTCAGTGCAAAACACATGAAGGCCTACTATTTTCGAAGGTCATTTACACACCTGATAGTCTGGGGGACTCAGTCCGTTTTGGAACGGATATTGCAACTTTGTTGCACTTTCCTTTGGTTTGGTTTGCATTCACACTGCTCTTGGTCAAACGGACCAAACTGTCTAAACACCTACAACCTCTGCCCGTTGGGGGCGCTGTAATCACAAAGACACGGCGACCAAGAAGAACAGAAGGTGTTGAAGAAGACAAAACCAGACCAGAATCCTCTTGTTTGGTCCGCACCAGAGTTCGTGTGAGCTTTCACACCACTCCAAACAAACCGGACTATCTGGGAAAATGGACCAGAGTTTGTTTAAAGTGGACCAAACATGATTTGGTGTGAATGCGCCCTTAGACTATGAGAAACAAGATTCCCTGTTCTGATGACGATGATCGAAGACTAGACTGTTTGGCCTCAGTTCTATTCATTTTGTCTGGAGGAAACCAGGCACTGTTCATCACCTGCTCTACCAACCCAACAGAGAAGCATGGTGGTGGCAGCATCATGCTGTTGGGGTGTTTTTCAGCAGGGACTGACACTGTCAATGAAAACCTGTTCCGCAGCTCTCAGGACCTCAGACTGGGCCAAAGGTTCACCTTCCAAAATGACAGTGACCCTAAGCGCTCAGCTGAGATGACAGGGGTGACTTAGAGACGACTCTGTGAAGGTGGCCCAGCCAGAGCCCTGATTGAGTCCTGTTAAAGATCTCTGGAGAGACCTGAAAATGGCTGTTCATTTGGATGTTGCTCATCCAACCTGACTGAGCTTGATGAATGGGAGAAAATCCCCTAATCCAGGTGTGCAAAGCTTGTTGCATCATATTTGAAAAGACTCAAGGCTGTTATTGCTGCCAAAGGAGATTCAACTTGGGATAAGGGTCTGAATACTGATGTACATGTGACATTTCAGTTGCAAAAAATTCTGAAATTCTGTTTTCACCGTCATGATGCTGAGTGTAGATTAATAAGAGAGTGTTTTTACCCACATTTTAGCGATCAGTAGTCAAACTGCTTTTCTGCTTTGTTTTATTTGCATGATAATGTGTGCAGCCTCCTTGCATCTGTTAAAAGTTTTATTAAAATGAAGTTATTTTCATTCAGATGACATTTAAGAAATCAGTGCAGCCCACTGCTACAACCTGATTAAATCGGGACAAACAAAACATGGACTTGTGTTAGAGACAGGGTTATTGAAGTGGAGTGAGCAGGAAGCAGAGACTGACGGCGGAGACAGAGATTAGCTGTGATAGCGGGCTAATGTGTGTTTGACCTCCTGAGTGGCTGTAAGCAGCAGATAAGCTAAAGACCTGATTGTCTGTGGACCTCGGCAGACACTCGCTGTAATGAGTTCATCTGTCTGAACATGTATAGAGGGAACTTACACAGACCACTCCGCTAGTCTCCCCCTGACCCCTGGGAGTTCACTCTCTCCACCTCAGACCTCTGCAGACTAAGCCACTGCTAGTTACCGCAGAAAAGACTATTTTTAAGCCAATATGTTTGAGATAAAGGAGGAAAAAGTGAGCTCAGGAGGCGAGCAGGCAAACGCTTTCTCTGCTGCCTGCATCACGAAGCTGGAGTTTGAAACTCTGGGAGACAAAGTCAAAACTAATCAGAGTTCCTACCCACCGATGCTGGAAGGAGCTGGATTAAATTTGGCAGCCTGAAACGACCCAGAACACCAAGAAACCAACAGCAGAGAAGCATCCACCTGTCCGAGGGCAGCGCAGTGGGCGCTCAGGGTTTCTTTATTCATCAAAAACACATCATGGAATCACACTCCTCTGTCGGCTGCAATGGAGGAAATATTAATAAAGGATTAATAAGAGTCTGGCTGCAGAGCATCTGGTCAAAAGACATTTATCAATCATTTATGTTATCCTACTCTTTTAAGCTGCACATTGTATCATGTCCCGCTGTATTATAATAGTCAGAATACACACAAGGCCTACCAGCTCTTCTTTTTCCATATTCTCTTTGACCTTTTCGTGTTGATCTTGCAAGGGTCTAAAAAACATATCCACTATTATTCATTTTTGTGGAAAGCATTAACTCACCATTCCTGAATAGGTTTCCTGGATAGAAGAACTGTTTTGCTCATATTCAAATAAAGAAGTCTTTGGTGGGGAAAATGCTTACTTGTCCAGATGGTTGGGTGTTTATTTAATGATCTGCTGTAGAGGAATCACAATTCAGCATCTCAGCCTACTGCTCTTTATCCACGTGTTTGTGCTAGTTTGTGTGCCTCCATATGGTTATACATCTAAATGGACCGAAACTGATGACTATATGGTGCAGGCAACAAAGCATGTGATTTTTCTAATGCAATGTTTCTGCTTCTATATCCATTTCCTGCAGTCATTAATGCAACTCTAAACACTGATTAATTGTGTGAAGGGTGCTTATTGACCATCTGGGTTGGATTTTTCTTCATGGTTATATGGACAACATTGGAAATAGAGGATATCTTAAAGGAATAGTGATATGCCGAACCTTAGGTGCATCTTTGTAGATGAAAAATCACACCATTAACCAACTTAAATTACTTTACTAGATTTTGGGAAGCCAAAATTGACCGAAGCTGGATAACTGTGGGTCACAATTTACTCCAATGTTTTCCTCTCTTCATTAGCTGCCTGATACATACAGCGTTGATTTAAAGGCTCTTAAATAACTTTCAAAGCAGAACGCGCCCTGGCCTTACTGTATTTATCAGAGCAATCAGCCCCCAAGTTTGGATCAAAGATCCTCCAGAATACCTTTATTAGTTGTTCCTAAGCCAAGGCTGGTAACCAAACTCTTCTAATGCTTTTTTTAGTTTGCACTTTTAATCAGCCTAAGTTTTTATTTTAATTGTGTTGCTAAGGTCAAGCTCGACGGCATTTCTCCATAAGGTACTTATGGCATGGCAATCTTACTACCAGATGGTGGCATAGGCCATGCTAACTCGAGATCTCACCCCTTACTCCGCCCTAAAGGTGGTGACTTTGCTATTTTTACCACCACTCATGCCCCTGGTAATATACAAGGACATCCAGAGTCCTACCAAGGTTGGGTCAATCCTTCTTCCTGCCTCAGGTGCCCTCAGGTAACCTTGTAAAGCAGAGGGATTTGTCCGTTTCTGTGTTTCTCACCAGTGAATCCATCTTACAAAGCTCCCATCTGAACAGTTTGGGCTCAGTTAGAATGTGACAGGACCAATCAGTGTCAAGGGGCAGTACTTTTCGAGTGCAGCAGAGTCGTAACATAGGCAAGCAGCGAGAAGAGGCCGGTGCAATTATTAATTGGCAGACATTAAGACATTAGCATGGATGCTGCTAAAGCATCAGTCTTATCAGAACTTGATGATATTTCTTTGTTAAAAGAAGAACAAAGAACAGCATTGAGTTGTTTCCTTTTCAAAAACGACAAAAGTGGTGTACTGACATGTCTATAGTTGCCATGGTTCACGTTATACAGCTCTTTATGGAATTTATTCCTCGGTTAGGGGCGCACCTTGGTAGCAGCTACGATGTGACGTCTTGTGTTGCTCTGATTGGCCCATAAAGGTGTGACATACAGAACGTTCATCCAATCACCATGTAGCACCATTATGTAATAACGCCCCATTATGTAATAACCCTAACCATAGGACTTAGTGTGGGCTCTAAGGTATGCCCTACCCAACCACCTTGCCCTAACTCTAACCGCTTAGTGACTAATGCCTAAACCTAACCCCCCCTTCAGGGCTCTAGACTAAACACCTAACCTTAACCCTAGGACTTAAGGTGGGCTCCAGGGTATACCCTACTACCTTGCCCTAACCCTAACCGCTTAGTGGCTTACAAAATGTGGCGTTACTACGTAATGAATTGAAAATTTATTACATTATTACATAATTGGGCATTATTACATAATGTGGCACTACACACCCTCTGAGTTTTTTTCAAAGGCTCTGCCCTTTCCCAAACACTGTCAATGGGAGGTTTACCATCATCTGGCGTGTCAGGTTAGCCCAAATCTACACCTTACTGTAGCCTCAATTTTTGGCCCAAACATGCCTAAAACATATTCACAGTGCTGTAACTTGGCTAACTATTTAGGCTACTTATGGTAAACATTAATAACTAGCTAGTTACAGAATTCATACACAGAAACATGCAACAATTATAAAACAAAGGTAAGTGAGATTAACTAGCCAAATGTGAGATAAAGCAATTTTGACTTGTACCAGCATATAATAAAGGAGCTAACATTGGGAAAAAGTAACTAGCTAAGGTTCCGCTTGTTCAAATACACTTGACAGAATCTTGTCTGAGTATAGAAGTAGATAGAAAAGAGCATTTAAGCTTGGTCAGTATACTAGCTAGATGTTAGTTAAGGTAAAATTAGCTTAAAGCCTATTTTTTGGTCATCTGGACCTTGGACCAGAGTTTGTAACTATGGCACAATTAATCCATGCACCTGCCAAATCTGAGTAAAGGTCATTTTAGTCAGCTGAATGCTAGTTAAGGCAAAGCTACAGTAAATTAGCTAACTGGTAACTTAAGACACACGTTTTTAACTAGCTAACCATACCATTCAACCCCATTGACTAGCCAAATGTTAAGGTAAATCTTAAGGTAATTGGGCTTGGAAGAGCCTACTTTTTTGGGTAACATATAACTTTGAAAGTAACACTGAAAGTGAATTAAGGCAAAGCTAGCTTAAGCTGGTTTAAATAAGATTGCTAACCAACAGCTTCACTTTGGACAAAAATTAGAAGTAGCTCTTATTCATCCACTTTACTTGACTGAACTGAAATATAAAAGCAATGTGACAGCATTTAGAGTTATTCTCTCTAAGTAACTCAATCAAGGCTAACTATTTAGCTGAGAGATTTCACAAGCAGATGTTCTTTGCTATATTTTCATGTAGTAGTTTATACTGCCTGAAACCTGGGTTGAGTCTATGCCATACCTAACCCTGTAGTGGCCTACACTATTGTCAGCACCACATACTTCTGTTGCTTTGTCCATGTTGCTCTGCAATACTCTGCCAAAAGAACTGCTTAGCAGTGCAATTTTTATGCCAGTTCTTGATGAAAACTTAAAAACCTGGCCTGCAAAACCTGATTAAAAAATGTTTAATAAAGCTGAGTAAAAAGTCAGCTTACAGGAAAAAGCTTGATCTTGATGAAGAAATTCTAATGGAGCAAATGTAGCTTACATAGCTTACATAGCTTTGTTTGGTGTGTAAGCTACATAGAAAATGGAGCTACATAGCTTACATAGCTAAATAACTAAAATCATAAATATACTACTGAAGCAATGAAGCTAACTTTAGCTACATAGCTCCTGTAACTAATGTAAGCTGTGCAATCTAGCTAAAGTTAACTACGTAAGCTACACAGCTGTGTATCAGTACCTTACATAGCTGTGTTAGCTAACTTTGTGCTCCACTCGCTTAGCTAAATTGGTGTAGGTAGTAACGTCAACTATCAATCTGGTGTAGATAAGCTTTAGCTAAAGCTAATGCAGCTAAGGGGGGGGGGGGGGGGTCAGAGCTCCTCAGTCAGCAGACTGTCTTGAAAAACTTTACTATGGATCACAACAATAAAAAGGTAAAGTGTTTGTTTCCACAGTGTACAAATTACTAGCAGGAAGATGATAAAGTGAGGAGTGATGAGCTGCTGTCCCCCCTTCTGAGGCCGTGATTATGCAGTTCAAAACATCAGTAATGGTCCTTAATCTCATGACGATTAATGCATGAGCACATACAGCCCTAGTTGAAAATAATATTTTCAGAGCTTCTTTTATTCTCTACATAACTATTGTCTTTCTTTCTCTCTCATCACAAAGCAGCATTGTTTGGTCGTTGGTGGTGGTGGACAGTGCAGTCGCACAAATGAGCTGACACTGTTCTTCTGGGAGAGATGTACAGAATATGCTATGAGGCAATTCACCACATCCCTGTTTATTTCTGCTCTTGGGGAAAGCTGATGCTTGCTGTTTCTGTAAACACTTACCGACACCACACAGACTAATGCTGCTGAATAAGATTATAAACAGCTCACTCGTCTTGCTTTTCTACCTCTGACAAGAACTGAATAAGCTTGCAAAACTTCAAAATGCCCACACTAATCATCATTGTGAGTCCCCTTTTTCCAGCCAACACAGCCCACTGCTGAGACACGATAATAATCCTCTGCGTTGGCTTTGCTGAAATGTCTTCATCCAGCATCTTAAGCATTCTGTAAGCAAAGAAAATGTAAGCATGTGTGGAAATGCAAAATCTGTATTTACAGGAAAGCCGAATGACCGGTTAAGATGATTTAAACCGGATGAATGGATATCAAGTCTGTCCTTCCGCAGAAATACAATTCCCACAGCAGAGTGAGGTCCCTTTAATTAGTTAATTAGGCATTTCTATGTAAGAGGACACACTCACAGAGCAGATATGATGTATACGAGCTCCCTTACTTCTGCTTAATTGATCCCCAATTAGCCATTAATTATTTGATTACCTCATTTACTGGTATGTCACTGGTTTGTGTGTCAGCTCAGTCGGTGACAAGTCGGCTCTAATTAAAGACCAGGACACTATAAGCAGCCATTTGCAGGCAGGGGAGAGCCATAGAAATTCATGAGATTGTTTTAATCTGTAATAAAGATTTAAATTAGCAGCTTTATTGAGAATATGGGCATTTCTGTTGTAGTAATGCGACGCTGGGTCTCCATACGGCTGTGCTCTTGCCAGCGGCTGGACAGGATGTGTCCATCTGCCTTAAATGGCCATTAAGAAAGAATAACGCGCCACCATGGTGCTCATAATTAAAGTCGTCTGGGTGTCCAGACAGGGGTGATTTCAGTCATTTAGTAGAAGGTTATACTCTAAGTTTAATGCTTGTAAAGCAAAGGCAAAGTATACCCCGGTGGGATGAAAAATGTGACATATCAGAAATTTAACCTCTGCGGGAAAAGATACATGTTCAAGTGCTTACAGCACCCAAGGGTGTACTTAAATGGGATGGGCTGGAAGTTTGTAGATAAATCAATAGCAAACAAACATTTGTCTTCTTTTTCATTTACACATTTATAAAAATGTGGCATAAAGGGTATTGGCCTTTTGTTTGGGACATCGCAATGTCTTTCCTGGGCCTTGTTACTCACTGGATACCTGTGCTAAAATAATAGTCCTGTCCATAAATTCCCAGCAGTCATCTTTACAGGGTATATTTTGTTCAAGGAAGTTTGGACAGCTTTAAATGTCATTATTAGATCAGTGTTATTTTTAGCAACTATTTTAGATTTAGTAGTAGTTTTAGTCAAAAATGCTTATTAGTTTCAGTCACATTTATAAGACATTTAAGTCATACTTTTTGCCTCTTTTTAAACTAACTTAATAAGCCAAGTTCTAGAATTTATATAATGTTAAAAAACATAATATGAATACACCATCAGTTCTTTAAATAATCTAAAATAAACTGATAAATATACTAACCTATCAACCCAGGTGCTACCAGAGTTCTGATTATTTGTCCCTAAGCCACTCCTGTGTCGTCTTGGCTGTGTGCTTAGGGTCATTTATTAAGGATATATTATTACTTTGCTCTGCTCAGCTTTTCCCTCAAACCTGATGAGTCTCCTAGTCCCTGCTGCTGAAAAACACCCCCACAGCATGATGCTGCCACCACCATGCTCAACTACCAGAATGGTTGACTAGCTGGGCGGTGCTTGGTTTTCTCCAGACAAAACAATAAGAATTGAGGCCAAACAGTTCAGTCTTTGTTTCATCAGACCAGAGACTCACTGGCTGAAAGTCCTTCAGGTCTTTTATGCAAACTCAAGGCAGGCTTTCAGTGGTGTTTTTTCTATAGGGACTTCTGTCTGGGCACATAGTCCAGAGAGTGGAGGGCTGCAGTGATGGTTGTCCTTCTGGAACTTTGCCTCATCTCCACACAGGATCTCTGGCGATCAGTCAGATTAACAATCAGGTTCTTGGTCACATCTTTTACCACGGCCTTTCTCATTTTAAGCTACTGTTGTGATCCTGGCACTATAATTTACATACTCTGCATCTAAGATCACTGTATTTGTACAGATAAAGGCTGTTTACCATGTAATGAGATCATCTTAAGGTAATCCCTCTCATTTGCCAGAATCACCAACATTTGTGTTCTTCTGAAAGTAACTAACCAGTTTGAATATGTGTTCAGAACTGTGAAAGATGGATTTAAACAGGATTAGTCTAAATGACATTTAATGAAACAAAATACCAGAGAGCCATGATCAGATTCTACCATTTATTACACATATTACATTCTTAAATAAAAATGCTCCACTTAACAGTTCTTGCATAGATATCTTACAATACCAATTTAGAAAAGAATTATGAAACAGACCAGTAACAAAAATAAATTTTCTTCTTCCTTAATAAAGAACATTACCATACTAACATCATATAATACAAATAATATTTTAAACACTTTGTACAGCAAAAATTGTAAGTAAAACAAGAGAACTCAAAGTATCAAATAAAAACCCAACAGATGTGACGGTGACGGCGGAGAGGAAGGGTGGGTGTGTGGAGTGAAGGTTTATGGATTGAAGGTTGAAATGAAAAGTATCAGAGTAACAGAGCCCCAGAGAGACAGGTGAAAGGGATGCTGGGATGGTAAAAACACATCTGCTGTCATCTCTTTTCTCTCTACATGTCAACTCACCCAAGGTAAAATGAAACTGGGATTCTTCAGTGATTATGGTTTGAGTCGTGTGTTTATACACTGGTTGATATAAAGGTGCTTTGACAGAGCTTCCTCTAAAGACAAGTAAGGATTGGTCACTTCTCTTAATGTGTAGCATTAGCGTTGGCAGCCTTCTCTGTGCCTCCACCAGGATTTTGTTTGTTTGATTGTTTGATATTCAAAACAAATTAAAGTTGGGAATCATAACGCCTACATGCCAGCAATAGCCAGAGCTGGAGGCTTATGTTTTTGGGTTGTCTGTCTGTCTGGGATGTTAATCAAAGGTCAAGGTCATTGGGACTAATTGATAACTAGTTTGTAAATGTGATATGTCACTAACCTTAAAATGATTTTTTCAAATTTTGCTCAAATGTCTACTCTTACTTTTGTAGTAGCCTTGTGCATGTAATCAAATACACACAAATTTCAGTTGGTTTTTATCCATCAAGACTAACACAAATATAAAGAGGCATATGAGAGCACAAACACTAGTCAGTAAGGTTGCGGAGACGTTTAAGTGCCTGGCTGTATCTGTATTTAGTTTTAACAGTAATTCTTGTTGGTAATAATAGTGTGACTACTGACAGACTGCTTTTAGAGATGGGTTGACCCCAACCCAAAGTTTGCAACATGGGAATTATCAGTCTTTTAAAACTGTATTTTTAGATCACATTTACATGAAGGGAGGCACCATATTGGATTTTTGCCAATATCCTATATGCAGGTGAGTCAGCCGATACCACTATCATATCTACTGTAGATCTAGTTAAGATATGACCCTCAGTCTTTACAACTCTCATTAAAGTTTAAGAAGAGAGGATGAACAAAACGACATAGGTCTGTTAGTCCTACCTAAAACTCCACAAACTTTTTCATAAAGTTAGCCAATATTTACCGACGATATAGGCTGATATTGAGAGATGATTTAGTCTGACATTCACAGCTTATATAGGCTGATAGTTTCAGCTGATAAAGGCAGATATTTAAATTCAATAAAGGTCAATACTCAAAGCTGATATAGGCAGATATTTACCTCAAATACAAAAGATATGGGCTGATGTTTACAGCCGATACAGACTGATGTTTATGGCCAATATTTACAGCTGATGTGGATTGAAATTTTAGTCTGATATGGACGGATATTTTTAGCTGACAAAGGCTGCTATTTACCCCAAAAATACGCTGAAATTTACAGCCAATATAGACTGAGACTTACAGCCTCTGTAGATTTATATTTATGGTCAATATAGACTGACATTTACTGCTGATAAAGGCTGATGTTTCAAGCCAATAAAGGCCAATACTCAAAGCTGATATAGGCGGATATTTACCTCCACTACAGGCCAGTATTTACGGTTGATACAGGCTGATATTTAAGCCTAATAAAGGCTGATTTTTACATCCAATAGTCTGATTTTTACATACATGACATAGGCCAAAATTTAGCAGATAAAGGCCAATGTATAAGCTAATTGATACAGCCAATGAAGGCTGATTACTACAGCTGATACAGGCTGATAATTACATCAATTTGGTTATGATACATGGATTGATTGATCAACTGATATTTAAAGCTGATAAAGGCCGAATATAACAGCTAAAAAAGGCTGACTTCTACAGCTAATATTGGCTCTTTACAGCCAATTATGGTGGATCTTTACTGCAGACATAGGTCAATATATAGTTGATAAAAGCTGATATTAACTCCCAATAAACACCAATATTTACAACTAATATAGGCTGATATTTATAGCCAATATAAGCAAATTAATACAGCCAACAAAGACTGATATTAACTGCTAATAAAGGCTGAAAATTCTAGTGGATACAGGCTGTTATTTGCTGCCAATATAGGCTGATATATACACAGCTGAAATAATTTACAGCTTACTTAATGACTGTGATATTGGCAAAAAATTTCATGTCAGCAGATACTAAGCGCCTGGATTTGAACTTTTTAAGCTATAATATGCTGATACAAATATACTACTAATAGTATTAATAATAATAATGTACATCCTTGTTTAACGTGTCTCAGTCTTCTGGAAATGTCTGTGTAGAAGTAGCCATAACCAACAGGAATACCACAACCAGACAACCACAAAAATGCTGATTGACAAGAAGAGGGATTTTTTAAATTATCCATCAGGAGAATCAGTATTACTTTTTATAAAGTTTCTTATTACTAGAGCCTGTTTTGTTGGCACAGTTACTTAAACACTACTTAAACACTTTAAATAACAAGTTTTGACACAATACAATCTCCATTATTTCATATCATTGACTGAAATTTGAAAAGTATTGAAAACTAACAATCACTTGAAGTCTTTGGTCATTTCTTATGATAATTATTGTACTAGAACAAAAGTTGCCATGATGTTAACAACACGTTTGTGTAATTTAAATATTGTGCAGGATTTCTTTTGCATTTTTGGTAATTAAAAACAAGGAAATACACAGAATCGGGTGCCAAGAATGAATATTTTTTTCTAAAAGTTATAGACATTGTTTGATTTTTCTCCCCCATGACATATCTTTGTTTAAAAACTTGGCACTGTAGGGTACAGATGGGCTCGTGGTTAGGCTCATGCCCCATGTATGGAGCTGGTCTGCATTCAAGTTTTGCTAAATGGCTCCTTTCTGTTTCAGACTCTATTCACTGTCGTCCTCTAATCGAAGCATAAAAAGCCCAGAAATAAACCTTTTTAAAAATCTAGCATCGTATAGGAGACATGCATTTTTGATACCAATCCATCCTGCATATATTAAAGAAGGAACTACTGTCTTTAGAAGAAGCTCTTGAACTTTAAGTTACCTATGAGAACGCCTCAAGCATCAGGATCTAGCTGTGCAGATAAACTGACAGAGCTGAAGCACCTACATGCATGAGTTGGCTGAACTTAAACAAACTGTTCCAACTGAGGCTACAGAAGTGGAAAAGTTATTGCAGTCTTTTCAAAGAACTGCTCGGATTTCCAGAGCTGCACAGCTCTTGAGCACAGTTCCCAGAACAGCTGGATATCTGAAGACTCTGAGCATGCTTGGCTCCAGTGGGCTCTGATAGTCATGGTTTGGGTGGAGGGGGTTTTGGTAGGAGTGAGGTGAAATGTACAGACACAAGGACAGGGGTAAAGATCTGTGAATCTCTTATATACTGACACATCAAGCGTGGACACACACAGTGGTAACAAACGGACAAAGTCACTCCAGGACGCCAACGATGCCAAGAAAATTCAACTAAGACCCAGTATGACTGAAAGTTTGTTCTCCCAGAATAGCAGTGATGAAAAAGGCATTTCACTGGATGTTTTATGTGAACCTGTGAAAATGTTTCTTGGTGGCAGTCCTGGAATATTGACGAATGTTAAGTGGATATTTGACAGAGTGCTCCAACAGACTATGCTAGCAGTGCGTGCACATGGAGAGTGTGATAGCTAAATATGACCATGTAGAGCAATGTTTGCGAGAACTAAAGCCGACCTATAGAAATGCTGAAATGTCTGAGACAGTGCTGTTGCCACGTACAGATCTGTATGAAAGATCTCACACTATTTACAAAAAGCTGCCTAAATTAACAATCCTTTTTCAAAGTGATGTGGTGGAAACTGAAGCCTGGTCCACCAGAGGACTATGTTTGGAAAACTGCCTGAGGTCCTTCGATGTTTAAAGACTTTTTTCACACTGGGTTTGTTGGGTTGACTCTGAGTTTTCTCACCTCCTGTTTCCAAAATGCTTTTGGCTACTTTCATGACTACTGGTTGAAATGGTGCAGATGCACTTACGTGTTCTTCAGTGATCAAAACATGCCAAAACTGATTTGTAAAGCTTTCGTTCTGAATAGAAATTTACTGCATCAATGCAGGGGATTTGGAGCATTGAGCCAATGTATGTGGGCCACAAAAACGGACAAATGTTAATGCTGCTTGGTAAGAAACAATACGGGTTTGGAACTGAACAAATCTACTGGAAATTTCTCCCTTCATTTTTATAGGACAATGGCAATTTGGCTGGCAGTTCTTTTTTTTTTCTCTCCCACCGCAGGCTGTTTGGAGAGGGCAAGAGCACTGACAGTCATGGCTGCAGCTTGTTAGGCGTCACAGCTGCAGCTAATCATTGGGCAACCAAGATCTCCTCTTTACTGCCTCGTGTTGAGCCTTGAGACATCAGAGTATTCCTTCAGCTATGTTGGCTATGTAGCTCTGTTGTCTGTATCTAAGATAGCTTAAGCAATGTGAGCTTTAGTACACATTGCTAAGGCTAACTTAGCTATGTGGATATGTAGCTTACATAGCTGCTTTGTGAGCTTAGCTTTAGCTATGTAAGCTACGTAGCTCAGTTATCCACGTAGTTTACGCGGCTAACAGCTACATAAGCTATGCTTGTTGCATTAGAATGTTTTCATGGAGTATAAGCTTTTCTCCTGTAAGCAGACTGCTTATTCGGCTTAATTAACGGTTTCATAATCAGGTTTTGTAGGTCAGGTTTTTAACACTAGTATCCTGTTACCTTACCCCAGCTGAAAGTTCAATCCCGTTTAATTTCAAAAGTTTTAGCGTGTATTTCTATTCTGAGATACGAAGGACGTCTCAGAGACAGTGGCCGTTAGGGATGAACAGTCTGCAGCCAGACTGTCTTGCAATTACTGAGGGGGTATTTTGGCATCACTTTGGTACTATTGAGGGAGGTGGAGATGCGTTGTCCATATCAATATACAGACAACCCTGTTCAGGTGCATTTGGCTGCAGTAACTTCCTCAAAACCCAGAAAATACTTTACTATACGTGAACTTTTAGGCAAATCAACCTCAGATTCAGACCAAACTTCCAGTGTGAATGGACCTATAGGATGGCATTCTTCCTTTAGGATTTCCTCAGAACTCCAACTATTTGATATACTTGTAAGGAAAACTCTTCCACAGTTCGTGTGGGGACATTTCTTTCCACAGTAACCAGTTTCCCAAGACTTCAGACCACCTTTAACCTTTAAATATGAGTCATGACGGTGCTATTCATAGTGTGCTAAGCAGCTGACTTTTCTAAACCTCTGTACTCATTCTAACCCTGCTAGCGCCACTACACTGGGCACCCTATAAGACCATGTGAACATTATTTTACATTTGTGAACAATGAGTTCGGCTCCAGCTAGCGGCAGACAAGAGACTGAGAGTGTTATGAAGCGTGAAGAGTCGGAGCACGCTGGTAATTAAGATTTAATGGGACGATCAGGTGAGAAAAAACTCATCCCTCTCTTTCCGCCTCCCATCCAAGACTCGTTTTCTGCGCCTCTGCCTCTCGGGCTCTTGTCCCTAAATCTTCTACATTCACAGCAGTTAACTTGCAAATATGCAAATCTTTGGGCAAAATGTGTAAAGTGTGCATTCCTGCAGCTGATAGTGCATGGACAACTGCTGTGGACAGAAAAAGAGGAGAAGGGGTGAGGATGGAGGGAAAGAAGGAAGGGACTTTAAAAGAAGAGAAAGGGTTGGATTTAATGTCTGTAGAGACTTTGCAGATAAATGGTAATTTATTTTATCTGTAATGCTTGAGATAAAACACAAAGGCTGATGTAATGATTTAGATATTCATGAGTGAAAATGATTTTTTAAATTCTTTTCCTTCACAGGCAAAATATCTCCTCAATGCTAACAGACCGTCTGTGTCTACATCAGATCTGTCCGCTGGGTATGAAGCGCTGGAATCGGCCTGACTCAAGGTCCCTGTTGTTTTTTGTGCTCCAGACCACTCAGTTTCCCTGTGACCCAGAGCGATCTCATTAGCTGAACTGCAACTGGAGAAGAGGACCCAGGAGTGCTAATGCTAATCAGAGCTGTGGGACGGCAGCTAGCTGGCCTGGAGGAGCCTGAGAGACGACAGGAGACCTGGAGCTACACTGTGATGGAAAAACCTGCATCTACAGGCGGAGAGGCAAGGATACTTGATGTGAAACGGGATCTGAAGTGACTTTGAGATCTGCTGGATGTCAAGATAGATTTTAATTAAAGCAAAAGAGAGCCTTTCCTTCAATTTACTGAATGCTAGCCAGCAAAACTCATGATCTCCTTTGTATGTTTAAGTAATTTGAAGCTTGTTGTGTTGATACAGCAATGCATTTCTTAAAACAGTTTGTATAGTGCCTTTAAAAAGTATTCACGCCCTTGATTTTTTTCCCTTTTATTGATTTTATAAACCAATCTCAGTAATTATGAATTGTATTTTTTGACCAAAGGAAATAAAACCACTTTCATGTCAAAGTGAAAACAGATTTCTACAAAGTAATGTCAATTGAATAAAATATGTAAGATAAATATGTAAAATCAGTGACTGCATTTAAATATTCACTCCCTTTAAAGTGGCAGACCTAATTTAACAGAGTCCAGCCAATTGAAGCTGGTAGTCTCAAAATTAGTGACACTGGGATCACCTGAGTGCAGTGAATATATCTCAAGTGATTGTATTATAAAGACACCTGTGTCTGGAAGGTCCAGTCACTGGTTAATCAGTATCCATGGCTACTATTACACCATGAAGACAAAAGAACATGCCAAGCAAGTCAGAGAAAATGTTATTGAAAAGTATAAGTTAGGAGTGGGATACAAAAACTGCTTCCCAGCCAGCTTTATGGGAGAGTGGCAAAGAGAAAGCCGCTTGTAAAGAAACCTCATATTAAATCTGGACTAGAGCTCGCCAAAAGGCGTGTGGCAGACTCCATGGTCAAGTGGAAGACTCTATGTTTGGCAGACACCAAACACGTCACCACAAACACACCATCCCAACTGTGAAGCAGAGTGGTGGCAGCATCATGCTGCGGGATTGCTTCTCAGCAGCCAGCCCTAGAAGGTTTGTAAAGGGTGTAGGAAAATCTGGAGGGAATCTTATTCAGTCAAGAAAACATGGCTTGCGGGGAGATGATTTTCCAGCAAGACGATGACCCGAAGCATACAGGGAAAGCTACACAGAAATGGTTTAAAGACAACAAGGTGAATGCTCTGGGGGGGTCAAGTCAAAGCCCAGACCTCAATCCTATAGAGGACTTGTGGCTGGACTTGAAAAGGTCTATTCATGCTCTATCTCTGTGCAACCTGACAGAGGTTGAGCAGTTTCACAGAGAATCGAGCAAAATTGCAGTGTCCAGATGTGCAAACCTGACTGAGACCTATTGCACTTATTTAGCATTATTTTGATTTAATTGACATTAATTTGCAGAAATCAATGTTCACTTTGACATTAAAGAGGGTTTTCTTGGTCAAAAAGCCAAATCACATTGACCATGATTGATTCATAAAATCAATAAAAGGGTAAAAAATCCACAGGGTGAATACTATTTATAGGCACTGTATTGGTCATGATTAAGTATTCTTTTTTTTCAAAAAGCAGATCAATTTCAGCTTTAACTTGTCACCTGAATACAGGCAAATGTTGGCCTTAACTGCAAAAAGACACAGCTTGCATCAGTTTCCCATAAATTAGGTCCTCTTTTGGTGTTAGCAGCTCAGAAAATGAGTCTGCTAATAAAAAGTGACAAGACAAATGGGGACAAAATGCAAATGAGCTGCAGATTATGTGTCCTACTTCCTTTAACTAAGGATACAATGGTTGTAACAACAATGTTTGTGCTGAATATGGTATTTTTAGGATCTAATTTTACGTTAGAGAGCTGAAATACTAATAAATTCTCAGAGTTTGGAAAGTGGGCACGGATAATGTGGGTGAATGAACGTACGTACGAATGAAGGGTTGAACCAAAACTAAACACATTGTCAGCCATCACTTGGATTAAGAGCATTTTTCAACAGCAGTAACGTTTCTCCCACAAGGTTGCACACATGTTCAGCAGTTAAAACTCTGATATCAACCACCTTGCTGAATTCCCTCACAGTTTGCCTATTGGAGACACACGCACACGTACATGCACACATTCACATTCATGCCATCAAAAGCTTCACAAAAGTGCTACGATCCCCGTCCCTCTATGATTGTATGTCCTGTTTAGGGGGTTCCTTCTACATCCTGTTGCATGTCTCGACATTTTGGCGTGACTTTGCATCATCCAAGCTGAAGAAAACAACCATCAACACAGCTTTTGTTACGGAAAGCAAACAATGAAATAAAATCAAAAGTGAAACACTGGATTCATCCAAACGTGGGTTGCTTTATGTTGTATTTAGCAGAAAGAGAGAGTTAGTAGAGAAAGCTGCCGCTGGATACAGAGGCCTCATATGGAGGCGGTCTCCCGCTGATCTCTCCTGACCTGGGAGACTCTGCCCCTGGCTGAAGGGCAGTTCCACGCTGGAGGTTTTTGGTATCGATTGTTCCAAGCTGCACCATAAACCCCCTTGAAGGGGAATGTTTTCACTGTTTCACCTAATGAAGGCTGGCAAGGCCGACTGGCATGATGACTGGGCATGCTGGGATACGAAAACCCCCGCCAGCTTCAGGAACCCTGAACCCTCACCCAGCTGTACCAGTCAGAAGTGAGTATTAGACTGTTAGCAAGCGCTACAGGGCATATAGGTGGTGGTGGGCGGATGGAGCAGTGGTGTAAATGTTGCTGTTGGCGTCTCAGTAATGCCCTCATTCATTGCCAGGCAGGTTTATTTCATCTGCAACAATTGAGCAAAAGAAGCAGGCGTGGATATGTACTGGCACAGTTTTTGCCTCTCATATTACATTTTTACACCAGAGAATTCAGAATAAGTGATTACACCTCTGTCAAAGATGGAAATCCTCGTATATTGAAGTGTAGCTCATTTTAGCTAACAGCTTACTGATAAATATGAACAGAGTATGAAGACGGGCCCACGAACTTCAAAATATTACAGATAAAAGGCAAAGACATTCAGCATTTTTTGTGGTTTTGTCAAATAGCTAGGTAGCTAGCTAAGTGGTTAGCTGCAGTAGGCTATAAAGCTAGCAAAAAGTCATTAGCACGCCATCTCACTGATAATTTTCATAAAAATGCGTTCATTTCTGGCCTCTGCTAATTATCATACCAAGTCTTCTTCTGTGGGATGCATTTGTCACAGAAGCCCTAAGAGGATATAAATGTATTCCTTTGATTTTAAACTTTTTCCTGTGATAATGAGTTAATAATGTTGTTCTTTAGCTCGTGATGTTATCTTGAGACAATGATATAAATATATTAAAATAAATAAAATGTATGGATGAATGTCCACTTAGGGCTTCCATACTATAGGTATACTGATGATTGAAATAATTTGATTTTCATCCTAATGTACCATAGCGTTGATGCTTCTGTGAGGAAACAGACTCTAGCATGACAAAAAAACTGATTCTGTGGAAAAAAACCCAACATTTTCTCCAATTCAGTCAATCAAAGTAGTTGCTGTGGCTTTAAAATGGAATAACAGCAATATAACCCTCCTAAGTCAAATAACTGTTTCCTCTGGGGTTAAGGCCAAATTTAGCTATTTCCCGATGAATTTTTCCACAACTGAAAGGCTGATAAACTCTTTTTTTAATGAATGAGTGACCTGTTGCACCAGCTATGTCTACACTCTGTCTTAAGTTAAAGTCCTACAGTGGAACTTTAAGTTCTATTGCAAGTTTTGTCACTGTTTGCAGGGCGTGACATTACCCAGCCACTGTGGCTAATGGCTCTGCAAAGTTGCAAAGAAAAGAAAAGAAAAAAGTAGCCTATTTGAAGGTATCTTTAAAAATTGTATGATGTTTAAATTTTCTGACTCTTTGAGTCTCACCCCAAGTATCTCTTATTGTCAAAGAAAATAAAACTAATACAAAATGTATTAAACAGCATCTTGCGAAATAAAAAAAAAAAACAGTAGGGAAATCTAATTATGACTAAACTAAAATTTGACACAGAAAGTCAAAACTCAAATAAATTAAGATAAAACAGATATAATAAAAAATACAAAACTTTTATTACCTCACACCAAACAGCTGCCAAATGCTCTGTGCTCCTCCAAACCGTCAGGTTATTTAACTTTTCAAAAGGATACCCCACTAAACATAAACTCTGTCTAGTATGAGCTTACATTTAAGCTAGGCCACATTTGAACTCACACATAGCTGGTGCAACACCTTCAATGATAGTAAAGCATAAACTCTGTCTAGTATGAGCTTACATTTAAGCTAGGCGACGTCTGAACTCACAAGTAGCTGGTGCAACCCATAGCTGATCTGCCAATGCTTCTGTCTCTGTATTAGGAAGTGACGTGGATTTCTTTGAGGACAGTTTCAGTCTACATTAGAGGCGCTTCGTAGATTATCGTCATGTTCGCAACGGTGTTGTAAGTTTTGATAAAAGGCCTGTTGCTCTCTAAATCATTTCTATTACTACAGAAAGTCTGATAAACGTGGCTTCTACCCTGGAAGAGTCTCTGAAGTAAAAACGCTGATTAAATGAGAGGCAGAACTGTAGCCGAGGATATGTGGGTGATTTCTGGAACTGAGAACAAGCTGATTTCTCACTTCAAAGGATTTGGACTCGTTTGTTACCTCCAGCCGAGAGCTAAGATACTCCTCTACTAAACAACAGTTGCTAAATTCCTACTGTGAAAAAAAGATCTGGGAGCAGAACATATAAATCCAGGAAGAGTGTGCGTGTGCGTCTGTGCGTCCATGTTTGTGTGTTTGCGCTAAAGCCTGCCATGCAGTGTTTTGTTTTCCAACTCTGTTCATTAGTTTAATAATTATTTTCCTAAATCTTATTAGTCTTATCTGGAGAGGAGCCGTGAGCAAAGAAACTGCAGTGTAAGTCTGTTTGTGTTTGTGTGTCGACGGAGTATGTGTGCTTGTTCTGTATACAACGTGTAGAGCGAGACAGGATTGTTTTTTGTATTGGATTTTTTCGAGTCTTTTATCATTTTTTTGTCTTTGTGTTCCTTTTTTTGTTCTTGTAGAGAAAAAAAAGCACAGATAACATTGAAAAAAAGTCAGTGCAGTCAATGAAAAAACAGGCAAAGTTTGACCGGGCCGTGCGTGTGGCCGTGTCGGCTCACAAAAGGTCCGTTGGTGTCTTAAATCCCACGTGAATTACGGAAAAAGCGGCTCATCAGCCTCCGTTCTCGCCCTGCGGTGATGCCAGAAGGATTAGATATTAGAGTCTGTGAGAAGATGGTTTTGAGAATCAACAAAAAGAAAGAAAGAAAAAAACAGGTTTCCAGTTTTAAGCAAGTCCTCCGCCTGACTCCAACAGAGTACGAGACCGCGCGGGGTCGTGCACAGGTTTTGTTTTCCATCTGGAGTGAATCACAGGGCAGGAGCAGCACAAAAAACTGAAGACCTCTCCACTCCTTGCTTTCATTTTTTTTTCTTAAAAAAAAAAAAAAACAACAAAAAAACCAAATCCCTTTTCTGAGCCGGTATGATTCTGTTTTTTTTTCATCCGCTGGTTGCTTACAGACTGCACAAGCACAGCCGGTGCTCATGGGGATTAAAAGTCCAACAACGCTCTCCTTCTCATCCCACACATTCTGTTGAAGTCATCTTAGATTTTCTTTTTTTTTATTTCCTCAAAAACACAATTCAGTGAGTTTTAAGACATTTTCTCCACGAGAGAGAAAAGAACAAAGTGTCATTCTTTGTAATAACAACAATAAGAAGAATTATCGTCCTCTAAGTAGAAAAAAAAGGAAGGAAAGTGTCGCTGCGCATTTCTGTCAGATGGCCTGTGGAGGCGGCAGGCGTCTCAGTGAAGGTGAGAGATGCAAACACCTACATGAGGAGAGCCTGAGAGCTGCAGGAGCACCCGCTGACCCAGGTCCTTTAGGTGCAATAAGCGTCCAAAACCGGGTTTAGGATTGTCAGCTCTGCTAGAAGTCAATCTGTTCGGTGTCTCTCCTGCAGGTTTGGCATTGTTGTTTTCTTACTGAAGCTGACTGCGGCAGATGATGGTTTCTTTTATTCCGTGAATGAGAAAAAACAAAGATTGAGTATTTGATCCGGTAAAGCACTAACAAACTGACTATATGGATATTTAAAGTTTCCCCACTGAACTATCTCCTCACCCAAAGTGACCCACACTGACTACAGAGAAAGAAAAAAAGGCGGCGTAAATGTTTCGGCAAGCAAGTTAAGAATATGTTGGCAGTGTCCAAGGCCCCAGAGCTGCACAGAGAGCAGCCGGGGTTCACCAGGATGAAGCATTCAAAGACGGCGATGTGGAGTGTTTACTATTGCAAGTGTGTGAGTGTGTAATTTTTAAGAAAATCAACAATCTAGCTACTCCTCGTTTTCCTCCGGTCCCCGTCTGCAGCAAGACGGCCATGAGTCAGTTCGATTTCTACGGCCCTCTCAGATGGATGCGCCGCCCTGCAGGCGTCATGGCTGCCGACTGGTGTACGGACGGGGTGAACGAGGCAGGCTGTTGGTAGCTCGACTGCCCCATCCCTCTCTCCTCCTATCTCTCCTCCTCCTCTTCATCACTCCTCTCCCACTCCTTTCTCCTCTGCCCTCAGATGTGCCTCTTCATGTGCAGGGCCAGGTGGTCTGACCGGGAGAAACACCTGCAGAGAGAAACAAGAGATGTCATAAATGGTCATAAAATATCCCAAAAATAGTGTAAAAATACAGGAAACAGCCGTCAAACACCCATGGACAAAGAAAGGGATTGGACTAAGAACAACTGAATTCGAATAAATAAGACAAAAACTTGCATAAATGTATAGAATTGCAAATACAAAGTCCTAGAGTGTATTAGTGAAGTGTGGCTAATGGCTGCCACTAGCTCTGTGAATTAGTCATGAGTGGGTCACACTTCCAGCCCCCTGAAACACTCACTGGCTCCGTGCATGTCTTGGGAGTGCTCCATAATCTCTGGTGAACTTCCCACCGGCACTGTGCATTTCCTGGAAATGCTCCACACTTCCAGCCCCTGTGAGCTAAACATTGGCTCTGTGTGTTTTAATGGAAGACTCACACTGCTACTGTTGGAACAATTAAACACTGCCTGTATCTAAATCCATGCATTTTGTAGGAATTCTTGGACAGTCCACCATGTACTCTGCCAACAGCCTCCAGTGTACAAAAATGAAGTCAATGTTGAAATGCAAATAAAAAACTGCAGTTCCTCCAGTGTCCACTTGAGGATTGGTCCAAAAGCAAAGGATTCAATATTAGGTCCCATGTTAATACTTCCATTTTTACAGCAGGAGTAAACAGGTATACAGCTTAGTTTGAAAAACTGTTTTTTTTAATGAATAGCCTATTTCTTTATTGGTAACAGTGTACAGTTAATTTTTTAAGACATCTGTTCTGATGATATTCAGACTTGTAGCCAAGCATGTGTTTGCATAATAAGAGGCCAACATAGTCTGTTTCAAAATGTTTATGTAGAAGCCAGTGGGTGACATTTTTGGACAAAATTAAACACATCTTGACTACTTAATTTTGCAGTCATTTTGGCTGTGCTTCTGCAAATGAGATGATTTTTGTAAGACGGCCTTTGTCTTGATACATTTTAAAACTCTGATTAAACTTTTTAATGGGTCTATAATACACTGTGAACAAATTTACAGCACATTAAAGTCATTTAGAACAAAAATGTCCAATCCCAATTTCCATATAATTTTTTTTCACCAGCTATTTTGGTTTCTTTTTTTTACCCCTGAAACATTCAACAGTGACATCATATATTTAAATTGGCATTATAAGCATAAAACAATTAAATTTTTCAAATATTTGTTCATTTTGATTTAAACAAAAGTTTATTTAAAGATTTGACCCCAAAAAATTGGTAAAAAAAGTAAATATTTAATACACTGTAAAAATTAATATGAGACCCAAATATAAAATTTGGTTTGAAAGTTTCAGACTCTATTTGAATTATTTGGCCCAATGCATTTCTTTATATTGCCACTTAGTTGGCAAAATATGCTCAAAGCTAAAAATGTTGAGCTGCCAGATTTTTTTCCCCCAATAACAAAACCCCATGCAAACCACTTGGCTCAACTGAAAATGGTTGCAACAAATATTTAAGTTGAAAATGTCAGCTTTATCAGACAGCTGAAACTCAACAAAAACTTTTAAATTTGTCTTTTTTAGCTTGGTAGCATCCTCAGTGCATTTAGAAGTGAGGCTTACCTACCCAAAGTTAGCTGGCTAGCTAAATAATAGCATAAGGGGTGCTAGCAAGAGCTTAAAAAAGATCTCTGACAAAAAGCCCAAGTGAAGAATAGTGTAAATGGCATTGTCTCCTACAGGCTACAAAAGTAAATTGTTTTTAGGTTTTTCTAGCCCTTCCTTTCAGACAGAAACCAAATAAAGTTCATGAAACATAAACATTAAGAATGCTAGCCGCTGTTTTAAAACTTAACCAATGTTATTAAACCCCAAACTGTAGAAAATGTTAGAGGAAGCCTGTATGAATCTAGATGTTTGAATACTTAAGGGTGCCTTTATTGAAAACTACCCTCTGTTAGCCTAGAAACAGACAAAGAGGTGGGTTTTTAAGCCACGTGACAGCGCTAACAACTCCCTACAGCTCATACTGGCTAGTAGTTATATCAGCCATGCCTCTGTTTGTGCTTAACTCGTGTCCTTCCTAAAAATTCTTCTTAAAAATGAAGGACTAAATGTAAGTTTTCTATATATTTTAAAAAATAAAATTGCATATTAAAAGGCATGTTGGGATTGCTTGATGTCTCCTGCTCATCAGTGAGAATACGCAAAGATGCACAATGTTGTTTATGGCTTCTTTTCAGTAACACTGGTTTCCTTAACTCCATAAATGGTTTAGTTTTAATGCTACTTTAGATTTGTAATGAAGTCTACAGGAAAAGTAAAAAGTGAGAGTTTTATTTTAACATGAAGACAGACAGAGACTGGCAGAATAAGACCAAGCTGGGAGCTTAATGCACAAATTTAATAATGCAAGAAAGTTCAGATATTTCCAACCACTCTGGTTTAAAGTAGTGTGAATTTCAGCAGTCTTACTTCATTGTGTCACAGCAGTGAAACCCTGATGAAAGTCTATGTATTCAGGCTCAGTGATTTCCTAAATACGACTGTGAACGCCACCATAAATCACAGGCAGACCTCCACCACTCTGCAGCTCTGAGTACAATACTATTGTAGAAACTGATTAGATATGCATCGTGAACATGGACACTAACACAGACAGGCTGGCAGTTCTCTCTGATGCTGGGCCATTTAACTCTGCAGTGACTGCACCTGGTGTGAGAGAGACATAAAACCAGGTGCTGCTGATGTGGGAATCGTAATGTCGCTATGATTTTAATTTTACTACATCACTGTTGAGACGTTAAAGCCCAGCATTCACAATTAAATGCATCACAAATGATATGACTAAATGAGAGGCAAAAACAAAACGTGGGTGAGAATAAAATGGGAAATTAAGAATTCACTTTGCCAGAGGCTTTATTCATTATTAATTAGTCAAGTCTATTAGCTGTGTGTGTGTGATTGTGTGTGTGTTTAGCCAGGCTGCTTTTGTATCCAGACACAAAACGCACAATAGAGAGTTTTTTTCACACTGCAGAAAAATCTCTCTGATTCTTCTTGTGTGTTGAATTTTCTTGATGTAAGTCTGCAGATGTGCAGGAACATTCATCCAAAGTACAGATATTACAGAGAGCTTCACATTTACCCTGAAAGATTACAGAGAAACCAGCAGGAAATGATCGACACGAACATGAATTTAACTGAAAGTCAGTCAGCCTGAAGTCAAACAGGAGTCTATAAAACAAAAACAGTCTAAGATTCACTTAGTTTTCTATGTCCATATGGCAATGTTCAGTTGTACCTTATGTGCAAAACGGCGCCAGCTGAACAATCATCTGACACACCTGTTGTATGTTAGCTAATACAACTCCAACTACTCTTCTTGATGGTTTATAATAAATCTAAGGTGGCTTTCACACTAGGGGCCCGGTCCCGGATCCGAGTGCACTTGAGCCCAAAGTCTGGTTCATCTCAGTAGTGTGAATGCAAATGCCGGGCCTGGGTCCACTTAGGGAGGTGGTCTCATGCGCAATTCAAGTGGACTCTGGCACAGTTCAGATGAGATGTGAATGCAACCACGCTCGGATACGGGACAGAGCGTCATATCAGCTTTATGACATCATCGTAAAAATTAAACTTCTTTCCACAGCGCGGCAGTTTGTTCACATTTTTCCTCAATAAAGGGCGGAAATCATCAGAATCCAGCCAATAAACAGTCTGTTGTGACACACCTTACAGATGAACACAAGTTGGAGTCAGTGAAAGTAGGTGCAAAGGCAATAAAAGTCTCCCGTCACCTCAAAAACTCCTGTCACCTCAAAAACTGCAGTATCTACACAGCGCAAGCCCATTCAATCCTCTGAACTTTAGTAGATGTGCAGATACGAAGAGAGATGTTGCTGGCATCTTACAAGTGATTTTAATCATTCATGGCTGTAGGATGGACTTTTTGCCGGGTCAAAACAAAAAATAATCTTTGCTCAGGTCATGACCCCAGTGGTTGTCATGGTAGCTTCTTCTTCTTTCTCGTCCTTTGCGAGGTTGTAAACCAGCTACGTGCATACCGCCACCTGCTGTTTCAGACCGAGTAAATACGTGAGTGCACCCTGGCACGGTTCGTTGTTGCTAGTGTGAAAGCAAGCCAGGGGGGATTCTCAAATGAAAGACAACCGGGACTCTTCCAAGAGCTGGTCGCCCAGCCAAACTGAGCAATCGAGAGGGAAGAGCCTTAGTAAGAGAGGTGACCAAGAACCCGATGGTAACTCTGACTGAGATCCAGAGATCCTGTGTGGAGATTCCAGAAGGACAACCATCACTGCAGGCTTCTAATGATCTGGACTTATGGCTGGCTAGATGGAAGCCTCTCAGCACAAAACACATGAAAGCACGCTTCAAGTTTGCATAACACTCCAAAAGAAAGCAAAGTCAGTATAATTACTGAATAACTGCCAGCTAGTTAACAAGGGAATAACATTGTTTTCATTATTACATTAATAGATGTAGCACAGAAAACTTTGAGGCAAAGCTCAGAAACTCCCAGGATGATCTGGTCACTAATTTAAATGGTACATGAAAATTTCACGTTTGTGTCATCCAGTAATATGAAAGGAATCCATACGGAGAGAGAGAGAGAGAGAAAAGCTCAGTCCCAGCAGTCTAAGCTTATATACTCGTGCGTCACAGGTTGTGGCGTAATGTTAGTACAGTGACGAGATTTACTATCTGGAGTCAAAGCATTGCATTGTTTTGTGAAATTGAACGGATGCTTTGCACAGTCTTCCCCCTTTTTGAGTTGGCCTGCTATAGGTGTTTTTTTGGCAGTGACTATTGCTGAAAATAGGCCTGGCCCTATATTAGGGGTGTGACAAGATCTTGTGCCACGAGATCTTGCGAGATCAAAACATCACAAGAGTTCTTGGGGAGGTGAAAATTATCTTGGGAGATCAATATTGCCCAGGCACCAGAATCAGAAGCTCTCCTTAAACAAAACAATACCAAACTGGACATTATAAAAGATCACAACGATTCCCTGGAAACTTTTAAACTGTTGGTGGGAGAGCTAATGAAGTAACAGAGATTCGTGACCCATTCGATCACCGCTCCAACCCCCACCCCCTCCTCCACGTGCGCTACTTGGGGCCGTAGCGAAACAGCCAACACACAGCATGCGTGCCTGTATGAAAGCCATGACAGTGCATGCTGTAGTGGGCACGTAAACTATGATTTATAGTCCTGTATTTTAGGCTGTAATTGAAAAAGAGAGTAAAAAAATGGAGGAAAAAATCCTCAAACTATGAATGATTTTGAAGGCTGTAACTGGGTGGATCTAAAAGGATCCAGAGTTTTGATTTTCAGATCCAAACGTTTCCCTTTTGATGTTAAATAACAGGTTAGTGGGAAACATGCTTAACACAGCCAGGATGTTTTACAGTAAGACGCAGACATACACAGGCTCACATCTGCGGTGGGTGGAGCTCTGAATATTACCATGAGAATGGCAGAAAGTGGCAGCCATGGAGAGGTTAACATTAGATAGAATGTTCAATCTGACACAATTTCTCCTGGGAAACACTCACACAGTCTGTCATTAATCCTGCCTAATCAAGCGGCGACCCCCTGATGTTTCCATAGAGCTGGAAAAAGGAGGAGTGATGAGGAGGAGGACAAAAAGAAGTGAGGAGGAGGAGAGAGAGTTTAGAGGAGGAGAAGAGGAGGATGGGATGGATGGACGAAGGAGCAGGGGGGCGGGTGCCAGCTGGTCTGGCTGCTCCAGAGCCCAACAGTGACACAGTAACTGGCACGGCCATCTGTCCGGTCACACACAGACTCAGACAGACTGTTGGAGGAGTGCAGGAGGAAGCACATGGCCAGTAGAGGACTGAGGGGAAACACCAGAGCAGAGACAGCAGAGAGCAGAGTTCAACTGTTCATATTAATGCTGGGAAATCTGAAAACCTGAACAAACTAACACGTCAAAGGCAGCTGAACACACACTTTATATGTTTAACTGATATTTTTACTAACTCTGTTCCACACTTTACAGCAGGAGAGAATGTAATCTTTTGTTTTTTGTTTTTCTACTTTGAGAACATTTGAGGTTAAAGTTTTCAAAAGTTCAATAAAATGACTGTGCATTATATCCTGTCAGTTTTTGATGATCCGTATTGAATGAAGAACTAAACAAAGGGGCTCTACCGGTTTTCGATAACTGTAGTAACCCGTACACATTAGATGTATAGTCACCAGTTAACATGGTCACTTGTAAAACCGTAACACTGGATCCTGTTGTTTTTAATTTCCCTGCTGGTCAGCATTGTTGGCTGAAATTCATTCCAGGTGAAGGTGTCTGTAAGATGTAAATTTGGGCATGTGAACCGTTCCCGAAGTAGGTTACATTAGTTTACATTAGCACAGTAAGCAGATAGGTGAGGTCAGGCTTCCTCTTACCTGGGATTATAGAGTCCACAGTGTCTTAAAACTTGCCTTTAGGGAAGACAGGACAAGCTGAGAAACTCAGGGCTCCATAGACAGTGCAGGCGGCATTTAAAACATTACCGACACAAAGAGCTAGCGCTGCTAATGCTAACAGGGCAGCATACGAGCCACACACCTCCTGCAGCATCAGCATCTAGGACGGGTCACTTGGGATAATTCCTGCAGCAGGTCTGCGATTGAAAATGCACTCAGGATGTATAACTAAGGAGGTTTCAAAATATTTATTATTACTAGAATTTTGAATTGGTTCAGAAATGTAGAAATTAATATATAGGATTCTGATGTGGTGTGATTTTTCCCCGCACCTCCCATAGAGACATTGTTTGATGAGTTAACTGTGGGGAACTTGACTGGTCCATACAGAGCACTGATTTCAACCCCTTTTAGCACTGAACTGGATTGGAGATTGCAAGCAAGGCCTTCTCCTGCAACATCAGTGCCTGATCTTATAAATACTCTACAGAATGAATGGACACAAATTCCAACAGAAACACTCTAAGATCTTGGGTAAAGTTTCCAAGAAGAGTGGAGGCTGTTAAAGCTGCCAAAGGTGTGGAACTCCATATTAAAGTACATTCCATTACAGCCCGTCTGTGTGATGGTTAGGCAGCTGGATACTTTTGTCCATATAGTATATGTACACAGGAATAAAACATAGGCTACGTCATTCTTCATAAATCACTGCCTCAGTGTTGCCACTCCAGTCAAAAATGTCTGCTACACTATCGTTGGAACCACCACCATTGGCCTTCAGAATCACTGAGACTACATCCATATTCATAGAGTCGATCGTAAATGGCACCTAATGGTTGAAATAGACTAGAGTCAATGCATATTCAGAACATTTTGTTGCTGCAACTGATAAGTTATCAGAATAACATCTCAAATGTATGCTCTGTGATCTGATGTTACTTTTTAACATGCCTCATTAGAGATGGATTTTACTCTGCACATCTAAAACATACACTAAGTCTGCCTCCTGAAACTAAGAGTAGATTTTCCTCAGAGTTCAGACGTCAGTAAAAAAAGTTTTCATGCAATAAATTAGCACTAACTCTGACATACTAAAGAGCTTCTCTGCCTTCAACAGTGAGCAGACTGAACCAGGCTGAGTCCCACACAGCTTACGTCTGTGCCATTGTGCAGCCAAGTTTGTTACGTCTGCACCTTCAGAGCTCATGTGTGGCAATATGACTTTGCATTTAAATGTCTTTGTGCTCCATACACGTGTGTGTTCATATTGTGTTTGTGCCTGTGTATGTGTGTGTGTTTGTGTGTGCCAAAAAGGAGCTAATACAGTCCCAGCTCTCAGCCAGGATTAGAAGCTTCCAGCAGGTTTCTGGAGGGTTTTATGTCTAAAACCCCAACTAGAGGGAATCCACAACAGCCAATTACACTGTCTCCAGGGCTAAAGTGTGTGTGTGTAGTTCAACAGAAAGGTGGTGCACACACATATACAGAGGGTGTATGTTAAAGTGGAGCTGGCATCTGGTGCCACTCAATTAGCTGCGACCAGTCTGCCAATAGCCAGAATCCATCTGACTGCCAACACAGGGGCATGAGTAAGCATTCAAACACACACAGGCTATACACAACCACACTCTACCTAAACCGTGTACCTCAGTTTGCTTTCAACAAAATAACCTTTGTCTCTAATTTGTCCCTGTGGCTGAAAATGGGATTTTGTTTGGATTCTATAAAATTTAACATCAGAATATTTATCACCAATCAATAAAAACACTGTAAGCTCAACTTTTGATGATTTTTCTTAACAAGAGGCAACAGAAAGCCTGTTTTAACTCCTTGTGCACACACCAGCTAAGGGAGCCAACTATCTTTTAAAATCAAACTGATCATTCACAGTTCTATGTCACTTTAACAGTTCATTTCAGGAATATTATTCCCTCCAATGTGCAAAAACACAAGTCAGATTGGTTGGAGATTAAAATATTGTCAGTTCTGTCTCCATTAGATGTATTTTCAGTGAGCCTGACTGAAAATGTCACCATATTTTCATAGGGAATTGCACATTTCTGGTTCCCACTTGATTTGAAGGCAGGAAAATATTCATATCGTCAGCATCAGGCCAAACTTCCTCTCTCCATTTGCCATGATTTTGATTTTTTTACCTCCACAAATCAGTGATATTAGTCTCCCATTACATCAGTGAGTGGGTTTTACAAAATTTCAACTAATTAAAAGAGTCCAGCATAATACTGACAATGCCAATTCAGTGTTAAATAATTGTCAAAATACAGTGTTTTTTCCATTTCCTGGAAAGTAGTGGTTTAGGAAACAGGTAGTTAAGGCCCAATCCTAGTTATATGTGCATTTATATCATAAACAGCCTACAGTAATTACAACATACAGTGCTTAACAAATTTATTAGACCACCCTAACCCTAACCAAAGTAAGGTTTATGCCACAGCTGCCCCTAAATTAACAGCATTGGTAATTACCAAAATCATTTATTATGTTTCTGTAATGGTTAATACACCAATGTGTAGAAGCTCTTTAACCCAAATGATATTTTTAATGCTAAAATATAATTATTATTTATCCATGAATTTTCAAATTTACTGATTTACAAAAAAAAAAAAAGAAAAAGAGTAAAGCACATTAATATTTCTTGATTTATATGTCAAATTATAGTTATCTACCTGCATTCCTGAACAGAAAAATGAGTTTTAGTGGTTGAATGTTATGCTTGATTAATTTCTGACTTCTCAGAGAAGCCCAGTGAGCCGGCTCAAATTTGGGTAAAGTCAGTTTGAAATTCCTCATTCCTGTTCAAACCGGTAAAACGTGGAGAGCTCACTGAAAATGGAAGAGTCCGCATTAAAGCACTTCATGATGCTGGGTGGTCTTTGAGAAAAATATGACAGGTGGTCTAATAAATTTGTTAAGCACTGTAGATAAGATGTATGTAGTCAGGGAAAGAAATATAAGTCATTGTGTTTTCACTGTAAAAGGCTGCACTTCAGCCATTCCTTTCCACCGATAATTGGTAACACTGTATCCTAACTAGGGCTGAGCAACTAATTGAAATTTAGATTAAAATGCTATATGTCCTGCTGCAATTTTCAGATCACAGAAGGTGCAATATTTCTTTAACCTGAAATATGTGTCAAAATACCCGTTAAAAACGTTTTTTGCAGCAGAGATGTTATGCCCTAGAAATCATGCAATCATTCAAGTGTCACTTTCTAGAAGAGTTTGAATGGCATAAAAACATCCTTCCCTTCAATACAATAATTCATACTGAATTTTCGATATGAGTCAAAATAGTCACAATAGCACACTTTTTCAAAATGGTTTAATCGATCTAATAATGTGTTTGTTATAATATAAAATAATTTATTGCTTGTGTTTGTTGAAAAATACACAAGAAGGGGAACTTAAACAGTAATTGCAGATTAAATCTCAATTTTGGGAAAAAATATTGCAATTATATTATTTTCCCAAACTGTCCAATCCTAGACCTAACAGTGTGCGAGTGCCACAAAGCACTGCATTTCATGCTTGCTGTTCACACTGCGCCTATTGTATGTTTAATTCTCTACCCTGCAGGTTTACATATTTCCCTTTGTCATATTATGACATGCAACGCTTTATTTCTAATGTGGAGAAACAGAAGTGTAGTGCTTAGTGTAGACAAGCATTTGATGGCAGTAAGCCAAACATTTTTGCATTTGTTGACTCATAAGAGGATGATACATTTTGAACATGAGTATAGGTATTGTTATGGCATAACTATCTCCACTTTGTGACAGGATAGGCTAGGATAGGATAGGGTAGGGTACAGTATGATTTGATACGGTATGATACACTTTGTTGCCCCCTTTGGGAAATTTGTCTTGGACTCCAAGTGCTGCAAACATTAACCTGCCAGATAATAACATAAGTAATACATTAGAACAAGGTACAAGATAACTCTCTCCACTTTGTGATATGATACAATACAATACAGTACACAATATCATATGATAGGATATGATGTTACAATATGATACAATAGGATATGATATGATATGTTAGGACACGTTTCAGTATTCTAGGATGGGCTAAGATATTCTTTGATACAATACAATTCAATAGGATATGATATGTTATGATACCGTTCAATAGCATTGGATATGATAGGCTAGGATAGGATACACTACGATACAAAATTTTATGATACAATACAATACCCTACGATACCATACGATACAAAACGATATGATCTGGTATGGTACAATATATGTTACAATAGGATGCCATATGATGGGACAGGATATTCCACTATATCAGTGTTAATTTTGACAGCTATATACATTTTAGTTTTAGTCACATTTTAGTCATTTTTACCTTTTATAGTTTTAGTCTAGTTTTAGTTGACAAAAACTCAAAAACATTTTAGTCTAGTTTTAGTCCAAAAGAAGTCCTTACATCTTAGTCTTTACTTTTAATCCAAGCATTGATTCTTTTGCCTCGGTCTGGTTCAAAATCATGGTAGTGTATTCTCTGCACTCTGCCAAACCTGGGGTCCCTGCTTTCTACAGCTGAGAGGCAGTGTAACTACAGATGCATTGTATTTTGACAGATTTACCCACAGTGGAGAAATATGGATTTTGAATGTCTGACAAAAAAACTAAATAACATTTTAATCTAGTTTAGTCATCTTGATGAAAACTAAACTTACTTTTTTGTCAGGTTTAGTCATCAAAGATAGTCTAGTCTTTCACATGAAAAACAGGCTGTGGACGAACATTTTTAGTCATTGACCAAAATTAACACTGTACAATATTACATGATACAATACAATAAGATAGGATTGGCTAGGACAGGATATGATATATGACATGACACAATATGACATGATACAATAGCATATCATATGATAAAATATGATAAAATGTGATACAATACCATAAATTATGATACAATGTGATAAGATATATGATATGACATGATATGATATGATACAATACCCTTTATTACCCCTTATTACTCCGAGTGTTGCACACATTTGGCAGCCAGAATATAACATCTAAGTTACAAATGAGACCAAGCTCACAAACTCAGTTGAGTAAGAAGAGTGAAAGAAAATCAATAAATTTTCCACTCAGCACTCCTGATGCCATCTCATCTCCCTTTTTCCTGGTTCCTTGTCCATTTTAAGGCAGGCAACGAGGCAGAAAATAGAAACAGGACAAGAACAGTGCACTGTATCTCACTTAGGCTGGATGAAGCAGCTGTCTGGAAACTAAATTAGAAATAAATGCAATTGAACAGATTTTGTCACTGATGCTTGCTTGAGTTGGGATATGCTGTAAGTTACTCGAATGTCCACTTGAGAAAGTCTTGGCCTCTGACTTTACACATCCAGAAAAAAGCCTGTAAGTGAGGATTTTTAATCTTGACATTATTGATACTTACTCTGTATCTATCCAAGTCTATTTGACTACCATTATTGATGATTTTCCAGTTTTAAGCTAAGACTGACTCAGGCTTGACCTACAATGTACAAAGTGTCATGATTCCATCAGTTCTAGTATTTCTGCAAAGCTGAGTTCATGTAAAGCTCTGGGCACATTACAAATATGAAAACAGTCAAAATGACTGCCACGGTCCTCTAGTGTTTAGCCTTTAAATTCACAGAAATATGCTGAATTTTCCACCTGAAGCCCGCCCAGTTGTCCTGTTTGAATGTTGTAGGTTTTTTAGAGTTGTACTTGTGTAGAAACACTGGCTGAACAACAGTCCTTGAAAGCCGAAGGGCATCACTGTCCTTAAAATGTAAACTCCACTAAAATGTTTTTCATTGTTTTTGGATCCAGCCGCCGCCTGAGTGTGTTTTCTGTGTTTACCTGTCGCAGTGGTTGCACTTGAATGGCTTCGCTCCGGTGTGTTTGCGGTAGTGTCGTGTCAGCTCGTCACTGCGGGCAAAGCGCCACTCGCAGCCTTCCCATGAGCACTTATAGGGCTTCTCACCTGCCAGACAGAGAGAGAGAGAGAGAGAGGGAACAGGGGGAGGTGTCACATTTTATTATTATTTCTCCATCTAATTTCACACGTCTAAACTACAGCTGCTCGCTAATGTACAGGTTACCACCCCTGGCTTTCTCCAAACACACTCCCACACTCACACACATATGGACACACACTCATAGCCTAGGGGCCCAGGCATGCAGACCAGTTTTAACACAACAGCCATTTCAATGAGCCAATACACTCAATTAGCTGTAAATGAAGTCTTTCAGCACTGCGGCGTGTTAATTCATAATCCCAAATTCACCCTGAAATGAATCTCGTTTTGTTCCCTCTATCACACACACACCCTGAGGTGGTGGGATCTGAAATGTAAATGAAGTTTCATCCCCCACTTCACCAGATGGGAGAAGAGATGCTCTATTGTTCTCAGCCTGTAGTTATCTCTCCATGATAGAAAGCCTTCCAGCTGTGTGTGTGTGTTTGGTGTGTATTTTGGCTTGAGGTGTGTGTGGGTGGGTTGCGTGTTGAAGCAGACTGTCTTCAGATGGGATTTGATGATGTCTGAGGCTATAGCCACACTCATAGGTTTCATTTGAACACAGACTTTAGCTACCCTTTCACTGAGTGTCAGAGACTCTTTTAATTTTCTATTTGTGCATCCTTGATTCCTTTCCTCTCCTTGTGTCTCAGTCCTTAAAACTTGGGATGTAAGCAGAGGATTCAAGGAAACGGACCTTTAGCCATATAAGAGCTTCATCATTATTAGGTACTAGAGCTCTTTAAAAACAGATATATTCTACTGATCTCAACTTATATAACACTATTTATCAGTGACCGACTCAGGATGTTTGTGAAGCAGTCAAAATAAGAAAAATGGGCACCTGTGCACAAAAGTTTTAATACAGTTGAAATAAAGTTATCTTGATACCAAGAAACCTACAGCACTTTGGAATTAAGGGGGGCAAAGAAGTCACTTTGTCAAATTTATCCACTAAGAGGGCTCTAAAGAGATTTGGTCCACTTAAAGGGCACCAAAGAGGACACATGGTCAAAGTTTGTCTGCTTAAATTGCACCAAGGAGGGCGCTTTGTCAACTTTTTTTGTCAATTTCCTCTTTAAAGCTACCAAATTAGGGACTTTGTTCAATTTGGTCCACTGAAGGGGGCTGTCGCTTTGGACATTTAGAGGACATCAAACAGAGCACTTTATGAACTACTGTCCAGTTAGAGGGCACAAAGAGGACTCTTTATCAAATTTTGTCCACACAAAGGCACCACAGAGGGCACTTTGTCAAAAAAAGTTCACTTAGAGGGAACAAAAGAGAGCACTTTGTCATTTTGTCCACTCAGTGAAACCAAAGGAAGCACTTTTTCCAATTTTCTTCTCTAGAAGGGCACAAAGGAAGACACTTCATCATGTTTATCTCTCATGAAGGGTTTTAAAGGGGAGACATTATGCAAAAATCGCTTTTTCAGGCTTTCCTAACAAAAATATGTGCCCCCAGCCTGTCCACAATCCTCTCAAGTACTAGAAAAAGCCATTCACTCCTTCCCTCTCTTTCTCCACCTTTCAGAAAATGTGTGCTAAAACAAGCCTCCCCTCACGATGTCATGTGGGGAGTTAGCACCGCCCCTAGGTTCAGTTGGCCATCCCCACTTGGAAGAAAATTCTAACCTTCTCTCCTGATCCTCCTCTTAGCTGGCAGCTGAGAGGAGGATCCACTTCCAAAGCCAAATCCATTTCCTGAGAGGGGCGGAGTCAGACAGCTCAGTAACATTTAAAGCCACAGACATAGAAACAGCTCATTCTGAGCAGGGCTGAAACGGAGAGGTTTTTGGACATGCAAAAATCCAATACTGGAGTGTTTTTTTCAGCAACAGCCTTCACAGCCACGTTTTGTGGACCTCTGAGACCAATATAAGCTTATCTTAAAAGTGTAAAATATGTCCCCTTTAAACAGGCACTTCTGCAGTGTTGGTCAAACATTGGGGCCTCAGGGAGGACGAGCCCACCATTGCCTTTCATACATGAAAGAATTAAACGTAGACTAGAAACAGAATTATAGATTAGTAATAGAATTTTATAACACATATCAATAAACGTTAGTGCATTAAGTAAAATGTGAAAAAAATTTTAAGTTTGAAAAAAGATAAGAAAAATAAGAAAAAAGATAATAAATAAAAGTATTCAGGATAGTTTAAATTAAAATCTATTAAAGTAGGATGAGACCTGATGAAAAAAAGAACAATTCAAAAACTGACAAAGGTTGTGAAATCATTCCGGTTAAAAGACAGATAGAAAAAAGACAGATTAATCTATACTAAGCAATATTGTGTCATGCTTTTTGCTTTCCTACTTTAGTATCAGTGTCAGCATTGGCTATTCTTCCAGGCGTCCTACAACAAGGCTTTCACCTCCACCAGGTGACAGTAGAATTTCTACACAGGCCACAACTGTGCATCCACGCTTATAGCTCCTGAGGCGAGCAGTCTCTCACCTTGTTCTCTTGCATAAAAGGAATTGAGACATCCTTCAAGATGGCACACTGAGATTGATTTGTGGGTCACCGGCAGGAAGCCAGAGGGGAGAGAAAACAATGCAGGTGGCTTTGGAGAGCTCTGCAGATTCGGCTTTACTTTGAAAACTGTTGGGTTTGTGAGCATACTGGTGGAGTTTTTTAACACAAGCAGCATTGTGACATTACAGATGTTCATAATTAACCAGTTAAAGCTGGATCCCTTTGTTGCTAGCACTAGAATTACGAGTCAGTTAAACTTATCAGACAGTAACTTAACTGCCTGCTATAGTAGCCCCCTTTAGTTGTTTTAATGCCAGCATTGTTGTAATTAAATTTCCACTGTTTTTCTTGAAGCAGCACCAGTGGTTTGAGGGATACCACAGGCCCTCCTAGTGTCTCTTTTTTAACCGTTGGACTGTTTTTGTTTTAGAAATCTGCTGCAAAATGATTTCAAACTCCAGTGGAGTGAATAAGTTGTTGCATAAGAGCCTGCTTCTTTCTTTGGGTGCAAAAATCTAAAAAGGGTCAGCAGAAATAATAGCAAATGTGGCCTTCATCCAAAATTACACAATCCCCCACGAAAAAACGATCACATTACAATTAATAATAATCCACAACAATAAATTACATCCATAAAAGATGTTTGTTGTTATGCTGCTTTAAACTAATAAGTCTTCAATTTGCTGAAAATGATTCATTTTCTGATGAAAACAGCCTCCATTTGTCCTCCTATTAACTAATAATCAGCCTAATGCTGCTCAAATCTGCTTCAAATGCCATTATGCAGACATTTCTGTAATTTAATTAGCTCTTATTAAGTTACCAGATCTATAACACAGCGACAAACACTAACAAGCATTTTAGGATTATTAATCATACTGAAGAAAAAGTTTTTTTCATACTCAGCTCCACTTCTGTCTGTTCATTTTTCACAGATTTACCCCCCTGCTGCTCGCACTCGCAGTCTTTTACAGGAAATCTTGTTTCTGTGCTGTTATGAGCTTGTTTGATCATATAGCTGCTGCGGTTCATTTCATACAGGCTTTATAACTCACACAATCTGGGCTGGGAAAGGAGAAAATGAAACTCAGTCCAGGGGGTCCACTTTGTGGAGTTCAGACACCAAAACAGCGCATGCTGGTTTATAAGCACACAAGTTAAAATTTTTACTACTCTAGAAAGATTTTACAGCTGTAGCATTATTGTATCCAATGTCTGACAGTTTAAGGGAATTTCTACAGAGTTTTATGAAGAGTTCAATAAGTGGAGGTAGTAAATAAAGCTAATTAAAGCTATAAATTCCTCTGCGTCCTCCTGTTACATAGCTATAACTGCCTACATGTACCAAGATGCACTGGTGCAAGCATCCAGTTAGTGGGGAATATCAGGTGGATCTTATTTTTGCTGAAGGTTGTACCTAAGTTGTTTATTTTTTAATCTATAGACCACTTAAGGATGTTCTAGGAATGAACAGTGATTTGTAAATGAACTGACCTTGCTTTTTTGTTGTTGCAGAGGCCAAATCAGAATCAGAATGAGCTTTAAAGTGCAGATTTGCACGCTCTTATTATACATATAAATCTTGTTTTTACATTTTTCTCAATGTTTGGATGCCCAAATAGACTAAAATAACATAATAATTGCAAAACTAGATTTAATGAAATATTGCATGCAGTGCAAAGATGCTAAAGTCACAATGAATATGTGCTGGATTTTGACATATAAAAGAAGTGGAAGGTTTGTAAGATTTATAGTTTTATACCGAGTATGGATTATTTTTTTGGATACATAATACAAAAAGGCACAGTGCTTCCCAAAACACAGCGAGAGAATCTGGCTGCAGACCTCTATGGTGGGGCCTTCTGGGCTCATCTGTTGCGGGCCTCCACCATGGGGCGGACTGTGGCATACATTACCCAAGCAGGAACCAGAATGATGTACATATTTTCCTCTTGTTGTCAGAGGTTATGGTAAGTGACTATTTTCACAACAGCAGAATTTTCTGTCTGAAAGTCAAACATTTACTAAGGGGGGTAAATCTTAATTTAACACACCAAAATCTAAGGGAAAAACAAAAAGGGTAAAGCACCCAAGCCCTACAGGTTTGGGTTAGAGTAAAGAAAAGAGGGATGACATTAGAAATAACACACTACAAATTAAGGAAAACCCCTGGAGGGTTAGGGTTAGGCACCCAAACCCTAAAGGTTAGGGTTAGGGTTAGGGGGGTAAAACTGAAAATAACCTACAAAAAACTAAGGAATACCCGAAGGGGGTTAGGGTTAGGCACTCAAACCCTAAATGTTAGGTTTAGGGTAAGGTGGATAAAATCGAAAAACAACACACCACAAACTAAGGAACCCCCACTAAGGGTTAGTATATCACTTCTCACCCTATGGTGGAGGTCACCCCTTTATGGAGGTCTGCAACAGATGAGCCCAAAACTCCCCACCATTGAGGTCTGCAGCCTGATGCCTTTCAATCCCAATGACATTATCCTCATGATGTTAGGTGTGGAATTTCTCCTCTTTCCTCAAACATCAGCCAAACCATTTTAAAAACCAGTTTACCTTTAACTTTATAACACTGATTCAGAGAATTTCTGGGCATACTCTATTTTTCAAAACATGTCAAAACCAAACTGCAGCCCCCCTGGTGAGTGTGACTGTGTGAACTGGGGGGTGGTAACTATAATTGGGATCTTAATGACCCTTAATGGGGAGTAATACAGCAGTTAGCCAGATGTCCCAGCAGCCTTTGCTCTGCCATCACAGAACACACCAATCTTCTTAAGGAGACAAACACAAACATTCACCAATCCAACAGGAAGTGGAACAAATGTGAAAACCAAAGACGTTAACTCTCTGCTGTTAAAAGAGTCTGACTGCTGGAGGAAATGATCGCTTCACAAGTGAGTCAGTTAATGTCAAGGTTTTGAACTTGCACATTAAACAAGCACAAAATAAACTAAAATGACCCCGCACTGCTACCCACACAGCTGTTCATATAGATGATTCCATGTAGGCAAAACAACTGAACCAAATCAGATCTGGACATGCTGTCTTACTGAAATCACGTTAAGCTGAATTACTTGAAGTCAAATGAACATGTATGATGTGTTTGGGTTTATTTTTGCACTGCAAAAAGGTCTAAAACTTCTGAGCATGCTCCACAGTTCCAAAGCATGGCCTAGACCTAGAGGTCAAACAGCATGATTACTGAGAAGAACCGCAGAAAGAAACAAGACAGAGCTTTCACAAAGTGAGTGCAAGAAACCTAGAATGTGCAGTTTTGGATACAGTGAATATTGTGCAAAATCAAAATGCAGAGAGCTGTAAAGTTGTGCTTATAGCCCAGAACAAATAATGAAGTCACAATGGCCCAAAATGTCATAATTCAGCTACAACAATCGCTGAACTGATCAGATGGTAATTCTCATTTTTTATTTAAACAGTGTAGTCCAGTTTTAAAAGGTTCAGCATCCTGAGTATTAACAAGTCCAGGGTGTCTGCTGTTTTTGTGCTCGCAGTCCTCTGAGTTTAAAAAGTTCATCTTTTGAAACAGAGCCCTGCTCGTCGGTATCCCTTCTCTCTCGCTGACCAATTGAAATCAGGTAAGGGCAGGTATTACCAGCTTTGTCAACAACAATGGTGGAAGAGAGACTGATCTTGCATGTCTTCATGTTTTATTCGTGATACTTCAGTGTATTAAGGAATTATTAAATGCACAGGGATAGTTAAAAATGACCTTACAAATGCTACGGAATCTAATGCTACATAGCATGTGTACTGACCAGAACCAGGAAAAGACATCATATTACTCCTGTCATAGCTTCTCTGCCCTGGCACCCTATAAAACCAAAAACTGAAATTAAAATTCTTCTTCTTACTTACAAAGCTCTTATAAATGTATCTTAAGGAGCTCATAGTGCCGTATTATTCCTCTAGATCATTGCAGTCTCTAAAAGCAGTATGGGAGGTAGATCCTTATGTAATCAGACCCCTCTCCTTAGTGAGGCAGACTCTCTCTCTACCTTTAAGAGTATGCTTAAAACATTCCTCTTTGATAAAGCTTATAGTTAGGGTTGGCTCAGGCCTGGACCAGCCCTTAGTTAGTTATGCTGCTGTAAACTTAGACTTATTTAAAGGGAAATGGGATGTAAAAGAACAGTGGTGGACTAATTTTACATTACCTAGGCTGCAGGTAGACGCTGCAGTTGTAGGGGATCCAGGTGGTAGAGGGCCTATGTGTAAGGCCAAGGGCCACTAGGGAACAAGCATGGGCCAAGAAGTAGATATGATAGTAACCAAGTTTAGGGTATTCATGTTTTATTCAACATCTATTTTACTAAGTTAAACCTTTACACTACATCATTGTTATCAATTGTAACAAAACATTCTTCTTAGTGTAGATATTGTTTTTGTAACAACTGTTTTGGATTAAAAAAGCATCGACAGTGATGCTATTTCAGCATTTGCAACTGGTATTTGTACAGATGTAAATTAAAAGAAGGTCATTTTCCTCCTGAAATGTTCCTTTTGTTGATAAATCATTTTAAAAAGTGTGTTTAAATGCACTTGTTACATGAAAAAGCTCTTTAAGGTGCTACATGATAAACAGTTCTGCATTGGCCTGCATATTCAGAACTATGTGGTGGTTGCACTTAAGATTTGCATATCAAAGCAGACTGAGGTCACTTTCTTGAAATATAGTCAAACTCTTGTTAAAAGCAACACTTATGTATTTAAATTTAAATAAAAACACCCCTTTATATTTCACGCTGATTACCCATAGCAGCCATACCAAATGTGAAATTGCTTTTTTTGAACTTAAATTGCTTTAATTCAGTCTTGAATCCCCATGTCAAAATAACAAAGCAGCAAAAAGTGGCCCTTCTCACGGACAAATAAGTGAGGTGCAGAGAAGGTGATGCAACAACAGGTAAAAGATGATGTCCTACAGGAACATCCGACTGTGAACGCTGCCCTCTTCCACTTTATTTCCCTCCACAGGCCGCGTCGCTTTGATCAGCGTCGTCTTTCATCCACAAACACAACGTGACTGCAAGGTGACGCACTTGTTCTCAGACTAAATGAATTCCACATCATGAGCTGGGCTGGATTTACATATTCAAATTCTCCAGTCAAATCTCTGCCAGTCGCTTTGCTGATTTCCACAACAGGGATCTGGTCTTTTGTTGCTCTTGTACATTTCTGGAGAAAGGTTCTTCTTCCAGCTCAAATTTAAGGGGACAAAGTCAGAGATGAAGTATCTTCTCTTTCTTTGTTCTTTTTGTTTATTTGGTTTCCATTGAGGTTTACTTTCATCACTCTCGTATAAAAAAGCTGAATAATACTCCGGAGGATTTTCTGTCCATATTTTCCCCAAATATGTTTCTACTTCTATAGAAACTTGATCAAATATTGCTTCAGATGAAAGACAACAACAATCACTCTCCCACATCATCAGCAACAACATGCCCTGGGTCTTAGAAATAAAAATCCCCCAATTTTTCACATCAAAGACTGTTTACAGGTCTGGAGGGGCATAAAAAGTGAATCTATGAGTGAAAAGAAAACTTTTAGGAGGCCCTTACATCAGTTGAAGGTGCAGACTGAAAGTTTCATCTCTTCCTTTAGGCTAGCTAGAGGCTACTTAAGCCACCACTAGCATTAAACACATACAACTCTTACACAAGTGCAGGTGCTTGAGTCACATTTTGGGTACTGATGTCTGGTTTGACATTGAGGGAAAATACTGCAGATGCCCCAGTTGAACCTATCACTGTTGAATGACTTTCTTTAAAAATCTGGAGACTGTAACGGTAGCTTTTAGTCATGTTTACCAAAGCCAGTCCCTGTTAGTTAATGCTCTGGTGTCTGCTGCTAAGAGAATTACTGTGTTGATAAATATAGGCTAACTTGACTGTCAGCAATTTGCCAAGCACATAATTGCTGTAAATCAAATTGCAACTTTGGGAAAAGGAAATGCAGGTAACTCTAATGAATGCAGCTATTTATCAAGATGCAATTTACTTTTGTTTTCTTATGTGAGGTAAGAGGCAAAAAATGGTGTAATTCAGTTTTTCTTGCTCCTTGGGGTTTTGTGCTGCTCTGCTAAACAAATTTCGTAGAAGTTTATTGTTAACTCAAGAAGCCGTGCAAGGGTAGAGAGCTGGTCCACTGTCACATGGCCAGGACGGAATCCGCATTGTTCCTCCTGAATCTGAGCCTCCTTTCCAACACCCTAGAGTAATAGTTCCCAGGTAGCCTGTGCAGTAGTACTGCGTAATTGGAGCACACCCTCTGGTGGGCGCTTACAATCATGATCATGGGATCATGTGGGGTACTGCAGGAATATGGGGTCCCAGGGCCGCTGCTGCGAGTCATCAGGTCCCTGTATAACAAAAGTGAGAGCTGTGTCCACATCCTAACCACAAAGTTGGACAAGTTCCTCAGTTTCTGATTCTTATCTCCCTTTGTGTTTGTGGTTTTCATGGACGGGATCTCAATGCAAAATAGGGGAAGGGGGATCGCAGAATTGTATCTCTACTTTCTGCAGATGATATGGTTGTATTGGCTTTGTCAGCCAACAGAACCATATCAGGTGGGGAGTTAGTGCTTGCCTCAAGTGAAGGAGTTCAGGTATCTCGAGGTCTTGTTCACAAGTGAGGGTAGGATGGACTGTGAGATTGATTGGCGCAGTACTGCAGACGTTGCACTGGATTGTTGTGGTGAAGAGGGAGCTGAGCCAGCCCTTGTTCCAACCCTCACCTATGGTCATGAACTCTGAGGTATTGACAGAGAAAATGTGATCGTGGGTTCAGGTGATCGATATGAGATTCCTCAGGAGGGTGGTTTGGCTCAGCCTTAGAGATAGGGTGAGAAGCTCAGACTCCAGATGGAGCTGGGAGTAGAACCACTGCTCCTTTGTGTCAAAAGGAGCACGTTAAGGTGGATCAGCCACCTGGTTAGAACGCTCCCTGGCTGCCTCCGTGTGGAGGTCTTCCGGGCGCATCCAACAGAGAGAAGACCCCAGGACTCACCGAAAGGATTATGTATCTAATCTGGCCAGCCAATCTCACTAATAGATAATTAGTGATTGGCATCTGCAGCAGAAAATGTGCAATCAGGGCATCCTTAGTAAAAATAAAGGAAGGTGGGTGCTTTGGTTTAGCTGCATCAACATCAGTACTTTATAAATCTGACACTGTTTGCAGGTACAATCCTAAAATGATGAAGTACTCTATTAGAGATTGGCACACTGTCAGAGCCTCATTGTCGACTCTTAAAGTCTAATGGGGCGTAACAAAGGGCGTTAAGTTTGATTGCCATTGAGGGCATCAGCTGCGGTAATAAAGGCCTTGTATCAGACATGAATAATTAAGGGGCAGGAAGGTTTGGGGCACACAACCAAAAAGAAGAAAAGGCAGATACAAATTATGTGGGTTGTTTCTCAGCTGGTGGTCAGAAGTTCTTTTTATTGAGTTACTTTGTTTTTGCATAAATAGGAACCCACTGAGTTGGTAAAACTCCACAAAACTCCATATAATTCTGTTTGTGAGGGTTTTTAACTTTTTTAGTGCTGAATAAGGGGAAAAGGATTGTCTTTGGACCTCAGTGCTACAGTGGTGAGGAATTGTTTACCTATGCGCACCAAAACTGTATTACCTCTAATTTTCCCACAAAACACCCCTAAATTGGCAGATTTCTCATGGAGCTCCATGTGAGGACACTTTAAGATATTTTTATTATAAAAAGTAAATGAAAGCATGACCAAAACTACTGAATTCAGTTATTTCCTCATTTAAGATTAGATCATTAGAGTGGAAATAAGTTACTGCACTCCTAACTTTGGATCCTCTTGCTGATAGTGCTTGCATGTGTGGCTGTCTTGATCATCTCTGCAGCAGCATGCATTGTTAGGTCATGTTGGCCCCCTGACTTACAGAGAGCTCCTAACAGCATAAGTGCAAAAGGTTTTCATTGGTTAGTCACTGACTGTACTTCCTGTTGCATGTAGTAGCTGGAAATTCTTTTCTTATATGCTGGTTTATCCACAATGCATCTGCTCTACTATCCCACAGGTCAAATAAGCAACAACATCTATGAATGAAACTTGGATGAGGATAAGAGGTAAAGCTAGTGGATGCTCTAGGTAGGTAGATCTGTAGGTCTGTGATTGGATGAAAGGTGTCTTGTGATGGTTGAGATCAGTGCATGATGGGTTACTGGGTCAGATCTTATCTAAGAGCAGTTAAGTGATGCCTGGTGCAGTGGTTCCCAAATGGTGTCTAGGTGTGGGAATTTGTAAAACCATATTTTATTACTACAGTGACACAACAGGATTGTTTGTTCACTGTTTCGTATCTGCGTGGGTTATGCAAACCAACTCATATCTGAGTTTTAATACAATTTCAGAACACTGAAAGAGATTTCCTCTCTCTTCTTTATTTTCTGACTGCCAAACTCGAGCATTTCCAAGAACTTCCTTTGTCATAGAAGGACAGACTTGATGGGAACTCTGTGGGAGACTCAGGACAATCTGAGCAGACTTAATCTACCAGCATGCGTCCGCCTCCCCAGGAGTTTGGAGAAAGTGTTCGAGCAGCTCTCTGGTACAAACAACACCGTCACTGTCACCATTACAACCACCCAAAACTCATGACAGATGGGTCACAGAATTCAACCGACATTGGAGTTTTACGGCTAAAATCCTCTCCACTCTTATAAGTGGCAAAATCTGAATTATCATGGGTCACAAATGTACCATTTTATTTTACTTTTTGTATGACTTGAACGTATTTCTGTATGACTACAGCACAGAGATAAATTCTCTTCAATCACTGTCTTTCTTGTTTTTGCTTGGCCCTTTGATGCGCTTGATGTTTTAAAATCATTAAAAGCTCCATGATGTACTTTAAACTCTTGCATATGAATAGTATTCTCTAAATAAGGTTGTTTTAGGCCAGATGTTTGATCACAAGAGGGCCTATCGATGTGCAGTGTCAATGTAAGTTGAGAGTTAATGCTGGTTTGCTATTATGCACATTATTAACATGGCATTTGGAGACAAATAAAACCGACGTTTTGAACTGAAACTGATCAGCCTAAAATCTGCAACAACTTAAGTACAGTATCTTTTAATGTAACCTGCAACCTGTCACAAAATAGAGTCAAAGATCATTGATCTTCAATCTGATCATCTTTGCTATGTTGTGGAAATATTGAAACATTCTGAATTTGATGCCTACAACAGGTTTCAAAAAAAGTTTGGACAGGAGCTGGAATAGACTAGGAAAGTTATGGAATGTGCAAAATGACCTGGAACATTGCATGGGTAGGTAGATTAATTGGTAACAGGTGATAGTACCATGATTGAGTATAAAAGGAGCACTCCTGAAAGGCCCAGTCATTTACAGTGCTGGTGCAAGGCTCTCCACTTTGTAAAAGACAGCAGTGACAGTTTATGAAACACCTTCCTAAATGTGCAATCGCAAGGAGTTAAGAGATTTCACCATATCAAGTCTGTAATATTGCCAAAAGATTCAGAGAATCTGGAGAAATCTCTGGACAGAACACCAGAAATCCAACATTCAATGCTTTGACCTTTGACACCTCAGGCAGAGCTGCATCAAATATTTGGTGATGAATATCACAACATGGGCTCAGGGATACTTGAAACCACTGACAGTTAAAGGGAGCATACACTGAATGATTTCAAGCTGACTCTAAAATAGTCTGCCAGTGTCAGCTCATAAAGCGTGACTGAATCGTTTATGACGCACAACCATCATGCACAATTTATGTGCACACACTTTATGGCTGGTTGAGGATTTTGCTTGTTATCCTCGCAAACCAGATAGATCCATCAGACTCCACGTCTGTCGTCAGGCAAATACATCTTGAAAAGCTCCAATCCACAACATTTGTGCCGAACCGAACAATGCTCAGACCAATCAGCACCATAATGGCTGCCTCTAGTGAGGGGATTAGCTCAGATGTAGCTGCAGCATAGCAGCAGCATTATCAAAACTGGACCATGTCTCTGTGTGAAAGAAAGAAAGAAAAAAAACACTAAAATCTTTTCATGATAGAAAAGATGTTTTTGCTTTTCTACTGACATGCTTCGGCATGAGTTTGTAACAGTTACGGGATGATGGTTGTATTGTAAATGGCTGCTAGTAGAGTGATTAGCTCGGATTTAGCCACAGTGGTGGTTTTTCCAAACTGGACTACATTTCTTTATTAAATCAAGACCCACACTGAAAACTTTTCATGTCAGTAAGATGTTTCTTTCTCCCAGTTTGCTTCAGCATGGGTTTGCAATGGTTACAGGTGAGGCTTCTCTCGGCAGAGAAGACGCTTTTACATGTCTCCCGAATGGCCTTGGCCTAAATTTCATTCACTAAGGAGCGCCGCCATTCACAACTACTGCAGCAATAGCCTGTCAGCTCAGGAACTGTGCATGTGCATAACGTCATTTAGTCTTGCTGCCTTGATCAGCCCATCGTGAATGTGACGGACAAAATGTTCCTCCAATCATCTTTCAAGAATTTTTCAAAAGTCCTGCCCTTCCCAGTCGCTCTCTATGGCAACTTTCTCAGATGAATGTGAAATATATTCATACAGTACACATGTGAAACAGTCTATCTGGTGTGTCAGGTTATCTGCTAATAGCTAGCTCTCACTGGGGGACTGTGGGCAGCCGGACACACTCCCACAGTGGATTTTAAACATGCCAGAAATCCATCTGACCAGTTGGGGGCAACTGGTCAGGCCATAGTTGAGTTGTGGTTGGCCATCAAACACCTCTGTACACTGCATGACAAGTGTTGCACAATGTTTTTGGAAATAATGGCCATGAAGTTCTCTGGGCTGAAGAAGAAAAGGATTATATCCAAACCAGGATCATCCTCACTGCACTGGCCTGCAGCCTCTTGTACTAATATTGATATTCTAGATAAAGCCTATCTGCAGGGGTTATAAAAGATTTGGTAAACTGTATGTATGGGGGAGTGCTAGGTCTGCCTTGAGGAACCAAAATATTCAAATTTTCATTAAAAATGGCCCTTATATCTTCAGTTTTAAAAGAAAAATCTGCAAATGTGTGCTTCTCTTACTTAGTAAAAGAAAGTCTCAGACAAATTCAAAGCATCTGATTCTTAAACAGATTTTTTTTTCTAGGATTTTAGTAAACCAGGAATCCTGAGTGTTGAATCTTCAGCAGTGATATTTGAAAGTGTGATTCCTCCTACTCACTCCTCAGAGTCTTCCTCACTCAGGACTGATATTTCCTGCATACAATAGAAAACCACTTGGCAGCTGATCCTGTTGGAGAAATTCTCCTCTCTCAACCTGCACGGCTCTGAGTCTGTGTAGATGTGGGGTATGAGCGGGGGCCGCAGGTGCCAGACAGGCGGCCGTTTCACACCCGTCCTCTGTAATTGGCCGGAGCACCCACTCTTCCTTCAATAGGGCCACTCTCAAACACACACACATATAGAAGCTATAGCACACACACTGTCGAAGGAATGAGGCAAGGCCAGTTTGGGCCTGACGCCACGGCAACCATGACGCCAGCCAATTATAGCACGGCAAGGCAAGGATGCGTGATAAAGTCACCTAGCAACTGAGAGAAAGAGAGAGAGGGGGGGTAGGAGAGAGAGAGAGAGGGAGAGAGAGATTAACAGGCATGGACAATCAAGCAGCCACCAACCAATTATGGAGGAGTGTGATGCAGTTGCTTGGCAACCCAAACTGAATGAGCAAGTAGAGGGAGAGAGAGAGAGCAGGTTGATTCAGTGGGCGTATAGATGAGTAAGGTGGTATATGTGAGTGAGTGGAGGTCTGGGATTACAGCGGGGGGTTTCCTAAATCCACACAAGTGGGGAGGCACCTGCTGAGGGCGGGGGTGGGGCAAAGGCTGAAGAATTAAAAAGTCAAACCTAAGTAAGAGTATCCATGCCAGAGGGCTTCAGTCATTTTAAACCATTTTTAAAAACAAAATTTCAGATAATTGCACATAAAAGAAAGATTTTTTTTTCACTACATTTTGGGGCGACTGTGGCTCAATAGATAGAACCCACTGACCTGCAATCAGAAGGTTGGATCCCAGCTCCTGCAGTCATATGTCAATGTGTCCTTGAGCAAGACACTTGTGTATGGGAGTGTATGAATGGGATAAGCTAATACGGATATTCAGACAACTAGAAAAGCACCATGCAAGCTCAAGTCCATTTACCATTACAATTTATTCACCTAGACTTTTTACAATCCCAATTTTTTTGAAAAGTGTTGCAACTATGTTTTCAAAGGGGACACACAGTATATCTTTCCTATTAAATATGGTTACTTTTTGCAAATCAACACATTTTTTTTCATATTTTACTTTGTGTCCCAACTTTTCAGGCATGAATGTATTTCCAAAATCAAAAAGCATGTTCCCTTAAATATGCTTCAGTTACATGAACCATCATGGGGAAAAAGAAACTCTGAAAACTGAAAGATAAACAGGGAGACGCTGTTAATGAATCATTTTGATTGGTAGAGAAGGTTCCCCTCTTTACAAATGGTGAGTTGGAATTTTGAGTTCAGGGGGTACTGGGAATTAAGTGGATGAATGGCATCCTGGAATTAGTTCCAAGACTAACTGGGATGCACCAAAGGCTACAATCCTCTACACTGTTTGAAGCATCAAATCCCAATCTCAGTGCTCTCAAAGGCCAAAGAGCCCCTAAATCCCCTTTGCAATCACAATTTTAGAAGTATATTAATATGAGTTGATGTACACACAAATAAAAGAACAGTACTTGTACTCATGCAATGATGTACCATTAAGGCTGTAGTGGGCACCTCTCCAGGTCTCAGTCCAAACTTTTCTGCTATGGGCTTGAACTAACAACCATCTGGTTTAAAAACAAAGTCCCTGAGGAAGGAACTTCTGCAGAACCCAGCAAATACAGCTGGTTTTTCCATTAGTTTATCAGGATCTCTGGAAAGTAACCAAACTGCAAAAAGCAGTGGAAAAATATATTAATGCATGCCCTCAAACTTCTGTAATGATGTATTATTAACCAGTTTGCCCTGCTTCTTTTGTTACATCTGAGGTCCAAATTGTGACTTTTTTTTTAATCAAATAAATTTTTCTTTAAAAATTTTCAGAAAATTGGGTTGTGATTTCTCATGACAGATGTAACGGTCAGTCTTTAGGCCGGACAAACTGAACCCCTGGACCAAAGACATCCCACTCATTCACTCCTTTCCCCTCGTCATTCCTTATTCTCTACCCTAATTTCCTATGATACCCACTGATCTATCCTGTCCAAATGAAGGCAAAAAGCCCAACAATGAAATTATTAAAGTGGGTAAAAACCAAGTTGTAACCTTCAGAGTTGAAAAAGATGCTAATGCATAAGTTCTACTAACTGGACTTCCTCAAGGGTCCACTTGAGGCTGGCTGCAAAAGCCAAGGAATCCTAATTAGGTCCCATGTTAACTGATTAGCTTAACTGCAGAAATAACTGTGTAAACAACAGAAATGTTATCACTCATCCATTCTGAGTACATGAAAGTGTCTTGATGTGGGTGTCAGGTCAGGTTTGGAAGCCAATGCCGGTTCGGCACTTTGCCGTGTCAACCTTGGCGCTGTACTACTCCGGCCTCCTGATGGCCATCGTCTCGGCCTGTACCAGGCCCAGGCTCCATCTGAGGGTGTGACAACTCTTAACAGCTGGATGAAATGAAATGGATCACTGTGTGTACATCAGGCATAACTTCCAAAAGGTAAGAAAATCTGTTTGCACACCTTAAATGTCAAAAGGGAACATTTAAATGTCAAACAACATTGAACTGCCAGACGTTTGAACATGTTGACAGACTCATGGCCTTAAGAAAGGTCTCACCACAAAAATCTCAAATCTGTGCATGGTTTGAACTCTTAAATTTGGTCAACAGAAGGGTTTGGAGAAGATAAATCCAAACAAACTCAGTTTATCTTCTAGAAAAAGATAGTTTGAAGTTTCTTTGTTGATGAATGAAGATATGCTGTAACAAATATCCTTTGTTAAGTCATTTTGGGGTTCTTTACAGATAAGGTAGCTTCCTTTACAGATAAATTTACAACTAGAATTCATATCATATTGTGATGTATCATATCCTTTCCTCTAATGGCATGTAGGGTAGTGTCCTTAAGTGTGGTGTCATAGCTTGGATGGTATAGTATGGTATTGTAATTCGTCTTTTGGTTGTATTGCATCATATATTATCATAACATGTCAGATCATTTTGTATTATATGTATTGTTATTTTTGTGTCATATCATGTTGTATCATATTACATCATTTTGTTTTGTGACATGCAGAGTTGTATTGTCTAAAATCATGTCATAACGTGTCCTGTGATCCGACATAATGTGGGTAACATATCGATCGTTTAAATTGATACTCATCATATCATATTGGATTTTTTGATGTATTGAACCGTCTCTTATTGTAACCTTTTTTTTTTAAGAACCTGTTGTTTCGTGTTGTGCTGTATCATATAATTGCCCACCAAATTAAACCACACCAGGTTGGTTCAAGGACAAGGGGGTTATATTAGTGTTCTGGAGTTGTTTTGAACAACTTACTTACTTTTGACCACAATATTGCCACACATTTAAATATGGAGGAGTTACAACTTCGACGTATGTAAATTAGACAGATTAAGAGTTGTTAGATGGAGCTAAACTAGCATTTTCCATCTTTTCCAGTCTTTGTTTCCAGCTTAACTTGTCTGTTTTACTCTGAAACAGTTATCTGACAGCAGCTGGGTGTATTTCCCAAAATGTTTAGTGTGCCCATGTTTGTCACAATGTGTTCACTAAGTGAATTTTGCAATAGTAGGACAAGACGCCCACACTGTGAGTAAATGCTCCCCTCAAAAATTTCATTAAGTATAGCTAGGACGTTTGAAAGACACTCTTAAACTCCTTCCAAAAACTGCACATCTATTCTTCTATCTTGGCTGCCAAGTGTGTTGTTAAGTGAATTGTTTTTGGCCTGCTGCTTCAATAACAAGGATGATACAATTATTACTGTTTTTCAGAGATCCTATCTGATCCAAGAGAGTGAAAAAGACAACGAGTAGGCTGGAAAAACCCTGGCTTTGACTCAGAACATCTTCTTTGTACTTGAAAGCTTCACTTAATTAATTGGTGCATGTTTAAATGCAGCAGCTCATCCCTACTTGAACATTTTCATTCAGTATCAGGATATATACCTGAATTCACATTGTAGCTGCAGCTCAGGGATATGGTATTGGATCCAAACAGAGGAAAATTATTACCAACATTATGTGGAATTGCAGCACATGCACTGTATCCTCCTGACAGACCTCGCTGTAATGATGTTTCTAATGGCCTCTGGTGTGCTCTCTGTGACAGTAAGTGCATTGATGTTGCGCAGGCTTTCTGCAGTTGCTCCTCCCTGCAGTCTCTGCTACGCTAATCCCTCCCTACATGTATGTTCAATGATTTATGGTCATAATAACCCAAAAAGAGGATTAAGCTAATTAAACCACAGTGCTGTGCTTGTAGTGAACACATCGGGAGGGAATACGCCGCCCCCACATTTATATCACGCACACACATATATGGAGCAAAGAGGCTGCATGGCTTCAGGGTGTCTTTCTTTCCTCAGTGAATGATCCTGCCTCTAAAGCTCGACTTTGGTTGGCATGACTCGACTGTAGAACCACCAGATTAAAGATACTGCAGCTAGCGGCCAGGCTAAGTGGAAGCTAGCAGCTATATTCTGAATAATAAAGCTACAGCTGCAGGTTCCCGAGGCTATGCTAGGTGCTGCCCTGGAATGTAATGCTATACTTAAAGCCATGCTATGGTGGCTAGGATCATATAAGCCTGTAACACGCTGGATTAATGATGCCCAGGTTGCCAGTATTAATACAGGAGAAGGTCTGTAGGCTATGCAGCATAATCCAAGAGAACACCAAGGAAACTGCGAACACTGGGTGATGACTACCAGAGGCCATGAACCACTACAGATATTGTAAATGATGCTGCGGCTAACACTAAAGTTGAATAATGCTAGCTTCAGGTGGTACAAGTCTGCACGGGCCTCATGCTGTAGATAAATGATGGATTCAGCCTCAGTAGGGTAAAATATGTCCAATCCAGGAGGAATTTTGTCATGAAAACTGATTACTGGACTCCTAAAAGTGAACAAATCTGTGGTAAACAGGGTTCTGTCATTTTATAAGCGGTAAGGTAGCTCGAGGCAACAAACATAAATCAAAACAACCTGCAGAGTGAATAAGTATGTTTTCAGACAAACTATTTTACAGTTTAAAGCTGTGCTGAGGTGTCATATGAGTTTAGCTTGCACTGAAAATGACAGGAGGCAGATAACACAAGGCAACACACCAGACAGCAGTACTCAGTTTTCTGTGAATACATGGCACATTAATGTCACATTTCTGTGAGTAAGGCTGCCTATAAGGGGGGATAAAAGGGAGAGCTTTCTGGTATCAAGCAAAATGTGGGGGCCATAGAGATCAGCAAAATCATGGTCAAGTTTAAAGTTAAGCTGTGATAACCATATCTGATAAAAACACTATTGTCAAAGTGACAAATACCTGTAATATTTATGATTGCCTTAGTATATAGCTTTCTTCAACATGTTGAAGACAGAGGCAGCAACAGGTAGAAAGTGGCAAAAATGGCAGAACAGGTGGTGAAATATGCAGAAAAGTTGTTGGGAAGGTTTACAGGAGCAAAAAAATGGCAAAAATGTGGCTATAATAGGCAAAAATGGTCAGGAAATATGGTTGAAAGATGCTGAAAAAAAAGGTTTACATGGCAAAAATGGGTTGACAGAGGCAACAACAGGTAGAAAGTGGCAAAAACGGGCAGGGCAGGTGGTGAAATTTGCAGAAAAAGTGTTGGGAAGGGTTAAAATAGCAGATATAATGGGCAGAAACGGTGGTGAAATATGATTAAAAATGGTGAAAAAAAGGTTTAAATGGCAAAAATGGCTTTAAAGTTGTTAAATGGATAAGAGATGATGAAATGTGAGTTAAAAATGGTATAAAATGATTAATAGGTGCAAAAAATGCAGAAATAGTGTACAAAAGGGGTTGAAAAGTGGCAAAATAGCTGGGCAGAAAATGTGGTGACATAGGATTCAAACATGACAAAAGGGTTAAAATGGCAAAAATGTGATCAGAATGGCAAAACTAGGCAGGAAATGTAGTTACATAGGATTGAAATACAGCAAAAAAAGGGTTAATGAGGCAAAAATGTGCAGAAAAGTGTTGGTAAGGGTTTAAGAAGTGGAAAAATTGCTGAAAAGTGGCATTAATTGGCATGAAAGGCAACGTAACAGGGGGTTAAATTGTGTCTCTAAATTGCCCGTAAGTGTAAGTGTAGCCACCTGTTTGTGTCTATCAGCCTTTTGACTGACTGGTGACCAATCCATAATATACTCCAGCTACTGCTCAATGAAAGCAACCCTGCAGAGGATATGCATTATGGACGATGTATATATAAACGGATGTCAAACAAAGCTGTTTAAAATCGTTTATTCATGGACTGATGGCAAAAAAATCTCTCTTTACTTGGTTCAATTTCCTTTTCCCATGTCCTATAAGCAATAACTCTTAAGCTATTACTCTTTAAACTGAGGCAAATCATCACTACATAATCTGTATTTGTCAAATTTGTTCCCACTTACTGTATACGTCTTATTCTTTAGCCTCACTCTACACGCACTAACACTTTGGAAAGCTCACAGCAAATGGCCCCTGGACACATTAGCCTGGTGTGTGGTCTATCTGAGGGTCAGTAAGAGGGCAGCTGTAGTTAGCAGGCAAAGCTGCGTGTCAGAGTCGGTTGGACACAGCTGAATTCGCAATGTCATTTACTACCACTCTATCAATCATCAGGCAATTATTGAGGCAAGGTTTTTTGGCACTGAGCTGGAATCAAGGCTCACAAGGAAATTAATAAAGCTGGAGGATCGACAGAGAAGCAGGAGAGGGAGGGGAAGGTCCTAATCTCTAATGAAGAAAAATGAAGTCTGAGATGTTGTCTATGCCATTTTCTCCTGAAACTCAACCAAGTCAACCAAAAATTTAAAGATCTTTTGGGTACATGGGCTCGGTTTTGTGCTTTTCTCAAGGCCTAAGGTGTAAGTACAGGACAAAAGTTGATACATTCTCATTCAACGGGGGGGAAGTGTCTGAAGACGTTGTCATTCTTAACTGTGTTGGCTCTGAACCCAATCACATCAGCAAAAATGGACGAGCTTGTGTCGACAGTGGAGGAGTTTTAGTCACTCTCATTTATGGTCACCTTATTCTAGCGGACTGAAAGTTACTGGACAAGCTGTTTGAACTTGAACAAGGTCATCATTTTATATTCATGATGCCAGATTTCCCAGACATCATCAGACGATTAGTATCTTTCGTGTTGATGCTTTGCCAGGCGTGCACTGCAGCCAGCTCTGCTTTTATTTCAAGGCTGCTCATTTGCCTGCAGTCTGGTCTTTGGCAGCAAAACACACAATCAGTTGGACTGAGGTCTTGTGATTCAACCGGACATCCAAAAATGTTTAGCTATAAAACTGCTTGGTTGCCTCGTCTGTATTTATTCTGCTGCATTGTCCTCAAAGTTGGGAGAACTACAGCCATTTTTGAGCTCTACTTTAATGCAGATTGAACATTTTTATGGTGTCATGCTTTGAATCTGACTGTCATGGAAATAATAATACTTTTAAAAGAGGGAGGCAGTAGATGGCCTCACATTTAGGTCATGTGACCCATTTACAGAGACAGCGGTCCTGGAAGTGGGTAGCCTGGGTTTGACTCTTACTCTTGGCCCCTTTCTTGCATGTCATTCCTCAGTCGCTACTTAAATTTCCTACTCTATCCACTGTGAAAGCTGCTTTAAATGTTAGCTATTTCCTAAATCGTTTCAAATTTTTTAGTAATTAATTCTCAAGGGGTGGCATCGAAATTTCATTGCATGTTGTCTTGCACATCAGTATAAAGTTAAAAAAGCTGGACTGCAGTCACATGATCCTGATGGCTTGCAAAAGTCAGACTGAGGGCAGGAAGTGAAGAATACCTGAAGGCTGGCTGCACCTCTTTAGCAGCTTTTCTCCCTTGTTTTATAATAACCATGCTTGTAATGAAAGCACTGATCTATTATGAAACCTTGTGGGATTGGCAACTGAGAAATGATGTCTTATTTGTGATTGTGCTGCTTCTATGAGCCAGCTGTTTTATATGAAAGACGAGAGCTGGCTCCTGCTTGAGAGCCACTGTCCTTTTTTTAAGTTTTGTTGTTATTTGATCCACATTTAAAAAGCCAAACTGGAACAGAATGAATAACTATTCAGGAGCTAAAAGAGCTGCTCTTATTACTTAGCTGAGCCAAATGATCTAGGTTGAGCTGAGCTAGGTTGAACCTAGACTAGGGTTAAGTATTGAAATCCAGTACCGACATGTTACCAGTATTTACACATGTGATACCAACTAGACTGAATTACAATGCAGATATTGATACTTATTTTTGATACTCTGCTACCCCAGTGTGATTCCCTGCCACCCCAACGTCTTCAAATGGTTTTCGTTCTGGAGTATTGTCTCTGCTCTGCTCGCATTTTCCTACCTAGTAAATAATCACATTAACAGACACATTGACACCTTACTGTTGGTCTCTGACACAATCCCAGTTTATACATTTTGTGTGAACTTCTTACATAAAGGACTGTTTTCATTTTCTCATCCCCTGTTCTGCTAGCATCTTTTAAAAATAATCTGCAAATCATTTATGACATTGGAAAAAAAAAAAACCCTTTGATACCCAGCCCTAACCTGGACAGACGTCAGCTGTGGAAACACAAGCATGATCAGGGTTTACTGTGCCAAACTGCACTGAACCAAATCAGACCGTCTGTTAAAACTGAATTAAAATTGAAAAAGCACAACATTTCAATATCACTTCTCTCACACTAAGTTTGATAAAAAATTTGTGATACTTTAATGATTTTCAATACAAAATAAACAAAATAGCATGCATTTTTTTTTTCAGTGAACAGAAAAGTCCCTATGTAATGCAAACGTACAGATGTATCTCATCCAATGTGATGTTGTGTGATGGCACAAAGCTTTGTCTGCTCTGAGGTTGTTAAAATAAGATTTGCACATATTAACTACAATCATGAACACATCCAGATAACTCATGCAGTGATCTTTGGGTAAGACCATTTGTGTTTATGGCTATTTTGTTTGGATTTAACAGCATAGGAATTGAAATTAATGTTAATTTTGACCAGAATGTAACACAATTTTTTTCATGTCAGTCCTGGGGGGGCTTGAACTTTCTTAGATACAAGTAGGAAAAAAGGCTGGGAACCACTGCTTTAAAAAAAACAAAAACCCAGTCAACACCTCCTCACAAACATGCAGGAAAGAGCATGATTTTCTTTGATTGTTGCCAAAGTCACGCCTTGTCCTTCCTACTTGGTGTCTCTTTGCTCTTCCTTTCATAACAGCCACTAAACCACTCTGGTTTTATTCACTGGTCAGCAAACACAGCAGTTTCATTCTGCCATTGTAGAATCTGACACAGTTCACACCTTTACATTAGTGTCTGTTGTAAACAGATAGAGCAGAAAAGGCAGACAGCAATATCATCTGGTGTCTCTGTTTCCAAGTGCCGATCTGTTTGTTAACTGTAAGTACATCACTTCAAAAAGGCTGACAGTCTCTGAATTACCTAAATCAAAAATCAACGATAAAGACGGGGAGCTGAATCGCTGCATGCTTGTCTTCTTCGGTAATTTATTAGAAAAAAACAGTTGAAAGTGTATACATTATAATGGGGCAAAATCTGAGTTATTGTAGCTAGAATTATGAGATAAAGTGTGTCATGTGTTCAGTGACTCTTCCTAATGAATAAGTTGGATATCAAGATAACCACCTTATAGTGCTCAGTTTACTTATTGCCATGGCAAAAGAAGGTACGAGTACTGTCTCAAAGTTAAACGTTCTGGAATGGTGACGCTCTAAATTTGGAAAAAATGAACCATCGTTTAGGGGATCTTACCTGTGTGAGTCCTCTGATGTGCCTTCAGATGGGAGCTCTTGGTGTAAACCTTCCTGCAGCCGTTGAACTGGCACCGGTGGACTCTCTTCTTGTTCTCCGGTATGTCTCCTCCCAGACTTCCTCCTCCTCCCTGCTCGCTGTCACTGAGGGCTCCTCCTCGGCTCGGCGGTGACGGTAACGCTCGCGCTGCCACCAGTTTCGCCGCCCCTAACCCGACCTTCTTCGCCACAAGTTTGAGCGTTAGTGTGCCGTCTGCTGTCGCAGTCAGTGTTTGCGTGGGTTTGATGAGGTGGCGGCCTAGCTCCGGTGACGATGGCGGTGTTAGGGATGTAACAGCTGCGCTAAGCTGTGCGGCACTGACTCCTGCGAGGACGTGATCTTTTGTCATGAGGGGTTCGGTCCCTGCCTCTGACTGGGTCTTGCTGGGGTTGGGCACGTGGAGGATTTTGGCCTGAACCTTGGGAAGCGTTACCAGGAGTGGAGGCGGGCTGGGTTGGTCAGGGAGGCTGGGGAGGAGGGGATCCATCAGGTCCTCGTCACTGTCACCACCCTGCATGAAGGCTGGCGTTAAAAGGCAGTCCAGCTCCTCATCAAAGAGTTCTGAGAGTCGCTTGGGCTCCGTTTGTAGATACCGCTCCAGCTCTAGACATGTCTGCAAGAAACAGAAGCACAGAGAGCCAAAAGTTAGACAGAAATACACTCTGCAACTGTATGAACAGAGTTTACTCATGCATGATGTTTTGTCTCTATTGGGATCAGGTCATCCTGAACAATGATGCCCCGCAGAGGCTTGGAGCACTACTTTAACAATTCTGGTATTGTTGACTTTGTTATCAGTTTTTAGTCATATTTTGAACTCAGTGAAGTGAAAATCTGCTGCCCCGATTCTCCTCAACATGTCTCTATAGGAAACTGATACCCATCAACTCTTAGGCATCGAAGGACTCAGTTGTGCTCAACTCTGACTTGTAAATTGCAATGCACTGAGTCCAGGAACATCACACCTTTATTTCTCATTGTATCCATGTACCTAAAATATGTACTCCACTGCTTTGCTCAGACTGTGCACACCATGCCCTACTGTAGCATTGATGCAATGTAGGACAGCAGAGCAGTCAAAGGAGCTGGAATCACAGGATTACAACATCACAGGAGAATGACGAGATCACTCGAGAGTTGCAAACAGGATAGAAATACAGAAACAACAGGTAGATGCAAAGCAGTGCACATGCATGCATAGAAATAAGTTCCCTGCCTTTTATATTTTTTGTTTTAATGCCTTTATTATGGAGAGGACATTAGATAGAGTTCGAAACTGGGTATAGAGAGACGAATTCCTCATTAAGGGCCCAGGCTGGGCTGGGAGTCAAAGACATCCTGCAGCATAACTGTATTTCTTCCCTGGATTTTGAGTTTTTGTTTAGTTTTCTTGCAATAAACTCAGAACAACTTCCCTCAGTGCAGAACCACTGCACAAATCACAAGAGATGCACTGCCAGGCCTTGGACAAGCCCCCCTTTTAATAAAAAGTAAACTTATGCAGCTGATTTACCAACTATAATATCACTGTTTACTTTGAATATGTTTTTGACATAATGGGGAGGAAAAGCTGATAAAAAGTGGAGCTGTTAACCTGCATCTCTCAGCAAACACACAGTGAAATAATGGGGCGAAGCCCTCTCAATGTGGGGTCAGGACGAGACACTGAAAAGGGTCCGCCAGATGCCTTCCAAACACCAAAGAATATTTCAAAATGATTTCAACATGTATATTTTAACTCTGTTCTAAACATATATACATACAATTAGTTAAATGTGAAATAAAAACTTGGTAATTTGTTGAGATTTATGCTGAAAACAAAGTAATGTTAAAAAATCTTTCAGATATAAGTCTGCAAACAACTAAACTTGAGTGTGCATAGCTTTGTTCAACTATGCTTTAACCATCCTCAGGAACAGCGGGGGTCACCGGTATCTGGCATGTTTATTTTGGGGGTCATGGGTTGAAAAGTTTGAGAACCCCTGCACTAGGGAACGAATAAAGGAGGCATGCAGTGACATACAGTTAAAGAAATAAGAAGCAAATACTTCTATTGATCATTTGTTCTAATGCAACTTATTTTTCCTATGAAGGGAGAGTGAAAAACAATGCAGACTGTAGCCTCTGTTAACAGACTACAGATCCGATCATCAGCTTCTCAGCCTTGTTGCGTTTTGATCCTAAACAAGAAATCGGCCACGTCTGTAATACAGGCCTCAACGTTGTGCTCATTCAGATCTTATTTGAACTGATATCTGTCAATAAAACAACACAGAATTGTAGTTTAAACTTCAATATATCAGCTAACATTAAAAAATGTCAGGCTACACGACAACATGCAAAGGCTAAGGTAGGGTTGGCTGAAAGTTTTGGGTCTGATCTAAGCTCTTGAATGTTCATAACCTCCAGGCTACCGGCACCATTCTTTTCTTGATGATTTTGCACATCCTAGTACAGTTATTGACCACCATAACAAGGTCTTGATTTTAACCTTGACACTATCGGTTTATTCCATCCAAATGGGGCCTTCCAACATGATCAACATCAATCATCCTCTGATCTGCACCATCTTTGAAAAAGGTCTGGCAAAGTTAAGACAACCCTACTTACTTAATTGGAAGGCTTTCTCTTGCATTGTATCCTTGAGTTCTAATGAATGCATTTCCTTCCTTTATAAAGTTTTACAAAGCTGCTTTTTCAAAACTAGAAACCTGTTGGTTTACATTCATCAGTTCCTTTTAAAGTCTGTCGGCCCACTTGTGTGTATCTTTGCCAGCAGCACCTGTTACTTGTGGATTGGCGAGACATAAAACAGACTGGGCAACTACTTAACAACTCTATAGCTGCCCATATACAGGTGGAAACACAACAGGGAATGCTTACGGAGAGAAAGACTGTGGCCATACTAAGAGTAACACAATTGTAGGAAGTGGGACAAGTATCAAAGCTCTGAAGAACAATTATCCACCAGTCGTTTGAGTAAAAACATTGATTGTCAACAGATGGACGAAACAACTCATTCAGCCAGCAATTCAAGGAGAATCTTTTATTGCTGGTTTGTTCAGTTTTTTTCCACCAAACCTGTCACTTCTGTACACCCTGTGTACGTGTGTATTTAAATCCAGATACTGACTGCAGGCTCTATATTTCTCCGCAGCTGTTGACCATGCCACCTGGCACACGGCGGTCCTGAGAGAAGAAGGATTTAGTCTGTGATTGATTGCTGCTGCCTGGGCGAGCTCTCTGGAGCCCTGAACTGTGGAAGCCTTGCCTGTTTCCCTCAGCTCACCCAAATCAACCAGCCATGGAAGTTATATCACAAGGTGGAGGAAGGAAGGAGAGCGGGATGATGGAGGGAAAGTCAAACAGAGGAATGAGGGTGAAGGAAGAGAGATATATGGAGAGAAAGGAGGGAGAATGCGTGTGGAAATCAGTGATTGTTGTTTCAACCTTTATCCTGAGATAACTAAGACATCTGTGCTATTTTTTGGCAGCTTGCCAGCATGCCAGGCTTTGGCAGCAGGGAAGAATCACCACAGTTGTTGGTGCAGTGGCCTCTTTTGGTCAAGGGCATCAGCCACATTACCTCAGTGGATCTGAGCTGAACACCTTCAGGTTACTGACCTACTTTCTAATTCTAAAGCCCTTTTCAGACCAACAATTTAAGACAAACTGAACCTTGCGATGGGCCACTGTGCAACACTGTGAAGCAGATGTACCTATGATGATATAAAAAAAAAAGTAGAGCCCAATTTGACTGACTGAACACAATCACAATCAAACACCTCCTAACAATGCTCCCTTAAAGTTATATCATATCATATGACTCAGAAGTCTTCCTAGGCATCTTTTTGACACTTTTTATTGCTTCAAAATTGGTTAAAACCCACTGACAGATGCAAAGGGTCTGCATAGCAATAGCTTATGAAAAAATAAATTATAACTGGAGGTACAAGGATCTGGCCTGATGCCAGGGATTTGTAATATTTTTTATTCAAAATGATTATTAAATGATTCTTATTTTAAGGTTTTAACTGAAACTTTTATTAAAAAAAACAACCTTTTAATGCAAACCTTTTACTTGAAATAAGAGGACAGTTAACTTTGCAAAGCAGATGGATTGGCCAGGCTCCACATCTGTCATCAGGCAAATCCATCTTGCAAAACTCCAATTTGGAACAATAGTGCCCCGTCTGAAATCAAACCTGACCAATCAGTGTCATTTGAGGAGAACAAGGCTGTAGCTAAGGACGGGATTTTATTGTATTGGAAGACGATAGCAATGGCTGCCACCAGTGTAGGGATTAGCTTGGATGTATAGTATGGCAGGTTTATCAGAACTGGACCACATTTCTTTATGAAATAAAGAGCAAAAAAACTTTTCATGATAAAAAAGATGTTTTTGCTCTCGATGGTTTAGTTGTTCTGAAAGCTGATCGCAATAGCTACCACCAGTGTAGCAATTAGCTTGGATGCAGCTATAGTAAAGCGGCAGTTTAATCAGTACTGGGTCACATTCATTCATTTAAACAAGAGCAAAGAGCCACACTGAAAGCTTTTATCTCTGTAGAAGATATTTTCACACTTCCTCCCTACCAGCCTTAGCATGAGTTTTATCCACCAACACCATTCATAAACTATAGTGTCACATACCTACCAGAGCTGTGCTTCCCTACAACCTCATTTTGTCTTTTCACTCTGATTGACCAGCAATGACTGTAACAGATAGGTCGTTCGACCAATCACCTTCTGAGAATGTTTTGAAAAGTCCTGTCCTTACCAAACACTTTGAATGGGAGCTTTCTCAGATGAATGTAAAATATACCCATGCAATGGATATTAAACACAGTCTATTTGGCGTGTCAGGTATTAAGTCTAATATTATTTTTATTTAATGAAATGCAATTAGAAGATAACTCTCAGTTTCTCATTGAGGCTGAAACCCACTTTGATGCATTGTGATATCGCTTAAATCGTTGGCTTGGAAACTGTAATCAAATGATATCCTGAGGCCAGTAAGTGAAGGTGCACAGCACAAAGAGAAACAACTCTCTGTGCTTCACTTTCTACTTCTACTTTTCTGTCTTGTAGCAGCATAACCTGAAGCGTATGTAATGAAGGAGGACGGTGGTACTCAGTTACTAGCTAAGAATGCAATTATGCTTTTGAGCATTCTTCTGGGCTTTCCATGAGTGATTTGACACAACAGTTTAAGTAAAGACATCCCTTCTTTTGTCATTTTTTCCCAGTTTTTCTTGGAGCAGTATCCTAGTAAAGAGGAACTGGTGTTGCCTCTGATAAGCAGAGCAAACATTAATGACTGAAACTGTCCCAGATGTATGTTACCTTGGACCAAAGTGTCTAAAATTACATTACGATGTTGTAGCTGGTATGACCAGTCTCCTGTTTTGCTGTTACAACACATGATAAGTCCACGTTCTAAAACCAGCTGTTGATGACGTGACAAACTGAACTGAAAGCAACTACATCAGCTGGCCTGATCTGAGCTGCAGTGATTAAGTTCTCACATCTGTAATCTTCTAAAACAGTCTTATTGTGTCACCAATCTTTGGCTTAAAAGGCACTACCTCTCCTCTCCTTATTTTTCAGTTTCTTCTTCTGCCTGAATCCTCCTGCTAGAACTACAAACTGCACTTCTGAGGTCTACATGGCCCAGTTTACTCAATCTGGCTCCTGCTTTGATCTAAAACACCTGCAACACTTGTTTTATTGAATTCCTGTTCCTTATCCAGCGGGGAAAACAAGACAGGTGTATCTGTTGTTGCTTGAAGAGCTATAGATTTAAAAACCAATCCTTCAGCTCTATGATGTAGCACCCAAATCCTTCAGTGCGATCATTTCTGTGATGTTTGTTTTTGTGTATAGAGAGGAGGAAAGGCCACAGCTCCATAACTGTGCACTCAGCGCTTTCTTTGCAGGCTACCTGGCTCCTGCAGCGTCCTGCAGAATTGAGCTCATACTGTATCCACTCTGAAAATGAATTTCCTCTGTTTGGCCAATGGCCTCTGGCAGCAGACGCTTCTCATCCTGATCCCCTGGCTCTTTCCACCTCTGCCATCGGAGCAAATTACCGCCACTATAGAATTTTTTTCTGAGCTGCAGCTGGTTGACTTGGTTCATTCAGACGGGCCAGCGCTGGAGCTTCGCTCCGCTCAGCCTCAGCGACGAGACAGACAAACCAACGCATTTAGTCTGAACATCTGTTGACTGATGATAAGCTGAACTTCACTCCCTCTCTCTCCTTCTCTGCCTTTCTTCTCCTCTTTAAAAGAATGTCTTTTTTCCTAAGGATGCTCATTTGCATTTGAACATAAATCAAAGTTATTTCTTCAGGGGTTACACTGCTTCATGAGGAAACTAAAAAAAGAGACTCATGTACGTACAAAAGCAAAGATGTCGCCAAGTTACAATGTCTTTAGCAGAGCTGATATGAGCGCTGAGAGGGAAACCTTCTGGTTAGCCTTTTGTCCAGATTGTTGCTGTGATTTATTAGAATTGGCACTCCTTTCAGTAGCTGCTATGTTTAATACAATATGAAGTCAAGAAGGAGGCTAATAAATAATTGTTGCTAGAAACCAATTCCACAGAGATAATGAAACAAACGTCAGGTTATCTGGAGTGGAACTACAACAAGTACCATACTACAGTAGCTGCAAGTCATAGTAATAGTGTCTTATCTTTAACTGAAGAGGCTTTTCAATAAACCCAGCACTCTACAAGCTGAATTTCCATAACCTTTGTTTACTCCACTTTCTTAAAAAGGAATATTATGGCCTAATGAGAAAGAAAACATGGCCAAAGTGGCACTGCCAGCCTGGTCCATGTTGTATCCCAGCATGCTTTGTGCAGTGAAGCAGCCCGTGCAATACACAATAATGAGGGCAAACCTTCAACAGTGTCAGGTCACATGCAGAGGGTGATAATAGCGTCTGCACTTGCAGTCATGATGGGTCAGCATTTTAAACTGGTATACGGGTGGAACTACTGCACACACTTTAGAAGAGAAACAGGTACTAAAAGTCTTTTCTTTTGATGAATATTATAATGGCTAAATGTTAGAAATGAAAAAAAAAAACAGAAATGCAAAAAAATGCAAACAGAGGAACTTAAACACTTTATCATCATAGTATTGAGATCGTTTACATATTCTAAGTGGTTATAATGCGTTTGACTTAGCAGAAATAACTTTAAAAATACACATATGCTGATTTTTACTACAGTTCTTATAGCTTCATCCATCTCCATCCATCCATCCATCCATGCATCCATCCATTGTCTTCCTTCCTCATACTGTTGAAAATATTTCATCATCATTTTAGCCTTTAAGAAAAAACACAGGTTACATAGGAAGAGTCATTTCAATCAATTCTACATGTTGTAGCTAGAATAGTGTTTAATTATCATAAAGTTTTTCCATAAATTTTTACTAAAATGATGATCAAAACTGCACCAATTAAACCTGACATTTATTTTCATGAACATTTCCTCTTTACATGCATTGTATTGTTTTTTATGGAATCCTTGAAGTGACATTTTAATATCATCAGATTTGAGATAAATAGAACTACCTTTTTTCATCCCTTCTTGCTTTCATAGTTTAAAATTAATCTTGGTTAAACCAATAATATTGTCCCTAACTTACTTTGATTTGCATTTTAATTTACACTGCTTCAGATTCAAAATACCAGGAGGATGTTAAGGTCACCCAGAGGACTTTGAAATAATTTATGCAGCTTTTCTGTTTCATTAATATCACTGGAAATTAGGTTTTTCTCCTGAAGGATTTTGGCTGTTGCAGGACTCCCTAAAATTACAATTCTGCTGCGGTACTGTTTGTCTGATATACATTATTCATAATAACCATGAATATTAGCGCTCTTTGATACAGTAAGTACTCTGTTTGTGATTTCTGGCAGCATACTGGAGCATTGTTTCCACTTGGACTAGAAATCCAAAATAGAAAGGTCTGTGTGTCTCCTGGTGGGGGCTGGACTGATGCTGAGGATTGTGGGAGGTGGGCGGCGGGGGGGACAGAGGGTAGAGAGAGCCTGAGGCGGAGCGGCTATCAAACCCACGGCTGGCAGCGAACGCACCGCCTCTGACATCACACGTATGACCTTCTCCTTGGTCTGTTTCTCCTACACACCATGAATATCAGGTAACAATGACATGTAGGGCCTGAAGCATGTATGTGTGCGTGTTGGCTAACAGCTCAGACTGATAGCATGTGCAAGGCTCACCTCCTGTCCCTCTGCTCGGTCCCACACCATATGGAGAAAGGTCATATCCAAACTCACACAAACACAAGGGCAGACTGTCACATCCATTTTCATTTTTACTCTAAAATCCTGATATTTGACCGACTTCTGCAGCATTTCAGCTCACAAATCCCTTCTGTTGAATCACCATCACAACAATGAGACACTGAAGCGAGAAATTCTGCTGTGCTGACAAAAAGTCAACGCTACGAGATGGCGGGAACACAACGGTTCCAGGACAGGGGTCACACAGAGTCCAAGAGTCTGCAGCAGAAAGAAATAGCCAATCAGGGAGCTTCATGGTCTGATTCCAGACGAGGCTGAAGTTCAGAGGAGACGCTCTGAAGCGCTAATGAAAACAGCAATCAGTTTGTATCAGTTCGTTATGATTGTGAATGAAACGCTGCATTAAAGTTACAAATAAGATAAACAGAAAAAGCTCATTTATCCTGATTTAACATGCTCTGCTGGAGATGTAGAGTCTAAATGAGCTATTTCTATGAAGAAGTTGTGTGAAGCTGATTTGAGTTTGGGCTAAAAACTAAGACTGTTTTCAAATTAGGCACATTTTTTGGACCATGCCTGCTATTTCTTTTTAAAAGGTAACATATTATGCAAAAATCAGGTTTTTCTAATAAAAATATGTGCCCCTGGCCTGTCCACAATCCCCTCAAGTACCAGAAAAATTCATTCCCTCCCTCCCTCTCTTTCTCACCTTTCAGAAAGTCTGTGCTAAAACAAGCTGTTCTCACATTTTCCCCTCATGATGTCATGTGGGGAGTTAGCACCGCCCCCAGGTTCAGCTGGCCCAGAAACAGCTCGTTCTGAGCAGGGCTGAAACAGAGGGAAAAATACAATACTGGTGTGTTTTTCAGCAACAAACATCACAGGCATGTTTTGGGGACCTCTGAGACCAATTTAAGCTTGCCTTAAAGGGGTAAAATAAGTGACCTTTAAAATACCAGTCAGGCACTGGCCCAAGTTTACTCCTCAGGTAGAACCAGGTAGTGTTTTTGAGTGTAACCACTGGGAAACAATCACAATAGAATATCATTTTCTCTGAAAACAAAACAAAACACAAAAAAAAAAACACTTTGTTGTATCTTCTTCCTCACTCATATGCTTGATTTGAAAATGCCACACACAAATGGCATGTGAGTCAGATGGATCAAATAACCAACCAACTAACATGAGGCTGTCAGTCCTTCTATTGATAGAGGATTGATAGAGAAAAAGCAGAAGACTGGACCAAATATAAATTTGTAAAGATCTTAACCTTCAGACACGATAAACTCATTAATTCAACAGCTGGTCCAAGTGGATGTTTGGGTCAAATATGAAGAAATTCCTTCACGCTGTTCCTTACATATTTAAATCATAAATAACCACAAAATTGTATGCACAGTTGAAAAGTTTATGCCTCTTGCCATGGCGTGCATGGCTTTACAAAAAAACTATCTGTATGCATTTCTCCTGTTTCACCTTATTTCAACAGCTGTGGTGCTTGTTTCATTGTTCTGCTTTATTTGTATTGGAGCATTGAAGGCAAAGGTCAAAAAAGGTCACAAAAGAAGCATTACAACTTTTAACGTGTATGATGCTGTGCTCGTCACAACCTTATTCCACTTTCTTTTTTAAAGACTTTCATGTCTTTTCGGTACTTTTTTACATACACAATAAACTCAGAATGGTAAATATCCATTAGTGAGAATATTTCATAGTTATACTTTTCATAAAAACAATCAGAAACAGCCATCTCGTCCTCCTGCGTCCTCCTGTTCTTCCAATAACTGCCTCTTCCCCTTTTATTTTTAGAGCGTTTGATTTAATATCTGGTCTAAAATAGCTACCAGTGACGTGCAGGTCCTGTTTCTCTCTCAGCGTGATGTGTGTGTAATGGTTGTGTGAGTGTGTGTTCTGAGCCTGCTGAGGTCCATTAATAATGAATGCAGAGAGCAGAGGGCTCTGGATGGAAGCGCTAAGAGCTTTTGACAGACAAAAGATCATCGAGGACAGAGCTCAGCAAACACACTGAAGTGGTTTCAGCAGGAGATGCTCCGTCTGTGTTTGCATGCACACACAGTTATGCTGCCATTACCCACATTTCCATTAGGACAACAGTGAAATTAAGCAATTTACGTGATTCAGTGAAGTGACACTTCCTATAATGATCTACTTCACATGTGGTTATTGCCACATCAACGAGCGACTGAACAGCATCAGAAACATCAACAGCTCTCTATAGAGAAAGGTTTTACGTTCAATAAAATGCAGAAACGATCAGAGAGGCTTTGATTCAGCCCATTCAGATATTTCCTAGACAAAATGTTTTTTTTTATTTTCCAAACCAGAAGTTAAGCAAATTTTATATATGTCATTTGTCAAACTTATGGCTGAGGCAAATGCAATGATATACATAAAACCGCAGACTGGAAGTAGTCGCACTGGCATCACTTTAACGTCGTGCTATAGCCCAATAGTGATAGCAGCCCACCCAACCGTGGCATTTGCCCAATAAAGATGGTAGTCCAATAAAGAATTCACCATGATGGAAATGCCTAACTTTTGTTTAATCTAGTAACAGGCAAAGAGCTGGAGCTAAGATGGCCCTTAAGCATCAATGACAGCAGTCGAACATCACTTCCTGCTCTCTAGAGTGACCATGACCATAGACTGAAGTTAGTTACAAAACAGAGGTAGCAGAGGTTCACCAATCAGCAAAAAACAGTAAAATTGTGGAACAATTTCAGAAAAATCTTCCTTTATGTGAAATTGCGAAGACTTTGAATATCCCACCATCTACAGTTCATAATGTCTTCAAAAGATTCAGAGAATCTGGAGAAACCTCTGCAAACTAGGGACAAGATTGAAAGTCAGTATTGGATGCTCATGATCTTTGGGCCCTCAGGTGGCACTGCACAGACTAGATTCTGTACTGGAAATCAATGCACAGGCTCAGGAACACTTCCAGAAATTTGTGCCCTCCACAAATGCAAGTTAAAGTTGAGGAAACCATATGTACCATATGCAGACATGATGCGGAAAGCTGCCATCTTCTCTGAGCAAAAGCAAACTGTAAAACTGTTCTGTAGTCAGATGGTCCATGCACAAATCCAGGTTACAGCTGCATCATGCAAAGATTCAGCCATATGTGGACATTATCCAGAAATAATGCAGTCCTCTCTGGGCCAAAGCTCATTCTAAATGGACTGAATCAAAATGGAATGGAAATGGAAAAGCTGAAAAGTAGTTAGAGGTTTTAGATGTGTTCCCATTCATATTTTTGCAAGCTAATGCTAAACCACATACTGCATTCATCACAACAGCAGGACTTCATGGTAGAACAGTCCGGGTACTAAACTGGCCTGTCAGCAGTACAGATCTTTCGACAACAGAAAACATTTGGCGTATCATAAAAGGAAAAATCTGGCAAAGAAGACCCATGATTGTTGAGCAGCTAGAATCTTACAAGAATGGGACAACATTCCACTCTGAAAACTCCAGTGACTGGTATCCTCATTTCCTAGACGTTTACAGACTGCTGTTAAAAGAAAAAAGAAGAGGGGATGCCATACAATGGTAAACATGGCCCTGTCCCAACTTTTTAGAGATTCCATCACATTCAAAATTGGTTAATATTTTTCATGAAATGGTAAACATGATTCAGTTTCAACATCTGATATGTTCTGCATTTGCAAATCACCATATTCTGCCCTTCTACACTCAACACAGCATCCCAACTTTTTTGGAATTTGGGTTGTAATTAAGCATGAACTAAATACATCCAATAATCAAACAAAAAGTTAGATTAAGTGGTGAAAAAAAAACTATGTATCAACCAGAAAGGTATTCTGCTTCCTCTTCTCAGCCGTATAAGCCTAACATACTTGGTAATAGCCTACTTAAAAATAACTTTCTGCTCATGCTTATTCATGAGTTTCTACAAGTTTATCTTATCCCATGTTTAAAATTAAGACATGTATCCTCAGACAGATGTAGCAGCAGCAGCGGCTGAGCCAGCAGGAGATTCATGCTGGGACTCATGTGATGTAAATGTCAGGTGCACACAAAAAAAAAAAAACCCACACTCAACAAGCTGAACAGCGATAACAGCGTCTACACCAGTCCATCTCCAGCTTTGGGTATGTGTCTGATGGATTCAACAAAACCTCCTGGAGCTTGTCTTCTCTTTTTGCACAGTTTTGAAACTCTGAGATCCCGGCTGACATCAGCAGGCACAGTTTCACCACCAGGAACATGATTTTTTGGAAACCCCGTCTGGTTTTGAACAAATCCCTAGCTGAACTCTGTTACAGAAACAACTTCTCCTGCAGTTAAATCACTTCATCCGTCATCACATCTACCCAGACTGTTCTCACCAAAACACAGCTATAGGTGATTGGTGCAAGCAGCTTAGTACAACTAATTTTAGGGTTTGCTGTTATTGGGTTATTTACAAGAGGATTTAATGACAGAAGGACTACCTCAGGTAAAGTGATAGAAATGTAGTTGAACAGTCAAACTAGAAGTCTACCTAACACTACCCAAGAACCAGGGAGTTCAAATATAAAACCCACAACTTTACATCACATCAAACAAATGATCAAGGCAGGTATTCTCACTATAATGTTTTCCAAAACATAACCAGGTGCCTAAACAAAACCACACAAAAAATCAACATGATTGTCCTTGTATTTGCATGTATGCTTACCACGCTAACTCAGCATCTGTTGCTGTTTGTAACTCAAGTTTGGACAGATTTGGGAAAAAGAGCCCTCTCAATGCAATCTGGGCATGAAATAACCTTCAAAAATACCCATTAATAAGACACCCTGATATGACCAATTTAACAGGGATGAACAATACCGCCGGCATAATATCTGCATCTGTATATAATAGCTAAAAAAGTTGGTTAATATCTGCAGAGATTTATGTTCATAAGTGCTTTTACTTTCAGATGACGAGATAAAAACAACAGAATAGGAAAATGGTGGTATGTTCCTTTAAACCAACAAATATAGACATGTCATATGAGGTCTCTGTAAATAGCATTAATGATTTTGTATCCCCGTGTTACTGCAATTGAATGAAACAAATATGGGATTTGCACATCATTGCCATTCATCTTCACATTGACAGTGATACCAAAGAAAACTGATGTTCCAGTATTTGGAGTCAGTTTCCCCTCTCTTCATCTCCTCCAGTCTAATCCTTTCAGTTTGTTCCTGTCTCTCTTTATCTGCCTGTGCATTACTGTGTGTTTATTTTCCCCCCACATTTTACAGCTTTTGGCTTCAAATTATGTTTTTCTCTCCACTTTCTCGTACAAATAGGTCCTAATTAAAGTGCTTTGGCTTCTATAAACTGCTCTTTGAAGCTCTACCTCTTGATGGATCTCGCTCTCTCTGCACAGCGGGCTCTGATGGCTAATTAGCCACTCAAAAGCAAAAGGCAAAAAGAGGCTCTTTATTCAGCTAATTTGCTGATGCGGTTGTGTACACGGCGGATGTGGGTGTGTTTGTGTTTGTGAGAGAGAAAAGCATAATGACTTTTAACTGATGTGTGTGAATATGTAATGTCTCGTGCTCGGGAGCGTGTACAGCATCAAACTGGTGCCACTGGAAGCGAACTGCCTCCTTTATGTCTGAGCAGGAATCAGCGCTACAGAGAGAGTTTGGTGTTTTGTTCCAGAACAAAGTGTGGTTTGTGTGTGAAGACGCTGGAGCTGTTTGAGTTACTACAGCAGCTTCTGTATGAAGTCACATAGACTTACAAATGCATATCCTGCCATCAGCACCAAACCGGATGCAGCAATACTCGCCTGGAATACAGTCGGAGGTAATAACATCATTTTCTCCTTCCTCACATGGTGTCAATTCTTACCAAATTGCACCTCACCACTTTTCAATGTGAATCCTCGAAATTATACACATTTAAATGGCTTGCACAGTCACCCGGCCTGGTGTTAACCTAATCCTGCTCATTGGCCTGCAACTGTGAGTTAGCCTAATACAGTTTACTAGCCTTATTCTTCTGGTTATAGCCTCCTACTCTTCACTTGCTAATGGTGTTCGCCTACTACTGTTCAGTAGCCTACTGTTGAGTTAGCTTAAAATGGTTCGCTAGCCTGTTACTGCTGGATATAGCTTCCTATTGTTCACTGGCCTGATAATGTTAGCCAAATCCTGCTCATAACCCAACTACTGTGAGTTAGCCTAATACAGTTCACTAGCCAAATTCTGCTGGTTAAAGCCTCCTGTTGTTCACTTGCTAATAGTGTTAGCCTACTACTGTTTGGTAGCCTACTGAGTTTGCCTGATATGGTTCACTAGCCTAGCACTGCTGGATGTAGCTCCTATTGTTTACTGGCCTAATGGTGTTAGCCTGATACTGTTCATTAGCCTACTGCTGTGAGTTAGCCTTTACTTGCCTAATACTGCTGGTTAAAGCCTCCTACTGTTCACTAGCACAACCCTGTTTACTAAATGTAAAGTGTTAGCAAGCCTAATACTGTAATTTGGCTAAATAATGTTAGTTAGCCAAATGCTCAAGGCTCAAACTGCAACATTTTTCATTCTATAAATTTCAGCCATGTAAATTTGTCACAATTTGGAGTTATGATTTCTCATTAACGAGGTGGTAGTGGGTCCTGAGGCTAAACCAGTTGAAATTCACTGGGCTAAGAAATGTATTCATAATTAAATATGCTGTTTTAACTTCAATTATAACCCAGTCCCTACGGTTTTCACTATTATTGCCTGTTTAATTAAAACGACAACAGTGCAGAAGGTGTGAGATGCAAACCTTAAACTGTGGCAGTACAATATTATAACAGCATCTGAGCTTCTCAACCCATGTTTCATGTAAAAAGAGACTGGAAGCTGGATTAATACGACTTATTAAAGGTAGTGAGAAATGTTGCTGCCTGTAATGCTATAAACTACCAGGTTTCAACCACTAGATATTCTCTAGAAGTGTAAAAGCAAACACAATTAAGAAGTTTTATACTCCAGAAATTTCTAGTGACCTTCAACTTAATGAGGCAAAAGATAAACTGCATGAAGAAAAAGCCTGGTTTGTAACCCAAACAGCAGCATTGGCCTATTAAGTCATACCTCAGTATTTCACTTATGACAATATTCTTCTGCCATAACAGCCCTAACTCGACTAGTTTCACACTTTTCTATCAGATTTTGGCATCCGGTTGTAAGGATATGATCTATTCGGTGACAACAGCACAAGTGAGGTCTAACACTTATGTTTGGTGATAAAATATGGCTTCCAGCTGGCGTACAACTTTATCCAAGAAGTGCTGGATAGGGTTGAGAACAATCTTCACAAAAAAATGGGGACACCATTCTTCTTTGTGTAAGTTTACATTGTCCTGTACATCTTCCCTGAATAGCAAGGTCTTAAATACAACAGTTTCCTGTAAACCAAACAATGAAAACCAGTCCAATCCAAGTGTATACAAGCATATGCATACAAACATATGTCTGAATGTGTTCAGCCATGTGCATACAGTACATATTGTTCTATCCTCTATTGCAGCCTGGACCCTGCCTCGTTGATGGACGGCTGCCATTTTGAAGACACCAGTTTCCTCATGCCTACACAGCACCGTTTCCAGAGCCAACTGCAGTGATGAGCCAACATCATTCTGCTGGATTTTGACCATCTTGACCTTCCTCTGCTTCCAGCACAACCACTATAAAGCTTTAAGTACCAGTAAAACCTCTCTGTGGTTTTCTGATGTGGGTATGATTCATGTTTCACTGCATTTAAGCAGCATTACCGTCACTGGAGTGCAAGGATGGTAAATTTCATATTGTATGTTAAACTGGTTTATATTTCTGCTTTGATTCTGTATTGTAGCTACACCATAGTGGCCTTTGGCCAATGTGAACACTATCCTTGTGCACTGGTGCACCAAAATTGCCCTGTAATACTCAAAAAATGCACTTGATGCACATTTTGTCAACTATTTAGTAACAAGTGATGCAAAATGGTAAAAATTCACACCCCACTATTTGGGCAAACCACAATAGTTTAATCATCAAACACCAGCTCTTTTCTATATTTCTAAGTGTGTGACTCAGTACAACAAACTGCACATCAGTTTTTCAAGTAGAGCCACAGAGAAAATGAATGACGAAAGTTTAGGGAACTAGTGGACTCAGAGTTCATCATAGCGAAACAGCTCAGCTTTGATGCATCAGTGTTTCATCTCTACAGTGATTCTGACTCAAAAACTACTCATGTGCAAAGAAAATCCCTTTAGCCGTACTGGCTTTAGAAAGAAGCATGTCGATGATAAAACCTGGATAAGCTTTTACTGAATCTGAGCATCTTTTTCTGACTTTAAGTTGAACTTCTAATGTTGTATTTTTGACATAGATTGTGGAGTACACATGACGCTTGAGTGATATGTTTTATGAAACAGCTTAAATATTTACATTGTTTTTTTAAAACCAGTGCTATGCAAAGTTCACACAGGGCATGAGTCAATATCAGAAGATCTACAACAGAGGATCAGAGGTAACACCAGTTAACACTAAATGTAAAAGATATCTTGTAACTGAAAGCTCTTCAACTACCCGTCTAGTAGGAATTAGGAATTGTGTTGTCACTTTGAAGACTTGTTTTGACGCCTTATGCCAATTCTTTCATACAGGGGCACTTTTGGTAATTTGGAGGCCCTTGAGAGAGATATGAGTCCATTCCCATTTAGCCCAAAACATTCATTACCAGTATTTCTGAACTGATTTTAAAGCTTCTTTTTTCAGATAACACAGCCAGAAAGCCACAGGACATCACCAAAACCTAAGATATAAATAGCCAACTGTACTTTATCAGCTCTTGGAATGGCATCCAAGTCTCTAGACTACATGTATGTTCACTATCACTGCATTATCCCTTCTTTCACCATAATTCAAATCATTTGATTTGTTGCATGCCATTTAAGCACACAGTAATCCACCAATTCATTGTTATATTATGTCTATAGGGATCTACTTAACTATGATTTGGTTGATACAAAGATTTTTTTGTGAATCTGCTGAGAGCCTTGGACCGTGCTCTTTGGGCACAGGATCCCAGTGACTTTTTGGATACGCAAACTCCAGTTTGATGGTATTTTATCACTTTTGACTCCCTATATGCAAAATGTACATCCTAATCATTGAAAGTGATTCAAGACTTAGACCAGATTTAGAAATGTTCCTTATATTTATACACAGCTATCATATATTGATCATATCTTTAGGCCCTTTATGCTGTTGCTGTCTTAAAATGGTGAATAAGCACTTATCTGACTAATATACTGGATGTGCTAAAAACAGTTAAGGAAAAACTAAATGGCTGATTTTCATGAAAATTGGTGGAATTTGCAGCATGGACATGAAGAAACCATTCGTTTCTTAAACCAGTCCAACCAACAAAAAGCAATACATATGTATTTTTGGCCTTTGTAGAGGCCAGAATGTAGTCTTTAGTAATCACATATAAAATGTTATATTTTGTAACCACTTTCAGCACTGTTTGTGGTTTAACTGCAGTTAACAGAAGTTATTTTCAGCCGTTAGTCTGTTCATATTTTTTGGACATGAGAGGCAGCACAGTAACAAACACTGTGTTAAAAATACTTGTAACTGATTGGTTCCTTTAATGGCTGCTTCCTTCCTGTCAGAGCTTTCCCTGGCACCTCACCAGACGCCTATGTGAAAAGCTAAGCAGTTATCATGTCATAGGGACAGCATGATATTATAGTTTATTGAACTACAATCAAAGTGATAAGTAACCACATCAAGCTCGATGCCAATCTGCAAAAAGGAACAAAGACTGGTAGAGCAAGCTGCTAACTTTAGCCACGTTCTACCCAGCATACAGAGCTCACATCATATAGCCCTTGACTCAATGATGCTGTGATGAATTTGACAGTTTTCTACGTATTTTCTCCACTTTAGACTAGTCGGTTAAATGCAATTTAGCCTGATAGGGAAATAGCAAGTTTCAGCGTTAGGTTTAGTGTGGACTTAATGCCATAACTTCAAGACATAACTTACCTATAGATGGTTCAACAGGTTACTGTTATGCCCAATGCCCTGCATTTGTAACTGTGGATGCTAAAGCAGTTCCAAATCATCCATCAAGTATCCTAAAAACAATCGTGATTCAGAGACGTTTTATATTTTCTAAAAATGTGTTCAGCAATACAAAATAGACACCTAAAAACAGGGGAGAACTTCCATTTCTTATTATGAACCCCAATGTAAAAGGCCCAAAGCTTTGAATAGGGCCAGACAGTGCTCCTGGTTTCTCTTACTATGTCCACAAACACAAAATCAATCTGTTTCCTATGACACCCTCAGCAGCAGGGATAAAGATGCTGACACGACAATGTTTCCACAGAGGCGACAGTGTTTGTGTGAACACCTGTGTGTCTGCTGTCGCTGCTGCGTTCAGGTACCCTCTTGCTCCGCTGTAATTGAAAAACCAGCAGCACAAACAGAGTCGAGTCCTGTGGGCTCTGATTTGAACAGACCAGGGAGGGAGGGGGGAGGGGGCTTCAATAATAAAAGAGGTTAATGGAGACGAGACCTGATGGAGGAACGAGGCGGCATCGCCGGATTCACTCAGACTCTCAGGTGTGAAAATCTGGAATTAACACTGCTCAGTCTGGAGTTACATTAAATTACATCAACACTGAATATAAAAGAGAGATTCTTTTCAATTAAACAATTAATTATTTTACCTCTAAATGTCAAAACAGTGACAAATACAATCGAAGGTGACCAGAACCCAAAGAAGTGTAGAAATGCTTCCTTAGAGCAGTGATTAAAGTGGGTACAGGTTAGGGTTGTTTTAGCACTATTTCAGCACATAGCCTATGTGTTATTCTGCTGACAATGCATGACAGTCCAATTTTGAATTTTGACACAGTACCTGTAAAAATCAATTTAAAACACTAGATAATTTGGTTATTTTTGATGCCCTACCTACACATCAGAGTCCCTAAGCACACACTAAAGTTAGCCAGTGAGTTGTGCATTGCAATTAAAGGCAAAATATGAAATTTTCCTAAAAAATAATATACACACAAATTAAAATATATCCTTTTTATATCATTAAAAAATCATAAGAAAGGTATGCAGTGATTCTGCTCTCTGTCTCTTTTATTTAGCACATTTTAAGGCTGTCAGTGTTCGAGAAGAGGTGTGAAGCTGTCACAAGTCTGCAGGTAGGAACTGGTGATACTGCTGTCTGCCTCCTCTACTTTCTACAACAGACACTAACATGGACATTTGCATATTTCTGGGACACATAAGACAATAATTTGTGACTTTAAGATAAAGATAATGGCCATTATATAATTTGAAGTACATGGCATAAAAAACAACTATTGAGAATTTTAGAACTTTAGTGTATAACTCAACTTGTATTTAGCTTAGCTTGGCTCCATGTGCTCATATGCCTGCTGGTTTCTCAGAGGAGGAGATGAACTCACTGACTTCCTCTGTGGCAACCACATTTATTATTGAATAGTACCTGTACTACCTCTCTTCAAACATACTGAGCTAATGGTGGGTCGGCACCCAAAAGTGGGTTGCTGCAGTGGCAGACTCAGGATGTTTGAGGGACAGGGGCGAAAATGATTAAAAGGGCACTTGTTGTGTGAAGTGGGGCACCGTCATTTAAAAAGTTTTATTATTATTACACCTGATTGATTACACTTCTGTAAAACTGACAAGGAATTATGAACCATTTAACCACTGATTTAACAAAGGAACACAAGAGAGGATGGCATGGAACATTAACTTTATACCAAGGAGCTTATAGAACTAAATTGCATTTTCTTCCCTTAGACATGGGGTTTCCTCCACTGTGTCCACCACAAGACAACCCTGTAGGGGACTTTAACACTTAGTAGAGAGGGCACTTTATCATGTACTGTCCATTCAAAGGAAACCTTGAGACACTGTGTTGTATATTGTCTGATAAGAGGGCACTTAAGAATGCACTAAGCCAAATTTAGTCCACAGGGAGGACAATTAAGAGGCCTATTTGTCAAACTGTGTCCATTTATAGATTACTTATGAGTTTTTCTTTTAATTTATCCACTGTAAGGGAACTTAGAAGGGCTCTTTTGTTTTGTTTTTATTAGTAGGGCCACATTCTGTCTATGTAGAGGGTGCTTGAAGGTGTTCTTTGTGGAATTTCTTTATTTCGTGGGCACTAAAAAGGGCATTATGTCAAATTTAGTCCACTTAAAGGGCATTTAAGTGGGCACTTTGACAAGTTTATTCATTTAGAGGGCACTTAAGAGGGAACTATGTTAAATTTCATTGATTCAAAGGGCACTTAAGAGGGCACTTTATCAAATTTTGTCCATTTAAATTGCATTCAGGAGGGCACTTTGACAAATTTGTTCATTTAGAGGGCACTTAAGAGAGCACTTAGACAAACCTTGTCCACTTTGTCCACAGTTAAGAGGGAAGGATGTCTTATTTTTAGCCATTAAAAGGCCACTTAATAGGGCACTTTGTGGAATTTTGTCTTTTTAAAAGACGCTTAAAGGGGCACATTTTCAAATGATGTCCACTAAGACTGCACCAAAGGGGGCACATATTGTGTTTATTGACTATAGGGGCATACAAAGAAGGCCCTTTTACAGTGATTTTTCAAACATTAGGGAAAAATTAATATGGCAAGAAGTCTATCATGTACAGACGCCTCTACAGGCATACATCTGTTTATTTGGTTGTACTAATTTTTCCTCTTACAACGGCTAATTTTCAAAATGTTTCGTCTGTCTCTTTGTTCAGTCATGTTATTTTTCATCTAAGGTCCAAACTGCAACATTTTTCCTTGAATAAATCTGAGAATTTAATAATATGGGTCAGAATTCCTTATGTGGAGGTGGTGGTGGTTGGTCCTGATAAGAACTACTGCTCTAAAGTAAAGTGCAACAGATCGCCACCATGCACAAGTTAACTAAACTGAAACTGAGCAAAGAAACTAAATTAGACATTTCAATCTTTCCTTAAAGGAGTTGTTGAGAAATAATGAGAGCGAAACAAAGAGAGTAGTTTTGGAGTTAAGAGAAAATGTAGAAAAGCAGTAAGACACTAGACAAAGAGATGTAATTAGCCAATGAGAGAGGGAGTACTGGAGCAAAGGAGAGAGGACGCTGTGCTTTTATTGTACACAGAAAGAGAGAGAGAGCATCACCTCCGACCTCAAGCCTCAGCCAATGAAATTTTAATCAACAGTCTCTGATGGAGGAGAGCACTCAGACTCTCCTGCTGTGTAACTACTCTCTCTCTCTCTCTCTCTATCCATTTTCTCTTTTCTCTCGTCTTTTCATGCCTGTGAGCGCCCGTCCCTCCACCTCCCTCTCACCTCTATAAACACCACCTCCTCATCCTCTTCTCTTTTCTCTCCATCGCTCACATTTCACTTCCTTTCTCCTCATTCACAAAGCAAAGGTTGCCTGCTCCTCTTTCTTCTTCTCTTTTTTACTTTCATCCATTTTCTCCACATTTTCTTTTCATCTCGTCTCACCCCATCCTTTGATTTCTCGAGCTGAAAACAGCAGAAGTACGGCATCTTTTCAGCATGGTCAAACCAATCACTGCCTAATTTGGCTGGTTTCTGTGATTTTTAAGGTAAACACTGATTTGGTGATTGTAATTTCTTTGAAAATGAACCACATCTTGTGGTTTCATGTGCACACTGAGGCTAAGCAGAGTTAAGCTGAGCATGATCAGTTTTCAATCAATGGGAAATGAAATGAACAAACAATGGGATATAACTAAACTATATCCTAAAGCCTTATGCGGATTTGTGCCTCTAACTTTAATTAAATCTATGGGAGCTAATTTGGAGCTATATGGGAATGAAGTAGAAACCAATCAACTCAGAATGAGAACTTTTTTGATGTGCTTTTTCAGCAACTTTCTAATTCCTGAAAGACAAGGGAAAAACAACAAATTATGAATTCATCTCCATTGTTTCTAATCATCCAATCAGTTTAAAGGTGCACATCTGTGGTAGAATTTGGAAAAGTTCTGCCCTTCCCAAACACATTGTATGGGAGGTTTCCCAGGTGTGAAACACATCCTATACAATCTGGTGTGACATCGTCAGTTCAAATGGCCCCATTTTTCCTTCAAAACATTCGGATATGACTGAAAAAATTAAGAAATTTGGGTCATGATATTGGAGCTGAAGGTTCCTGCTCTGCTTCCTGGTCAGGGCCTTTTTTTTTTGCAGAGTTTCTGTGTTCTACCTGTGCACGCATGGGCTCTCTCCAGGTACTCCTCCCACCACCAAAGACATACTCACAGGTTAATTGGTGACTCTAAATTGCCCGTAAGTGTGAGTGTGCATGGTTGTTTGTTTCTTCATGTCAGCCCTGTGATTGACCGCCTCTCGCGGTCAATGACAGAGAGGATAGGCTTCAGCCTAAATGGATGGATGGGTCATGATATGCCTCAGTGTAGCGAAATAGCATGTAGCTTAAGATTGCTTTTTAAAATAGTGCAAAACACAGAGGGCAATTTAACCGATAACTCGCTAAATCATGTGGAGCAACTCTATCCATCTGCAGTGTTGCATTGCCAAGGAAATTGCAAAAAATTGCTTCTGCAAAGCCAAATCATTTAAAAAACACAAAATGCAGTTTTCAGAACATTAATTTATCTTTTGCATGAAATAAATGATAAAAATGTGCTGCTCTTCTTTTCTATCAGATCAGAGGTATCACCCAGACCACACTCACTCATTCTCTCTGTTAAACACATGCTCGCTCACACGCACATGCACTCCATTTTCACTGTCCACGGTTATTAAATACAGGGACATAAAATTAATTAACAGCTTAATCACCCACACACAAACACACAGGGGCGTATGAGGACAGGGCAGGTACGGCCTTTTAATTTGAGGAATAATTTAATACTGCTTAACCAGGCTTATGCTCGCTCTCTTTGTCCCTCTCCCTCTGTCGGTGTCTGTGTGTCCCAGCTATTTCAGTAATTGGCTGAGATGTAGGGATTGAAATCTGTGGCACAATCATCTGTTCCTCTGTCTGTTGTGCTTTCTGTTAATGAAGCTACTTTCAGTCTGTGTCTATCTATCAGTCTGTCTCCCTCTATCTCTTTGTGTCTGTCTCTGTTCCCCCCTCCCTCTCTCTCTCTGTCTGTAGGTCATTTTTCATGCTGGTCATCTTGTCCTCCACCATCAGGCATTTGTCCAGACTTGAATAATGATGGGCCTACTGTCTACACATCATATGCAGACAATTTATACACATAAGTCCTCCTCTGCACTACTGAGCCTTATCTATAGATGCTTGATGCACATTTGTGCTTCCTTATGTGTCTTTTAAATGATACAACCATTAGTACCCAGACTTCCATGCATCCTTTATGTTGTGATTGATAATAAATCACGCATCCATTAGAGCAGTGATTCACTAGTCTATCCTCAGCACCCACTATCACCTCATTAATGAGAAACTGACACCCAGTTCTCCAAAAATTGTCAACCACTCACATGTATTCAATGAAAAATGTTGCAGTTTGAACCCTAGATGGAACAAACAAATGATAAATGACAGAGACAGAAGAAAACGGACATGTTTAAAGCCCCGAGGGAGCATGATAATAATAGCAATGATAATGCATTTCATCTATAGACACCTTTCACAGCACTCAAGGTCACCGCACAAGGCAAAGTTAAAACAGCAACAAATGAATAAAGCGTAACGATCAATAGATGTAAGAGTGGATAAAAAATATTGTGCAGGTTGGCCAAACAATCAGAGTGAATATGCCAGACTAAAAAGGGGTTTTGAGGTGGGGTTTGGGTGTCTTTGGGGCGGGAGTTCCAGAGGGAGGTAGCAGGGTGGCTAAAGGCCTGAGATGTCAGCGTGGTCAAGCAAGTACAGTGAGCTAAGCTAACCCTGACCACCAAGACCCACATAAAAAAACATGGCACCTTCTGCCAACAAACAACATCAGTTTTAATGGTTTCATTGATTAAAATCTACAAAAGTAGGTCTGTGCATGTCCTCTTAGCAAAACACCATCTTAAACAGTATTATTAAGCATTTTATCATCCATCCATTCATTTTCTTCACAGCTTATCCCATTCAGGGTCATGGGGGCTGGAGCCTATCCCATCTGCCATTGCGCTAGAGGTGGGGTACACCCTGGACTTGTCCCCTTCACAGGGCTGACAAACAACCAGACATGCTCACACCTAAAGCAAATGTAATCAGTTAGCCTAGCAAGCATGTCCTGCATGCACCAGGAAGAACATGCAGACTCCACACTGAAACGCCTCGGCCAGGATTTGACCCAATAACCTTCTTGCTGTGATGCAGCAGCACTAATCCTTGCACTGCCATGCAATCCCTGTGTTTTATTATGATTTTAATTATTGTGTGCAAATCTAATTTTGACAGTTTCAGAGCACACAAGGCCTTTTTCACCCCCTGAGGACTTTAGGGGGCCACAGACCCCAGTTTGGTAACTACTGACATTGAAGGTGAGGAGCAGTTCAGCAAGGCATGATGAATATACAGCACAAAATAACTGAAATATGGGTTATTTTTTAGGAAAAATTTGACTGTATTGTAAAGCGATTGTAAAGGCATACGTGTTGATTTATTCTATCTTAAGTCCAAACTGCTCATTCTTAATGACATAAATTTGACTGGTTGAACTAAAAAAACGGATCATAATATGTCATCAGAAAAATTGAGAACCACTAAAGAATCTTTTAACCCTGAAAATGCCAATCTGGATTAGCCATCTTGTGAAGTATCAAGCTGATATGTTTGACACTTTGCAGTCTGATTGGTCCAGTCTGAGAATGACCGGACCAGTCAGCATCAACAAGGCCGTACCTGCAGGCGGGGTTTAGTTACAGAGACTGCAAGCCTGTACATAATGGCGGGTGGTGAAGAGATTAGCGTGAATGCAGCTTTGGTGGACATTTCATCAGAACTGTAAAACATCTCTTTATTAAAAGAAGAGCAAAGAATCGCACTGAGGGCTTTCCTTGGCAGGAAAAAATGTTTTTAGTCTGCTCCTGTCTGGCCTCAGTAAGAGTCTGATTTACCAACCAGCTCCAGTGGCTGGAAAGAATCGTGCATTATGGCATTTACTGCCTGTAAGGCTTGGGTTATGAACATGAACATGTGAAATGATCCATCATTTTTCTAATGCTTTTTCAGCTGCACTTCATCTCTGAAAGCGTACACAAAAATCAACATTACAACCTTTATTAAAGCTGAATGTTGGATGTTCTGGAGGTCTGTTGCATAAAAATGCCCGAGGCAGAGCTCATATCTGACTGTTGCACTTAAGATCTTTGTTTGATGTTATTAACAAAATCATTAAGATATGGGTCATGGGGATAAAAAAAGACAAGCAAACAAACATTCTGGAGCAGCTTTGCCTTTTCATAACAAATATCTACACTGTTAGGCTACACTGGTTTTCTTTAAGTCTTTCTTCTATGAAAATCTCATAATTTGCTTGTGAAATAGTTCAAGTTATTGTAATAAGCTTTGTTGATATTGTGCTTATTGTTTTTGGTACAGCATACTTCAAAGTTTGACTCATGTATTTTCCCATAGAGGTCAATAAACGTCTAATTCCAGGATACAGTGATAGTAAAGCCCCTCTCTGTTTTTACTCTTGTCTAAATCCAGTTTTTATCATTCAAAGTGAGGCTGAAATACTTGAATCTCTGAGGGGTTTTCACTCTGAGTGCCTTTGTTCATGTCCATTCACACCACAGTGTGAGAGCCATGATGAACAGTGAATGTTAAACTCTTGACTTTAGGAAAACCATTGACTCTGAAACTTAAACAGGACTAAATGTGAGAGGTAAAGAGACTCTTCTGCTGAGTGCTTCAATAAAAGCTTCATGCAGGAGCAGGCAGAGGACAAAGACTCGCATGAACGACACAATGACATTCAGCTTAACTTGTGATTCACAAACTCTCATTCACAGTTTGCAGGCTCTAGACAGAGAGGATTTTCTTTCACTGTTAGACAGTTTTACTGTATGCTAAACTGAAACACCATTTGTTGAGAAAAAAGCAACTCTAGCTCCTGCGTATTGTGGTTTAGCAAGCAGCCTAACAAGGTTTGTCTGTCATTGTGCCTTTATACCTGCACATTGCATCCACATTGGGATATCAAGGTCTACCAGTGTGTGGATACACATTAGGTTACAGCATTGTTGGAACACAAAAGGCACAGTGTGTAAACAAGCACTGAGGGATTCACGAACACAAAGTCAGACATGCCAGCTCAGTTGCTGTATTGTCAGTGCTTTACATTTTTACTTCTTCCAATGGCAGATAAGGGACGAACCGCCCACAAGTCCACCCGAGTGTGTTAAATGCTGCAGGTTTATTTTAATAGTGGTGTTCAACAGTTAAAAGTTCAACTGCTGAAAAAAACAATTTGCTCAAACTTGAGTCAGAGTGCATAAAAGTGATAAGTTTGAAAGAAAAAAAACTAAAAAAACAAGTCCTGAGTTATACCATTTCCAAGCAAGAGATGAACATTTGCCCTCTTAAGTCTAATCAGTTCATCCTTGAGTCAGAGTCGAAGTCACGTATAAACATAACACCCAGTGACCTTAACCTTTGACCTCCAAAATGTATTTAGATTATCCTTGACCCCCAACCCCCTATTCAAGGGGTGAACATGGGGCTCCGGTCCATATCATCTGTGCAAAACCGAAAACAGTTCTGACCAAACAGTGTCATATGAGGAGAATGAGGTAGTAGCTATGGGTGGGGTTTAGTTGTACTGTCAGCCAATAGCAATGGCTCTCTCAGTGTAGTAGTTAGCTCAGATGTAGCTGGATGTAAGATGTTTTTTCACATCTCCTGATGGGCTTCGGCATGAATTAAAGACATTGATAGGCCCTGCTGTTCACTATGGCAGGGCTAGCCAGTATAGCTGAGGTTAGCTCTAGAGCTTTGCATGTAGTACCTCATTTTGTCTTGTCTCTCTGATTGGCCCATCATGAAACTGAAGAAATTGACAGAATGTTCATCCAATCATCTTCTGAGAATTTTTTGAAAATTACTGCCTTTCCCAAGCGCTTCGTAGATATATGAAAACGCAAAGTTTGACACAAACACTCGACAGAATCCTGAGAAATCCCTTTCATAAGCATGAACATGGGGTCAAATAAACACTTGAATCAGAGCATACATAGCAGTAAAGTTTTATTAAAAAATTCTAGGTGTCATGTTTATAAGGAAGGGATGATCATGAGCCCTGGCAACACTTACATATATCTCATCAGTCCATCCTTACGTCAGAGTGGACATAAATGCAAAGTGTGACAAAAACACCAGATACAATTCTGAGAAATAACTCAGAGTGATCTTAAGTTCAAAGTTTTTAAATAAAAAAAAAAATCTTTAAATGTCATATGAATATGCAGGGGATGAACATGAAGCCCAAAGAGCTTGACATTTGACCTCCAAAAAAAAAAAAATCATGTTTAGAACAAACTTTTGTGCCTAATTTAAAGAAAATCTCTAAAATGTTCTTGAGATAATACACTACAGACTGATAAACCAACAGACAACTCAAAAAAACAATACGCCTCTAGATGTGGCTATTACTGACATGGAAGCATAGAAACTATCACCTAATTGCACCTGAAGCTTGATTAAAGAACCACGATGGCCTACTTTTCCTCCCTGCGTTATATCATCTACTGAAACATCATCAAACATAAACACATAAGTGCTCACAAACAAATTCAAGGCTCAGCCTCTGAACAAAATAAACATCTCAGCACATTAAAAAAGACTTGACACAGAATATTATCTCATAAACAAACGAACCGCTGTCAGTAACACACCAGTCAGAGAATATGCTTGTTAGCCTTTCCCTCATGGGGGAGGTCTGCTCATATTTTCAGCTCTAACATCTTGCAGTTTGATATTGTAAATACTTCATGTTTTCATTATTTATGTAACATAGAGACTTGCTTTCAGAAGAGACTTGTTTTAAGCTTTAGAAATAACGTTTGACTAATAGACTTGGGCGCCAAGATATAGAAAGTTAAAGATCCATTTAACAATATTTTCTCATGAATAGTGAATCAAATGGCTGTAGGGATGTGCGAAAACACTGTTTGTATGAATATTCCCACTGAGAATCAACACTCAAACATCACGGTACGGCTTCAGTTTAAAGATCTTCTGAGCCAGAAATGACACAATACTGCTTCAAAGATAAACTAGAAGTATCATCCAGTAGATGCAGGATATAGAGCTAGTATTAAGAAGATATGCAGCAGATATGAAAGCTGTAAAATTCCTGAATTGTTTAATTATAGAAGGGGGTCAGACAGAAGGGTTGGGTTGGTTTCTACAGTTGTGTGATTTCGGAGAAATCTTAAAAGCAAGGGAAAACCATGAGACCCAATGATCTTGACCTTTGACCAACCATCCTCCAAAATGAAATGTTTGAAGGCTTTCCAGAAAATTTTGAGTGTTTCTGTGGTAACTTGTGCCCATTCATTCCGTAGGTCAGGCACTGATCTTTGACGAGAATCCCTAGCTCGCAATCTTCGTTCCAGTTCACCCCAAAGGTGCTCAGTGGGGTTAAGATCAGGGCTCTGTTTGGGCCAGTCAAGTTCTTGCACACTGAACTTATTAATATAATTAACAGGTGTGACCAAATACTTTTGTCCGCATGGTGTATGTAGGGATGTGCGTACATTCAGATGGGTAATCTGAAAACAGAATGACTACTGAAGCAGCCATCCTGGGCATGGAACCACGATAAAACCACAACGATACTGCTTCAAACATTGAAAAACAAAGAGCTGCTCTTAGCATTGGGGCTAGCCAGAGCTAACATTGTGCTAAATAGCAGACATTTCCATGATCTGATCAACACCTCAGGGATCACTGAGTCATAGCTAAACACTGAATTGCTGCTCAGACCCTGAAACATTTCATTCAAACTGTTTTCAAAGAGAGGGGAGAGAAACTGAACTACCTGAGCTGCTTTTAACAAACTAAAAATATCCTCCACCGCTCTGCCTGCCGCAACAACTCTCTGAGGGGAACAGTAACGCAACAGAGAGGAGAGGGAGGAGTGCTTCTGTGTTTCTGAATCTGAGAAATGTATGTATGACTTAGAAAATATCTCACTTCAGGCTGGTTTTGAAAGCTTGTCAGTGCTGGTTTTATGAATACAGCATTTATTTACAAAAGCTGTCAATAGAAGTATTTTTCTGGATGTTTTGAGCTTTTACAACAAAAAGCGTACATTTCTATGTATTTATATGCTTGTGAATTAAATCTGTGCAGCTGTAAATGCCACGGGTGAATAAATGGACGATTAGATTGATAAGGCCGACTATCAGAGAATCAACTATAAACAGAGTACAAAAAACAGACATTTGATCTCAATATCCAATAAAACACCTCACATCCAAATGTCAAAACACATCCATCATCATAATTCATTCACAAATGTCACATCTGAGGCTACAAAGGACTCTTTGAAGCATTTTGTGGAGGATCTGGGTGTTTTATCTGCCAATAAACATGTTTCTTCTCCAGACAGGGTGTCTGTCACACTCTAGACTGAACCCTGCCTCAGTTCAACTGCATTGACCTTTCAGAGGATGGAAATCCACTGAGAGCCAAATGATGATGATTTAGCGGTATCCTAACATGTAGCCTTATATAAGCCTGCCATGCTTTGTTTAACTGTGGACATGTGTCAGATAGAAGTGGGTAGACACTGATTTTAAATGACTGTATTAACCTCAACATCCAGGGGGAAGCTATGAGCACATTTTGTCATAAAGTCAACAAGCTTACAGCATTAGCTTATGGAGTGTTCAGGCATTCATGGATCTTGCTGCAAAGCTCAAGCACATTTTAAAACTCTTGTTTTTGCGTACTATCTTTGGAAGTGTTGGGAAAATACTCATGTTTTGCAATTTATTGTTTCACCGTTTCCACTCAAAGCCATTCAAATCAAAGAACCATGATCCCTCATTGAACTTTTTGGGTCTAACTTGTAGTTCGGTGCAGTCTAGGCTACATGCACAAATAGACAATAGAATTGTTTTAACCATGGATTGTATAAAAAGATGGACGACATAACAGCTCCTTCGAAGTGAAACCAAAATGTTTGTCTCTCCCCCGGTGCAGTATAGGTCATCAGTTCTGTCTCTCCATAAAAGCAGATGGGACTTCAGTCATATATAAAATTTAAATTCAAAACAAATGCGTTTTTCAGACGGTTTCTGCCTTTATAGTTGCTTCTCATCACCATGGTTTAGTCCCATATGTTGTTTCTTCAGGGGAGTTTTGTTTTCATGTATTATCTGATGCAAACACTGGGGATGAAGCCCCCAGATTGACAGCTCTCTTGGCATACCTTATTCCTGCAGAGCTGTGTGCATAGGATAAGCAGATGTAGCAAACAAGCACAAAAGTCACTGAACTTTCCATAACCATGACTGTCTGCTTCAAGCCAACACAATAGTCTGTTCTGCTGTGGATGGTACCGACGTAAAGGATCTCTGATGATTTCAATTCAAGATTGTTATTATCCTGAGGTGCAATTCTGTTTGCAGCAGAAGCCCATACAAGCCACACATGATAAAATATATTTTATATTTAAGAAAGTAGAAGAAGCAGAGCGTTTCTGATCCAAGTTGCTTAGATTGGCTCCAACTCTGTAATATATCATTCCAGGGATAATTTGGCTTCACTTTTGCAGGACTGGAAGATTCAAGGATGTGTTGTCCATCTTTATACAAATTTAAGGGTTTGAGCTGTTGTTGTTTCCATCTATGACATGTTTGAATGTTTAGTTAAACTTTGTACCAAAAGGGAAGCAAACCAAAGTAAATACAGCTGAACTATATTCTGTGAAATGCCCCAACTAACATCTTTAATATGCATTTCTGAACACACAGGAAACAATTTTATAACCATTATAATTTCCACATCAGAATGAAGACCGCCTGAGGTTGAAGCCAATATTTAAAGCAATAAACTAATGTACTCTAATCAGGGGCCTAGCTAGGGATTTTGGGCCCCCAGAAAGAATATTACACAGGGTCTCCCTTAGCTGGCAAGCCAAGCAACAAAAGTTGCATAATATTTGCAAATACCTATGCGTTTAAATGTATTTCTGAAACATAATTTCCCAATGTATGAGCAATATTTTTACTATGATTAGATTTAATCTGCATTATTTGGCAGTGCTGGACTACACCATTTGGACATTTTTAAGGGAAGAGCAGGGGCCCTCCAGTATTTAATTTCACTTTATTTGATACAAATTTCAGTCTGTTACCCAATCCATTCATTTGCTTTTGACTCAATAATGACATAAACTTGCAAAGCAGATGGATACGCCCGTTGCCGTGATTCTTACTAGCAATTCCATCATCGTTAAAAGAAGACGAAAGAACAGTGAATTGTTTTCTTTTTCAAAAACGACAAAAGTGGTGTACTGACATGTCTACAGTCGCCATAGTTCGCATTTTGCAGTTCTATGTGGAGTTTACTCCGTCGGTAGGGGGACAGCTTGGTAGCAGCTACGTCACGTGTTTTGTTGCTCTGATTGGTCTGATTGGGCAACAGTGCAAAAGAATCATCCTCAGTGCAAATTGTGTAACAGTAATAAAATGAAACTATACTTCATGTTTATATTTCATGCTAACAATGTATTTTGGGCCTTCAGGTACCTAGAGACAGCGCTTTCATATGCCTGTCCAGACTGCATGCCAGTAAGCTTTGTGTCTACACAACCAATCCAGTGCTGATGAAGGTGTCCTTGACCACCTGTGTGCCATCTGATCTATCGCAAACAAAATCATTTCCAATAAGCATGGGAGTCAAAGCATTAAGGATTACAGCTTGGTGTCTGAACTCCCAAAATAAACATGGATCTACGTCAACGCTTTGTATAATGCAGTGTTAACTACAGGGAGCAAACAAATGTAACAGATTCTTAAATATGCACAAGTGTCAGTCTTAATAAACAGGATGACTCTATGCCTTTAAGTTTGATCTTTGACATCATGGCGGACCCTCAAGGGTAAAAAGTTTGGAAATGTTTTAGGACAAAAGGACATTAAGTCACACCTGCAGTCAGATACATAAAACTTAATCCTGAAGGTGATAAGAATTTTCCATAGAGGGGAAAAAGCTTTCATAAAAGTAATGTCAAACTTTATTATTCAGCTTGACCTGTGAGGCTGTAATGAGTCCCGGATATCTCTTTAAAGTGGTATCAGTCTATTTAAAATGTCCAGTCGGTCACATGTGTCCAATTACATCTGGTCAGGTCTGATGAAGTTTGATTGGCAGAATATTTATTGAGTCGCTGTTCATTCTGTCTGCACACTGATCTCACCGACCAAATCAAAGATAACGTTGCTCAGGACAATATTGACAAAAGCAGGCGTAACCCTGTCTAAAGCTAATAAGCTCATATCAGCCACATATACACACATACCACACACAGTCTAACCTCTCCTATCAGGCCTCTCTCTCCTCGCTCGCCCTTCCTAATTGACCATGAAAGTACCCCATAAATCGAGTTACTGCATTGTGCCTGTCTCGTCATATAAAAGTGCTTTAATGGTTTTGCTAGGAGCTCTGTGGGGAACATTAGGCACAACTCTCCACATTCATTAGCCCATTAGCCTGTTTCAATATTGACACTGTCTCATTTGTCCCCTCCGCTGTCTGTCAGGGCCCAGACTCTCTGGGACCAGGTCTGAAACCTGCCCTCTGGCTCTGCTTTGGTCCCGATCAATCCGCTCTGTTTTGTGTTTGCAAACAGGTTCAACAAAATCGCTCCGGGAAAAAAAACGTCTGGATGTTGAATATTTGTGAGGCAAAAAGTGGAAACCAGGTGTCTCTTATTTTCTAGCAGCTGCTTTGCACAGAATCTGTGCTGTGCAAAAGTAAAAGTCTTGTGTAGTTCTGGAGCTCAGGGATGAAATATCCTGCAGTTTTAAATGTGTCATCACTGTCAGTGACACTAGTTCTGTCAGTGATGTAATGACAGTAATGGGACAAAAAAATTAAATCTGTGCTCATGTAGTAATGTTTATCTGAAAGAGCCTTTAACAGATCTTTGGTTTGAGTCTATTTTGGTGCCTCTTAGGAAAAAAATCTCTACTTCTCTGAGTTTATCTTAGCTACAATATTTCATCTCATTTATCATTCATGTGTACCATAAAAGATTCTTTTTACATCAGGTGCCTCTGATTTCCAGTTATGGCTTTCATTTCTACAATGGACTTTACTTAGAAGTATTCTGTCGAGTCATTTCTCTTCTTTTTACATCATATCCTCGTCCTCTCTTCCTGAAGAGCACCTGATCTTGGTTTCAATGTTCTAGATATTTTTGACCCCATGTAGCACTTACCCTCCTTTTCTATGTTTGATGTACATATTATTCTTATGGTAAACTGCAAAAGAATTTAAATATCTGTATGCTTATTTTCTTTAGTACATGGAGTTTCTTCAAAGCAGACAGTAAATACATTCTTCTTTTGTGTGCTTGCATCCTTAATTCAAACAGAATTAACTGTTTACCTTACATTATGGTCACAGATGGTATAAAATCTTACACTAATTTTACTTTATATTTTAAAAGTTTGTTCAATATATCATAATCTTAAAAATTCTTGATGAATTTCACCTTTACAAATCTATATTCATATTCAATTTTACCACCATTATCAGAGATGTATAAATGTAAATGCATCTTTAATGTACGGATGGTATATTGCAGTAGTGACGAGGTGTTTCTAATATTTTGACTGCCCCATTTGATAAATGCAACACATTTCAATGTAACACACTGCAGTACAACCCCACTTTCTATAACCTTCATAATCTTATTAAAATCTCAAAGTGGAGACAAAAATAAATATTAAAAGCAAAGTAAAAGTATGGCTAAGATAATTTTCTACAATCCAAAAAGAAATATCACTGTTTGAGAAGTTTAAACTACATAGAATAATTGTAAATACTTCTGCATTTCTCATTCTCCTTCATTAAAGCTGCATTAGTGAACTGCTTACAAATGTGCTTTATGAAATCTCTTTAAATTAAAAGTTAACTTTCAGACAATAAAGCTGCTGCTGCTGCAAGTGTAGTCACTCGTTTTAATGTGCACATCCTGTATGCATATGCTAATGATATTTTCAAAGAAAAAGATGATTATTAAAGAACATTCTGTATGCACGTCCAATAAACACATTTCAAACATTAATACTGAGATAATAAAGCGTCCCACAGAGTTCATTTCTGAACCCCCTAGCCTTACTTAACACACTGCACTGAACCCACTGAACCCACTGAAGTAGAACATTATGTAAATGCTGAGATATGAGACTGCATTCCTGCCAACTAGCCAAAGAGCAGATAGCACGCGTGTGACTGTACCAGCATGCAAACACACACTCTTCACACACACATTTTTTTATCTTCCATCCAAATCCACAGGGGGCTGGGGCTTTATTTAGGTCTATGAAAGACATACCGCCGCGTGTGCACGGCAGCTGGTCCAATCATGATAAGTATGCAAATTCACATGTGATTACTTTTATACTTGTGCTTTGTGAAGAAAGGTGAGTTTGACTTCAGTATCAGCGGCTGTCAGCAGGTAGCAGCGCTCTGAATTCTGCTTTGGAAAATGCTGATATTACTGCTGCATTTTCTACAGCCTGTGACAATATGACAACCCATCTATAACTGTGTGTGTGCGTGAGAAGGAGTACAAGCCTGTTTAAGGTCAGTCAAGCTGTGTCGAACGTGGCCTTTACAGCCCCGCCCCCCCGTGGAGGGTCCTGGAGGGGGGTCTGACCGAGTTCACTGACATTTTTTCTGCCGTGTTGGTGTCAGAGAGAAGAAGTGAGAGGATCAGGCTTTAGTACCTGAGGCCTGCAGAGCCTGTCAGAGGGCAGAGCCAGTACTGGATGTGACGAAGGCTAACATTGTTACTGTAATTCTCTGACCCGCCCGCCCTGCTGCTCCTCGAGCTGCTGACTTTGTGGATGCTGGGTTTCAGGAGTATAAGCTATTTATGTCACTGGTGCCCACTGGATCTGTCCTTTAGAGGGGCAGTTTGAGCAAGAACCTGCAGGAATCACAGTTGAAGACTGTAGTTTTTCTCTATTGTTGAAACTCCCTAATTAGAATTAGTGCAAAATTTAACTAATGTTTTTTTTTAAATATTCTCTATACTCTCCTTGTCCTAAGGGTCAAAACAAGTTATCATATTCCTAAAGGAAAGAAGATCAATAAATCTGATGTTCAACATCTATGCAACTAATTGGATTAGTAGGTGACATTGGTCTGAGCATTGAAAGACAGGCCCTAAAGAATATGTGGCTTTATTATTACTTACTTGCAGATGAAAATATGATCTATATCTAACTAATCTGAGGAAGAATTAAAACTATCCTTTACTTCTTATTTAAACCATTTAGGCTTAACTTTGAAAAGCAGATTGGATTGGCTGGATTTGATGTCTGTCATCAGGCAGATCCATCTTTCAAAGCTCCAATCTGAAACAACTCTGTTAGGTCTGTAAGCAGACCTGACCAATCAGTGTCATTTGAGGAGAACGAGGCAGTAGCTACACGCAGGAAGCAGATGTAATTTGTAGCAATTAGCTTGGATGTAGCCAAAGTATAGTGGTAGTCTTATCAGGACCGGCCCACATTCCTTTATCAAGAGAGCAAGGAACAGCACTAAAAAACTTTCATGACAAAAAAGATGATTCCGCACTTCTCTTAACTTTGGCATGAGTTTGCAATAGTTAAAGATGGAGTTAAGTTGTACTGTGAGCTGGCATGGTGGCCTCTGGTGTAGCAGTTAGCTTGGAACATTGTTGTGGTGTTGTGGTTGTTCATTCAGAACTGGGCCACATTTCTGTATAAAAACACGAGAAAAGAACCACAACAAAAGCCATTCTTGGTGATGTTTTTGCACATTTCTCAACTGCATCAGTTTTATTCAGCAACAATATCCAATGTTTGTAAACTGCAGCAGTGACTGCCTGGTGAGCTCAGGTTACTACCAGAGCTGTGCATGTCTGGTACCTCATTTTGTCCTGTCGCTCTGATTGGCCCATAATGACTGTGACATAATATGATATTGCCATGCAATAGCTATATGAAACAGTCTATCTAATGTGTCAGCTTAGCTTTGGCTGGCTCCAAATGATTGGGGAGGCATGGCCTGATTCAAGGTTTGTTGCTCCCCATTATTGGTCCAAATAATCATCAGGTGTGTAGGATCAGTATAATCATTTAATGATTCCAGATTAGAGACCCTCAAAAGCCAATGAAAGCAGGCTGGGAAGCATAAGCTAGACGTTGTATACTCTTAGTGCTCAGAAACATGACAGCAAACACAAAAACACCTGCACCAGAGTCAGGTGAAATACAAAAAAAAGGGCCTAGGTTGTGGAATTACAGCAATAACACAAGTGCCTTTATTATGTATCAGGCAAGAAATGTTTCTTTTTGTAACACTTGAGCTCATAAGTTTTGTGAGATCTATGGTCTGTGGATTTACTGCTGTGAAGTCAATATTTCAAACTGTCTAGTGCTTGTATTTGTGGGACTGTAAGTAAAAAATCAGTTTAAACTATCCTTATACCTGTGACCTTCCACATTTTTGAAAAATAGTTAAGATTTTATGTTCTTTTACTGCCTTATCCTGTCCAGGGTTACATGGAATTGGAGCCAATTCAAGACATGGCAAGAGACGAAGTACACCTTGAAAAGCTCACTAGTCAATCACAGCGCCAGCACTGGCTTCAGTTATTGTGTCCATTTTGAAGATTTTTAAAACCTTTTTTATTTGACAAGGAAGCTGAAGAGAGACAGAAATATGGGGAAAAGGGAGCGGGGGATGACATGCACCAAAATTTCCAGCATCAAATCAGCAACTTTGCCATCACATTTGGAATGCAGGCCTCACAAAATGAGCAAAGTTTTTTTTTTTTTAAACCTATGCCTTTGTCCACCTTGTTTTTAACAGGTTGCATGTTTATTCAGTGAGCATTTAATAAGGATAGGAAGGGTAATTTTGCTCTAATAATGATGCAAATGAAACTTTTTTGGTAACATAAATTTATGACGAGATCAAAAGAAAATTAAGCTACATAAAGGCATTCCTCTGACATGAAAATTAAAGTGTTAAGGGGTCACCAAAAATTGGATTATGACTCAAGGGGGCCATGAATATTCAAAGCATCTTTACAGTTAAATACTGCTGCTGCAAACTGGCATAATTTCAGCTTTCACTGACAATTTTTATTAAATTGTAAGCCATTGCTCAGCCATGCAACCAAGCACGATTACCTAAATAGTTTTCAATTTGTTGTAAGTGACATGTATAAATCTCTCAATGAGTAAATAAGGCAGAAACCTTATTAATACCTCACTTACAGTTGCATCTTAAACTTCCTGTTCTCATCCGGCCGCTGGCAGAGAGCTCATTAGCTCTCCCAGCAGTTATTGGGTGAACTGTCGCTCGTCGGCCATTTCTCATGCAGCTAAATGAGTTTATTGTTGGTGACGATCGTTTAGTTTAAATGGCTTCTCCTATGAACAACAAGCTGGATTTTATCACCGGCACATCAGTCTAAACACAGACAGACACCACAAGCTGTTAAATGATGTTCTGCATGATGATGGTGTTTATATATGATGTCAGCAGCATGGTGCTCTCTGAGTGTGAGTGTGGTTCGGCACACATGCTGACTTTTACCCCCTGATGTATTCCTGGTGTATTGCTGACAGCCTGCAGTCTGAAGAATACGTTCATTTAATGATGGCTGAGTGTGTGTTGTCTGTGTGTGTCAGCAGCTGGTGAGAGTGCAAACGGCGTCTCTGCTGCTCAGTGAAGTCTGTCCGACCACGGCGGAGGTCACAGCTCAAAAACATAACACACTTTAGTGTTGGTGTGTTTTATTGAGAACAGATGGATGGAATTAAATTTAATAAACAGAGCAGATAAATTCATTAAAAATAATAAAAACACATCTGTTAACCTTCAAAAACAGACTTGACCTAACAATTAAAAATCTGGATGTTGGTGATGAAGGACTCAAAGTAATACATGTTTCTCACTGCGGAAGAGAGATTCTGTTTTCCCATTTCACTTTTGTCAGATTTCTACACTAAAAAACAAATCTCTGAGACCCTTTATCATTACTTAACCTATATCAATAGATGTCTGCATGCAAATACAGCTAACAATGTGCTTATAGACCATGTCTCCAAACATCAGATCAAGACTCACTACCCAAGTCAGAGTTTAAACACAGGTAATCTAAATAAATATAAAAATGCTAATGTATATACGATATGATACAATATAATATGATTGACTGGATATTTTAAATTTGATGGCATGTGCGATATGATTCAATACAATGCAATATAATATGGGTTGATACGATATGATACAATTTGGTACAATATGACACGCTACAATTGGATATGATAAAATATGATAGGATACAATAGAATACAATACAATGTGTTTTGGTGGCATGAGATACGATACAATACGTTTGGATGGCATATTTGATATGATGCAGTGTGATAAGATGTGATACAACACAATAAGATGAAATGTGTTTTGGTGGCATAAGATACGATGTGGTGCAATACAATTTGGTATGACACAATACGATGCTATCTAATGGCGTACAATTTGATCCCATAAGATATGATACCATAGGATCTGATATGGCACAAAATGCAAATATTCCAACTCTTTACAAAAAGAAATGAAATAAAGCTAAATGATGTGATATGATACAATAGGATAGGATACGATACAGTAGGATAGGATATGATACAAAACAATAGGATACAATACGATACGATATAATACAATATGACAGAATATAATAGGATAGGATAGGATACGAAACAATAGGATACAATACGATATGACACATTAGGATACGATACAATACAATAGGGTATGATACAATACCATAAGATACAATACGATACAATAGGATATGATAGGATACAACAAGATACAATAGGATATGATACGATACAGTAGGGTACCATACGATACAATACAATACAATAGAATAGGATAGGATATGATAGGATACAATAGGATACAATAGGATAGGATAGGATAGGATATGAGCTTGCATGATTTCCCTGTGTGTGTGTGTGTTGGTTCTCTACAGGTACTCTGGTTTTTTCCCACAGACAAAAAAACCTTTTTGTTGGGTTAACTGCTGACTCTAAATTGGCCCTGTAGGTGTGAGTGTGAGTATGCTTGGTTGTTTGTCTTTATGTGTCATCCCTGGTATTTACTGGCAATGAGTCCAGGGTGCATCCCGCCTTTGATCCAATGACAGCCGGGATAGGCTCCAGGCCCCGCGACCACATAAAGGGATAAGCAGTGTAGAAAATGGATGGATAATGCACATTATGCATTTTGAGCAAAATTTGCCTTTCAAGTAGACTGAGCTGGTCTTCTTGGAACAGAACAGGAAACAGAATACAGCCAGACACGACTGATAAGATCCATTTGATGATCTGATAGCTTTGTCTGTCTACATGCAGATCACACGGAAATGCTACCAAATAATCATCTGTAAAACATAAAATTTGGGTTGGAGTCCAAGTTCATAGAGTCTATGTAAAATATGCCAACCTAAAAATAGTTTTGTATTGGGTGAATATGAAGTAGTTAGAAATAAAACTAAAAATAAATATGAGGTACAAAGGAGTTATTGATGCTTTTAACACATCTGCAGGCCACAAAGACTTCACATGTTTCTGTCACTTCCCTGACAGTTACCCAAACATAAAGGCATTAGTGCTATAAAAAGACTTTATCAGAGGTGTGTTTTCAGATGTTTTCAGACGTGTGTGATCATGAAGATAAAAAAATGTCAACCAAAACTCTGAATAACCTAGAAACAGCTACAGATGAAACAGAGAGTAAACAGCAGCTGGATAAAAGCAGGAAAATGTGCCTTATTTAGGTAAAAACTGGTTTTACTTCAGCCTGTTGGAAGGGTGGCAGACAGTGTGTTGAAGTGTATGTGCATGTCTGTGTTTGTGTATAATCTAATCAGGATATGGAGATTACCATTAAACCGTCCGGCAGGGATTACACTCCCTTTCACCGAGCTAATTCAGAGGGCCACACTTATAAACGGGGGTTAACAGCTTGTTATAAGACGCTGGAGCGAGTGTGGGTTTTGTGTATGTGTGTGCAGGTCGTACGTGCCAAGCTAATCTTCGTTGCTCACAGCGATGAGGGGGCCAAAGAAAAGCAGGAGAACAACACAGAGACAAAGGAGTGATGAGAGATGGGAGGAGAACAAAAGCAAACATCTACACACTGAAAATGATAGAGTTAGAGGCAGTCACCCAGCAATAATAGAGTAGAAGAAGAAGATAGTCACCTTTCCCCTGCGTGAAGTCACATCAACAACTCTACCACAGTGTGCTTGTGTGCTCAATGTTATGTGCAGACTCCCTGTCACTACATATAACATCATAAGTTAAAGCTTTCACTACCTTATAAAGACCGTTATTCTGCAGATCAAGATGGTGCCCTCTTCAGGCCTTAGGTCTGAATTTGTTGGTCATTGCTTGAATGTTTGAAAAAAAATACACAAAACCTGGTTTCAAGGTACGTTCAAAGTACGATGAAGATCGATAAAGGGTAATAGAGACCCAGCTACTGTATCATCTCATATCATATCGTTTTGTGTCGCACCATATTGTGTCATTTTAGGGAGCACAGCATAACAAATGGTGAGATTAAATTCTTAATAATAAATTAATGTTGTCACAGAATTGCCTGGTGTTGAGTCCATAAGCATATGACATGGATAAGTAGTAATAAACTTACATTACAATATTTTAGCAGAGCGTATCACAAATCAATTAACAAAGGGTACAGCACACTAAAGAATGGCTATGATACACAGGGTTCAATGAGTAATTCTCACATGGCTCCACCCTCCAGCAGAGGGTGCTCATGTTCCACAAGGTACAATCCCAGTGGAAACTCATAAGACCACAGTATAAGCAACATTTACGCAAACAAATATGTAAAATTCCAAAAAAACATGTAGTTTTTACCATTTCCAGGTTTTCTGTAAATACTAACAGCAAAATCTGTTAATTCCTGTTTTTTTTTTTGCCAGCCCCCTAAAAACTAGTCTACATTAGGTCAGAGTGGGCAGATGTATAAAGACATTCAAACTGTAAACTTTCATTCCTTTATTCTTGTTACTGGTTGTACCAGCTGTCCCATTTTTCTACTTTCTTTGTCTTTCAGAAACATCTTTATAAATACTACAGTGACTTTAACACAGAAACAGGCATCATAATGGGACACCCCACCATACTGCTCCATCATATCCTGATCCAGGCCTGTGACATAAAATATACCTAGGACTTGTATTCATGTCTCAAGAGATTTTTTTTTCAAATGGACTCTTCTTTGTCATCTATGTAAACCCCTAAAATGTTTTCTTGCTGAGGAGGCCAGAGGAAACTATTCTGCCCTTTGCAGCAAACATCTGATTGAATCTTTTGGTTGTGTTTTTATTTCAAGGGTGGTAGGGCTCTCTGAGTCATTATGGTTTCCGGTAAATCTTCTCCAGCCAAAGAATCAATGTAAATATGCTCTTCTTATTTTTTTTTTACAGCAACTTCTTGCTGATGCTTCCTGCACTTAAAATTAAATCAAAGCTAACAGGGAGAGCATGCTGAGGACCTGCTGATGTGCATCAGAGAGCAGTTCTGACCGTCCTCAGATGATGCTATTTAACAGTTTATACACCAAAGAGAAACTTTAAATCAGCACTTAAGCCAAGTAGAAAAATCTCATTTAACAGCTCAGCTGGACTGAATTTCAAACACAAAACTGTCTCTCATCATGAGCCACCCAGCTGATCTCAGAGCAGTTTATCACTCACAGAAAGAAAGGGAATGAAGATATGTCTGCTGGATTAACTACAAGAAACTAAAACACTTACTCCTGTTTATTTTTGTGCACATTTTATGCAAAACTATCAATGACTTTTGCTCAGCAATGCATGTCTGTGTCCTGACTCAGACCAGAGCTCTATCACACATCTTCAGCTGGCTGATATACACTACTGATAGATTTAAAACAGAGGCACAATCTCTGCTCACTTTTAACATCATTTTATGATGATAAAAACATAAAAACCTTGTGATACTTCAAAGGAAAAAACATTTAAGATTCTATCAGTGTGTATTTGGTTTCCACTGCTTTTGCTAATAATGTTCAATAGACTGAGGTTGCTGCCTGATCAGGCCAACAGATATCATGAAAAAGCCTTCTTATTTTAAAAAAGAATTCCATCATATTTTATTCATTTACATTTAATTATATATATATATATATATATATATATATATATATATATATATATATATATTTTTTTTTTTTTTTTTTTTTTCCCTTTTAGTTGAAATTCGGTTGAGAGTTTTATTTAGGTCACCGGTATAGAATCATGAATGGAGGTCAACAGTGTATTTATTACAACCCAGGGTAATCTAATAGTGCTTGATGCCGTATATACCATAACAACTGAATTTTTTTGACTTTCAAACAAAAATGCTACGGCGCAGAATCAAAAGTATGATAAGACAGTATCACAACATGATATGAAAATTCACTTCACAATATGGTACAATATGATACGATAACTTCTGATAATTTACGATACAAGAAATTAAGACAGAATTGAATTGACTGCATGAATTTTAACACCATACAATATGTACATTTTAAAATTCCATTTTATTTCACATTTTAATGTCTAGCACGTGGGTTTTAGGATTTATTGATTTCTTATTTTGACTGTCTTTTCTCTTTACCCAAAAGTCTACAGGCATTTAACCATTCTGTCATAGCCCATTCCACCATGCTCTGGCTCAGCATCTCGAATCTCACCCGACCCACGGTGACCAAGACTTACATGACGTGCTTGCTAGCTGGCTGTGAAATACAGTCACAGTTCTCTCCTCCAAAATTAAGTATAAATTAAATTAAATTAATATAAAGAAGGGATAACTTTCGAAATATCTGCCTGTCTGTACACTTTGTAGAAAAGCGATTCAGTACAATGGCAGCTCATAAAGCCCACCTGCTGGGACAGCAGAACTAAACTTTAGCTAAGAGGCTAACGCTAAACGTGGCACAAACAGACCCGAACGTAAACACTCTCCTTGGTTTAAACTCGGAGAAGAATTCCGTTATCATAGTATCCACGGAATTTTTTTTTTTTGCAAGGGTAGACAACCATCATGTCTTGTTTAAAATAATGAATTTAGTGACATAATCAATACATCAATACAGCCTACAGATGTGATATGAAACAGAGAGGATTTCACTCAGAGATCAGTGTTTGCACAGGAGGCCTGGGACCTAGTCTGTCTTTGAGCTCATTTATAAAAGAGACTTTTATGTCATGATCCTGTTTTCCCCTTTTTTTTGTCATTGTTATTCAAGCAAAAAGTATTTTGATTCCATGATTAGTTTATACTGGATTGAATCAAAACAAAACAATTTGGATCCAATCTACAGAAGAAATGATCTACATATAAAACTAGAAAAGTTCGGAGAGGGCAGACCTCCGCCAATTAGCCCTATCTCCCAACAGTAAAGAATCCTTTAAAAAATTCCTGGATCCAGACGGTGATCCGGATCACTCCGAAAATCCAACCAGTTCTTTCTTATGCCATTTCTGCCATTCCCTGAAAATTTCATCAAAACCCGTCCATAACTTTTTGAGTTATGTTGCTAACAAACAAACTAACAAACTAACAAACCCAGCAGATCGAATAACCTCCTTGGCAGAGGTAATGATGGTAAATAATACAGTTCTACACAATGCAATGCATGATATGATCCAAGGCCCAAGACAGAGATAATACTCCAAAATATTGATTTTGTGGTTAATGATATATATTCTATACAATCCTATGAATTTACATCACAACATGTAATTAGCTGAAGAATACATCTTTGTTGCCGATTACCTTCATTTATTTCATAAAATGATGCCTTTAGGATTAATGAAGTAGACGAATGCATATTTTCATATTAAAATATCCGTCTTTGGTACCAGGTACGTAAGAGTACTGTATAAGTCAGAAAAACAATATTGTTCTGATGTTTTGTCCCAACTTTACATACAGCATGTTTTATGTCTGATAGCCAAACTGTCTGTAAATAAGTCCTAACTGGGTGTTTTATCCACATTGTGGCAGGCTTTACTTTTAAATATTGGAGTGTTCCTTTAAAACCGGCCTTAAAAACACAGTCCAAAGATGCAGAGTTATGGAAACTGACTTTCCTGTCTAAAATCACTAGAATAAAGCTGAATATTTAATCATCTCATCTGTCTATTCCCTTTAAGGTGAGAAACACACTCTCACACACTCACACCCACGCACACATTGTGCCTGAGGCGAAACACTGATCATAAATAAATGCATAACGAATGAAGTCATCACTTATACACACACTCCCCAATGTCTTTGTTTCACACACACACAGTCACGCATGCTCACACTACACAATGACCTCATCCCTCACATCACCCCCCTATCTCACCCATACACAGACCCTCATATACAGAAAGGGTCAATCCATTAAGGCACGGCAGCAGCTGATCCCTTCCTTTATGTTCCATCGTTTAAATTAATTCATGGCAGCGTCTCTAATAGAGCGATGAAAATTTATCAAAGACAGACAAATCATATCAGGGTTATTAATTGAGTCATTATATTCAGCACTGTAACATGCAATCAGTAACACAATGTGAAACAGGTTCAGAAACAGATGTGTGCGATTGTGTGTGTGTGTGATCTTCTTTGTATTGTACGGGTGCAAATGAGCTTAACTGATCTCCCTAAACATTAAAAATCAAAGAGCTAGCTCACTAAAATCCACCACTGAGCTACAAAAACATCTTCATCACACTGAATTATTTAGGACATGTCAATTTTTATGACTTCAAGAAGCTCACAAGTCCATAATATCTCAAGAAAACACAGATTAACTACATTCATTTGATTCCCAGAATGCTCTGCAACACGGCCTACAATGCCCACACATACATATATACATTTTCTGTTGGCCTCCAATACTTTGAAGCATTTTATCTTTATCACTGATTTCTGATGATGCATTTGTGAGGAAGTTTTAGGCCACATTTACACAATAACCTCTTCTTTGTGTGTTGCCTCGGGAGGTGTGCAATTAGCCAGCACCAGACTTACAAGTCACTGAAACTGATTATTAACATTTTTATCAGTTCAGGCCAGCAATCCAGGTCAAGTGCTCTGTCTAAGCTGTAACACAGAGCCCAGCCACAAGTAGCCACTGTAGTTATTCTCAATGGCTACTGCTTGTAAAACATCCACTCTGCGGTGCACAGGACTTTGCCATCATTTTATGGCAATGTCTCATTTTTACAAAATAAAAAAGGCCTTGCACTTCTGTGTTGCCTCTTTTTAGGCCATTATTCAAAGCAGCTCCTGTTTGCAGAAACATAGAGGGCCACGTCACTGACTCTCTGTCTCTCTTTCTCTCTATCATGAGATATTCAGCCGTCTCCACCAGGATCTAAATGTAAAGACATGAGCAGATTGATACAGCATGATTCAATGACAGAAAAGCCTGCCATTGGTTGTCACAGCCTATCACAAAGCAGTATGGGATACAAAATGGTGGATAGCATTAGCTGCTAGCAGCAAAAAATATTGAAAAATTGATTAAAAATTTGATTAAAAGACGTTCAAGGTCTGAGTTACTGGTGTGGATTTTATCTTTAAATACCCGTAAAGTCAGCTAAGTTCCAGGCTTGCAAGAAACGCCTCTGTAAGGAATTTAAAAGGCATAGATAGTGTCCTTAGAGTGGCACAATGGTAGGCTACTTGATTGGACAATAGTAAGTGGCTATAATTTATGGTTCAAAAGTTATCTGATGTTTAATAACCTGTGTCTCTTACTGCTGTACATGACAATGTTGGTCTTAGAGGGCTATCAGTACCAGAATTACAGATCGATAAAATTAATTCTCAACATTTCTATTAGTTCAAGCCCACAATCCTGATCAAACGCACCATCTACACTGCAGCGCTGCTGCCCGCCACAAGTAGCCACTATAGTTGTTCTCAGTGACTACTGCCTTAGTGCCACAATGCTCTTGAATCTGATAAAACTGCTATCTGCCAGAGCATTGAGAGCATGTCATAAAAACAGTGCCGTAAAATACTATATGGATCCACAAAACAGGGGGAAAGTTGTCTAGAGGTTGTATCAGGTTATACTCACATATAACCAAAGCATTGAGGGACAATTTTCAGCACAGGAATGTGGACGTTAACCTTGACTGAAGGCTAGCACTGCTAATGCTAGCAACATTCTGTAAACCAACTTAGCATCCTTGCTGTTTGATGTTTTTACTGTTGTGGAGTGAAGCTGATTTACAGATTGTATTCATGGGACTTTAGACTATCTGCTCCCACTGCTTCATTGGTTGCATGTAAATGTGAATGGATGCAATTGAATGGGATTAGCTAATACTGATAGCTAACTCTCCATTCTCCAACCTCTACCATCAGGGTATGAATGGGTGTGACCTGCTGTGTAAAAGCAAGTCGGACGACTTGAAAAGTGCTTTACAATAATTATAATGATAAAACAATAAAAATAGTAATAATAGCATATAGCAAGATTTTGCAAAATTACAAAAAGATGCTTTTTGCACATGTGCAATATGATTGCAGTCAATAGTCATGCCTTAGTCCTGATAATCAAAAACACAAACAAACTGAAATCATGTTTTAAATGATTATAAAATACTCGATAACATGTTTATATTTCAAAAAGGCCCAGAATGGGGACCAGTTAGCTCAGTTTGTAGAGAAGGCAAGGCCCTTGGTCACAGATCTGAATCCCAATCCTGGTGCTGGTTGGTGCATGTCTTCCACCACTAGTCCCCCTCATATTTCTTCTCTCTCTTCAGATGCCTGATGTAATAAAGGCAAAACGGCCGTACAAATATTGTCCAGAATTAACAAAATACAAAGTGGATTTCTCTTGAATGTCAGCTTTTAATCATTTATTTCATCCTATGTACAGAACTGGTGTTACGGTTTAACCGGCACTGAACTTACTGGTGACTCTCCCTTAAACTCTGCCTGGCATTTTCAAAGATTTTCATGTTTTTAAAATGGGCCGTGGCATTCTTATGTTTAGGAAAGGCTGCTGTAGTCAATGAAGAGCCTTCACAAAGATAGATGATCAACACTGCTTGCGAATGTGCATGGCTCCAGGGACGTTTCTACTGTCATCACACCTTTTTTTTTTTTTTTTTTTTTTTAACACCGGGTCTCTCTCTCTCTCTCCTTCACCTCCAGAGCTCTTTGTATTTTGAGGAAGCCACTGATCTCATGGCTTTGCTGGAAAGCATAGCGGGTGGACACATGACTCATGCATGCCTCTGTGTGTTTCTGTGTTTGTGTGTTTCCACGCTGGCCTGATGACGGCCTCTCTGCATTAGAAAGTTGTCTTGGGGGGAAAAGAGAAACACCCTCTATTTCTCCACTTTGCTGTGTCCTGCAGTTCATCCCTAAATAATTCAGATGGCTCCCCCCTCTGTCTCTGACACACACAGACCCACACACAGATTGTTTCTACATTTGGCATCAAAGTGAAGTTCGCCTTTTATCCGGCTGGAAGCGGAGGTCATGTCCACACTAATGTGGATGAATCTGAGAATGAGTCTTTGCTCCGAGCTCAGAGCTCAACTCTCTGAGGGTATACTGGTCTCATGCTGTAATGTAGACTGGAACAGTGATAAACCAGTACAACTAAATGGGTTATTCAAAGCGGAAATCCAACTACTGCTTAACTGTGGATTAAAAGCAGATTACTTTATCTCATGAACTAGCAAATTTTTTTTGTTTACTGATTGAGAAAATTCAGAATATTTCCAAGGTGTGCTCTTAATATTTTCATGCTAATAATGCAAGAAAATGGCAGATACACTGGCACATACCACTAAGACATTTAAATGGGAATTACTTTATTTGCCAAGCTATTTTTTCACTAAATGACATCAACTTTGACAAATGAAAACAGAATAAAACACCTAAATCCAGTGCAAAGACAGAAATATGTGCACAATAGGCCAGGTTAGGTATGGGAGCATTTGCTGGTCCGACACTTTAGAGCGTCAACCTTGGACCTGTACTGCCCTGGCCTCCTGATGGCTATCATCCAGGCCTGTGTCAGGCCCATGCCCCATCTCTCCAGGTATCTTTCCAGCTAACCCAGTATGTGGTGAGCTGGATCAGGCCTGGGACAGTGCACCAGGTGCCCTTAGAAGCACAGCTGCCGCTCCCATATCCAGCAGCTGACCCTTCCCATCCCTGCCCTCCTGAGCACGTCAGCACTAGACACACAGTCTTGGCAACCTGCAGGGAAGTTTCACAAAGTAATCCATCTGGCACCTCTGGTCACCAGTGTGAGTCCAGACCTCTCAAGAATAAAGTACGACCAGGAGGACAAAGGACAGAAAGACTCAGACTTTCATCCATTTGCCCAGATACCGTGAGCGCCACATCACCTTGCCCAGCGAACCCATAGCCTCATGTGGGAATCCAAGTCTGTAGCTGATCTCAGCCTCACAGTCAGTGAATCAATGGATTACACTAACAAGATAGCTGGAATACTCCAAAACTTCCACACTCTTGCCATTCACAGACACATATTCAGTGGCAGCGTGGCTGCATTGAATGGCTTGCATATGTGCAAGCATGGCAAAGCAAGCACAGAGTTGCAACCAAAGCAGCAACTCTATACCAGTGGTTGCCAAATGACATGCAGCACACTGGTGTGCCTTACACCAAGAGAATTTGTACAACTGTACATAATTGCCAAAACTATGCAACTATTAAAGATATGGTTACATGTGCTAGAGAGGCTATTTTGCATGGATATGTTGTGTCTAGAGATTTTGGCTTGATCTGAGGTGTTCCTTAGGCAAAAAATGTGAAGCCTACTGCTATATTCCTCTATACATAATGAACTAAAGGACGGTTTTGCATTTATGTTTGAAATGCGATTGAAACCATAAACCAGTAACAATGATAAAACCAGAACTACTAATTTGAAGTTACATGGCTCTGTGAGGAATAGTAGTAGTTAATTTAACACTCTCCTGTATTAAGATCATACAAGAAATTTTAAAGGGACAAGGGTGCAGGCATAAAGGTGGTCTAAATCAGTGGTTCTCAACATAGGGGTCATTAGACACTGACAGGGGGTGCCTTCTAAAAAAACAAAGAATATTTCAAAATTTTCTAAAATTGTATATTTCAACAATTTTGAATAAAAATATGTAATAGTACATATAACATACAATTATATACAAATATCCACTTAGTTAAATGCAATATAAAAGCATGGTAATTTGGTGATATTTATGCTGAAATCAAAGTAACGTTAAAAAAGTACTGTCTGTACAAGACTATTCTTGACTTTGCATGACTGTGTTCAACAACCACCTCCAGGTACAGTGGGGGTCCACAGTCTCTCGCACCTTTATTTTGGGGGTTGTGGGCTGAAAATATGGAGAACCACTGATCTAAATACACAGAGCAGGCGAATTTCATGATGATCATATTTTTGTACTCTGTATAAAATAACAACAAAACAAATTTTGTGCAAAATTATGACATAGGTGTGTACGGGTCGAAAATCATGTTTATTATCCGGCTGAACCCTCCCTTCCCCTCAGATGGTTCTTCAGATTATCTTGCCTGTCTAACCTGACTGGAGGCACTGACTCAAGACTGTAGTGTTAAGTGTGTGGCGAACACCAAGGACAGCCGAGCAGACATGAGCATTGTTAAGTTATAGTCAATCAGGAAATAAGCTGACTGAAGGAGGAAGTAAATCAAGAACATAGCCATGGCAACGATAGTGAACAGGAAGCATAATGTTTTTAATTGGAGGTGAAACTTGCTGATTTGTGACAACAAAACGAGCAATTAATGAGCGATTAACAACATGTTCTGTAGAGGAGGAAGCTGGACCAGAATGGCAACCACACTGGACCTGGCACGAAGCTAACAGCTAACCACAGCAGCCTCTTCACTCGAATGTATCGTTTGTCTGGGCATGATTTGGCGTTTTGAGAGAGACCAGGCCGACGCTCTGGTAGTCGATGAACAGAATTTGGTACTGTGTGGTGTGCTGAGCTGATCCTCTCGTTCATCTCACACGATAGGAAAATGGTAAAATCTGTGATTACATGACACCCAGTGTGGAGTCTCTCACACTAAAGGGTGATAATTCTATTTAATGTTTAATTTTGAAGGTGTCATAATTGGTAAGGGTATGCTGCTGAGCATTTTACTAAAAGGTGTTCCTAATATTTTTGGTTAAATACATAGTGTAGCACTGCATGATTGTAACATTTTCTAAGTGTTTTTTTTTTTTTTTTAAGTTCACAAAGGTTGAATCAAACCCACCACTCCATTAAACACCTCCGACTCTCTCTGGAAAGGCTTTTTACATAAATTCATCTATCCATGCAATAACACAGCCTCCATTGTTGAAACTTTTTTATTAAAACTTCCTCAAGGTTCTCATTGCAATAGCTCAGAAACTGGCTTAGCCTCAACCTCTACTTTTCATTTGTGCACAGATTAACCAACAAAAATGACAGGAGGACTCAATATTGTAAAAAGAAACACCTGTAATTAAAAACAGGCTATGCAGCCTTACAAAAAAGACATCGACAGATCAATAGGGTGTTAATCTGCCAAAACTGTGCAGAGTTTCACAAAAAAGTCCATGTTTATATTAACAGTTTCTCTGTACTTACAAAATATGTAATTTCAAATGAAGCATAATTGTGGACACACCTTTTAATTGTAAGTCTTTTTCTTCATTTCATCTCTATTCTTGTTTTTTTTTTTATGATGTCGCTATAGTCTGCAGGCACATGTATGCAGACACTGCAGCATTTGTCTATTCCCCCCGGTATTGCTGGCAACATTGTGGATGAAAATAGACAACGACCCACATATCCCAGTATAGCAGGCGGGGATGGCACTGCTGGGCCAGACACCACAAACATTTGTCCACATGCAGCAGCCACAAACAGACATCTTTATTTAGAAATACTTGCATAATATGCAAATATGACAAATCCTAAAAAAAAGTTAACCTGATGAGAGAAAAATTCAAACATGAGTGACAAAAAGTGGAAGGAAAAGATACCTAGCATAAAGGATTTGTGGAAAATGTTTGATTTTGAAAGTATTTTGATTAGAAGAGTTCCTTGTTTGAACTTTAATGAGTTTAAATTAACGATCCAATCAGGTTTATTTTAGTTTCAAACTTTCCCCTCCTGTAAAACTCTGAGTCGATGACTAAAAGCCGCAGCAGGAAACACATCAGAGGTAATGACATAATGTGGATTCAGTTAGTGACTCAGACATGAAACATTCGTGGCCCTGCAGCTGTTTTCCCGTCTGTTTGATATCCAGAGATCAGATCAGGTGGATTCAGCCAATCAGAGCATCGGGAAACATAAAAGCAGACGTGAGACGAGCGGCTAATGAAGCTGAGCGCAGAGAAGTTACAGCTCACGTCCTCACAGTTTGCTTTTAAACTAAGTATGTGCAGAGTTATGGTTTGAAGGCAAAGCTGGAGCAGAGAAGAAGTTCGTGTTCAACATTTCAAACATACTAATGCTATGATATCAAAGACAGCCAGCCTAAGGAGACTTCATCAAATGAGGCTGATCCTGGACCATCCTGTGCCCTATAGTGGACCTCTGGACTGTGTTTATCATCTCCTTACATGGTATCTTTTGGGGTTTTCCTTAAAAAAAACAGTTCTTTATCTTGTTCATACAACATTAAAATGTATCGTCTGTATCACTGTCAAAAGCTTTGTAAAACTTTAGACCCTAAACTCTTACAGTACATATGAAACAATACTAAACAAAAATCATATTGTATGACACAAGCTGTGTTTCCATTACCCTTAGGTATGCACAAAATCTAAACTGTGCAATAAAAAACTGGTAATGGAAACACACGAATTTCGAAAAACCTCTCAAATAAATTTTTTTATGCTCTTCTAAGGAGGTTTTTTTGACATTTTGATATAGAAATATATCCCAAAAGTGCAATGGAAACACTTTTTCTGCATTTACAAGTCACAGGACGTACCGCACGGTGTCCGCACGATGACCAGTTCAATCCAAAACAACATGTTGCAGTACGTGTGGACAGAAGAGGAGACCAAGACTTTTCTTAAAATCATACTTATACCCTTATAGGTGGCCTTTGCCATACATATGTAACCTGACATGCCAGATGGATTTGTTTCACACATCCATCTGGAAAACCTTCAATACTCAGCATTTGGGAAAGGGCAGAGGCTTTGAAAAATACTTTGAGTGATTGGTTGAGCATTCTGTCTGTCACATCTTTACAGGTCAATTAGAGCAACAAAATACGTGACGTCGCTGCGACCGAGATGCGTGTGCGCAGCTACCGAGGAATAACGCCAACCATGGCGACTATAGACATGCCATTACGCGACTTTTGTCATTTTTGAAAAGAAAACAACTCACTGCTGTTCTTTTTTCTTTTGATGAAGAAATTTCGTCAAGTTCTGATAAAACTGGAGCTTTAGCAGCATCCACGCTAATCTCTTCCGACATGATTGCACCAGCTCTTGCTGCTGCTTGTTTACGTTATGATTCTGCTGTGTCCGAAAGTACTGCCCCTCGTTGCTGATTGGTCCTGTCACTTTCTAACCGGGCCCAAATGGTTCAGACGAGAGCTTTGCAAGATGGATTCGCCAGTGAGAAACAAGGAAACGGGCGTATCCATCTGCTTTGCAAGGTTAATATATATGGACACTGCCTCCTAACTATCATCTGTTGCCTCTTTTGTCCAAAGCTGTCAAGGCAACCACTGTAGATGTAATTATAACCGTATCAACACGCAACAGGTTTTGAGCGTCCAGCTTCCTTGCAGTGGATTCACGTGAGATGAGATCTTATGAGAACTGTGAGGCTCATGCCCAAAACTCACTTCAATGGAAACACATTCAAAGCGCAATTGTACTTAGTCGAAATTTAAGAAATATGTTAAATTTTGACAGTTAGAAAGTTGATACAATAAGATATATAGTACACCAAGACACAGTAAAACAACAATACTATACAATACGGTACGATTCGAAATAAAATCAATATGATACAATTCAATCTGATATGATATAGTACAATACAATACGATTCAATACAGTTCATTATGATTCCAATGATATGAAATGATTTGATGTGATGTGATGCAGTATGGTACGCTACGCTACGCTACACTCACCAAATGAAATGAAGCTTTGTTATTTGACAAGGTTGGCTTGGATATGATAACATACTATCAGATCAATACAATACAATGTGAGATGACAAATTAAAGCTACATATTAAACAATACAGTGCAGTTTGATACAGTTAGAAATGATTAGATGAGATACAGTATGATAGGGTACAATGTCTTTTAATCTCTTATGAGGTATCCTTCTCCTCTCAGGATTTCTGGAACTGGTTTAACTACCAGAACCAGAGTCTCTCAAGCTTTTAGTGTCTGTGCTTGTCTTCTGTGGAACGAACAACAGAATCTGGGGCTTTCAGTTAGCTCTTTAAAATTGGTCTTGAAATTTTTATTTACTGCTCCTTTTTCAACTTTGCAAGTGAAACAGGGTTTCTTTCTTTTCTTATTCATGCTGTTTAATTTTCTTACATTCTTTTTATCTTTTATTTTATCCAGCTGTATGACAGAATATGATACAATATTACATGGGATGCCATGCAATGCTGTGCGATACGATAGCATGTGATACAATTTGATACGATGTGATATGACAAGAGAATACAATATGATACCATACAATATACTTTAATATGATGTGATACAATAAATGTGATGCAATGAAATGTGATAAGATGAGATTCGAAACAATAACAATACGATAGAGTAGAACAGGATACGATGGGATACAATGCATCATGGAAGGACAGAACAGGATAGGATATGCTGTGATGAAATGCAGTATGACAGGATGCGATACACTGCAATAGTATAGGAAATAATGAGATAGAATATGATACAGTATAATATGATACCATACGATGCAGTTCAATATTCCAATATGGAAATTTGTCTTCAACTTCAGCACCACACACATTTAACTACTGTTCCTCTTCAGTAGCACTACCAAATTATTATTATTATAATAAAAAAAAACAGCAGTCCAACTACAGCAAAGCACCTATCTGTGAACTCTGCAAACAGTATAAATTGCTAATTATCCATTAACCACATGCTAATAAAATGCAAATCATAATCAGCCTTATATAAGTTAAGAAGTTAAGTTCAGGAAAAAGTGACCATCTGTTGTACAGCCTCCACTCAGACCTGATGTACATTTTAATGTAGTTTCAATTTGTTGTGTATTGGATGCTCTTAGTTGAGCTTATTTAGCCTGGTTGTCGAGAGAAGTTTAGTCTCAGGGTGAAAGAAATAAAGGCTACACTGGGCAAATTTGGTAAATGCATTTCCATCCTTATAGATAAATAATAGAAGTTTTGCGAAAGCTGATTTTTCTCAGAGCATCTTTGTGTTAACGGCTGTTTTCTTCTCCTCCTAAAGCATATTTGAGCACCTGCTAACCAGACAAACAGTGTGACACCAGTAAAAAAACGGTGTATACCATACAAGACAAACAAAACTGATGAAAAAGCAAAAAACAAAAGTCAAAAAAGAAAATTAGAACTTCTCAGGAAGATTTGAAGAGCTTTCTTATGCTAAAACATATTTCAACTGTAAATAGTGTGCTTTCAACTTTGCAGAAATAATCCTTCCAGTCAATAAAAATGTAAAGTGGACTCTTAATTCTGCTGTCACTGTATTTTTATCTCTCTCCATCTCTGAGACAAAGAACTGCGTCTGCAGACTCGGGAAGAAAAACAGGACAAATTCCCAAGGTCATCCTCCTCCGCTGCATCTGACCCATTTACTGTGTCCCAATCTGCACCCACACACACACACACACACACCACCACGCATTCATGCAGAAAGGCGCACCGGAACGCTAGCACGCTCCGTCCTCACTGCAACTCTGTCTCTTGTTCTGGCTCCACACTGCCATCACAGTCAGGCAGACAGGCAGTCAGACACAGACTTTCTTCTGCTCAAATGCCCTGAGACGATGTGACATCCCTAATGAAAGTCTTGCACAGGAGATGGTTTCATGCAGACGTACTTCAGTGAGGCTCTGAGGCAACAGTTCAACATTATTGCATATTGACATTTAAGCTCTGCTCTGTGATGACAAGATAATAATGCTGCCATCAGTTTACACTCTGTATTAATAATCCCCCGCAGGTTCCATCCAATATCAGAACAAACATCATAATGACTTTTTGTTTTACACTTATTATAATCTTTATCTGATGTAACTCTGTCAGGAAGACTATGCTAATCTCACGTACACCGATTGTAATTCATAATTTTGTCAATTAAAAAGAATACAGCTCAGATTTTCAGCCTTATCTCTACGTAGAGCTAGATTTATATTCATGCAAACTAGAATATATATGCAGGATGCTGATACTGCCTTGCAAGCAGAACATCTTATCCAGTCAAGCATCCACAAAGATTCCATTGCTTTGTTATGTATAAAAACTCAAACATTACCACCAAACTTTGCAAAAAAATCTCCTGAATACATTTAGAGATGTCACTAAACATTTGCTCCAATTCAAAGAATCTGTAAAAGAAGATGGCAGGACGATAGTGAAGGACAACATTTTGAGCTCTCCCTGCCTCCTCCATGTTAACAGACTAGAAACTTTAAAATGAAAGTAGCCTTGTAAAGCAGATGGATTGGCCAGATTCCATGTCTGTCAACAGGCAGATCCATCTTGCAAAGCTCCAGTCTGAAACATTTGTGCCAGGTCTGAGAACAGGCACCAATCTGACCAATCTGCTTGAGCTATTTGTACCCACTTTTGGGATTTAGTTTAGTAGTAGTGGAAGCTGACAGCAATGGCTGCTGCTGGTAGTTTAAGCTATGGATGTAGGCACAGCTGCAATTTTATCCAAACTGGTCCATATTTATTTAGCAAAATATGTACAAAGAAGTCCAAAGAATTGCACAGAAAGCTTTTCATGGAGTTTCAACCTGCTTCGGTATGAGTTTGTGAAAGCTGCAGGTGGGGTTAAGTTGCATTGGTAGCCATAAGTAATGACAGCAGCTGGTAAAGCTTTTATCTCAAATGTAGCTTTGTGGACAGTTTTAATCAGATCTGGAAAGCATGACACCATTCAAACAAGATCAATGAGCCCCAATGAAAGTCTTATCCACCAACAAGCTCCACTGACTCCACTTGACCAGTCACCTTTTAACCAATTTTTGCTGCTTTTTGCCCCTTTTGGTTGCTTGTTTGAAGTTTTTTGCCACATTGAACCCATTTTCCCCATTTTTTTGCAACCTTTTTACCAATTGTGGCCCATTTTCGCCCCTTCTCTTTGCCAATTTAACCCATTGTTCTTGGTTTTTCTTTCTTTATTTTGCCACATTAACCCTTTTTTGCCACGTTTTTACCTTTTCTAACCCCTTTCTGTCACTTTTTGCCACCTTTGCCAACATTTAGCTACTCTTTGCCCAATTTTGGCCAATTTTCATCCTATTGTTTTGTCTCTTTTTATAATTATTCATTTATTTTCTATTTAACTTGTCTGAATGTCTTCTACTTTATTTTCTGGCATTCTGATTTTTGTGCACTAATAATACTAGTATTAACTAATAAAAAGGTAATTCTGTTTTAAGAAAAGGTATTTACTGTTTTAAGAAGACTCTATTGTACCAAAGCAAATGAAACTATTGTTTGTTGCTTTGATAAGAGTAGTTATTATTCTGGTTAAAACTGAAATATTGTTATCACAGATTACATTTACAATTGACCATAATCTTGCTGACCTCCATGGGTCGGAGTTTGGTTGGGCCCCAGAAAGCTCTCCCCTTTATCCCCCTTTATGGGCGGCATTGCCCCCAGACTATCAGGTGTGAAAACAACCTTTTTTATTTTAGGTAATTCACAAGCCAACAGATATTGGGTTACAGAGACTTCCAAGTGCATTTTCACTGCATTTGAGTGGTTGTGATTTCCTTTCTTCCTTACATAACAAAGAACGGAAAACACAAAATGTATGTTTTTAAAAATCATTTCTCACTGATGAAAATTTAGTGTGTTCAACCAGAGGGTTTACTATGGCACAGAAGTTTTACCTTTGGAGAAGACTTCAGAAGGCAAAAGTCTGGCACCATCACAATGTCAGTGACAGATTTTTTGGAAACATTTAGTCATTAGGGAAGCAGCAGGAATATAAAGAAGGATCTCCAATGAGTGCACAAACTATGAACGGAGGAAGGTTTACAGCTGAAATCAGGATGTTTCACTTGCTTTACACAAGCATTTGAGTAACTTTTCACCTTGCTGAAGTCTCATTTAGCGTTGTAGTCGACTAGATCTTTCTGAAAGCAGCAGCATGTTTGTATATCCTGCTGCCAACTGTAGGCCTGGTCAGGCCAGCACACACAGAGAGACACTGGCTTCCTCTGCCACTGTCAACATCCTCTGCACACTATGAATGATGTCATTACCCAAACACACAGTAGTCACATGTACTGCATGTGTGTTTGTACTCTCTGTTTGGTTTTCACAGGAGCTGAGAGCTAAAGAGGCAGGAAGAAGGCGTGTTTCCGTCCAGATGTGCAGATATTAAAACAAATGTGCAAAATTAAAGTCTGCAGAGGGAAAACATGAGCATGTGAGTTCATTAACTGCAGCTTTAAATACATTAACTCAGCATATCCATGATAACAATGATAAAAAGAGCTGCAGGAATTTCTTTTGAACAATTTAATATGTGCAGCTACTCATATTTCTGTAATTTTGATTAATGATGTTGTCTTCTTTGGCCAAATGCACTATTATTTTTTCAATCCCTCTTTAAGTCAGTAAGTTTTGGGGGAATTCTGGAAACTTTATACCACGGCGGTAAAAATAAAAAAGAAGAAGGCAGAACATGAGGAAGCAGGTCCTAAAAAGTCGTTGTTTATTTGGAAAAATGTGTCCAATCAGCCCTCCTCTCTTTGCTGACTCAGACCACAAGAAAAACTTACTCTATATTTAGGCTCTGTCTTTTCATTCACTGTTTTTAAAATGTGCAGATTCAAAATATGCATAAACAAAAGGAGGTTTGGGGGGCCAACAGAGAGAGCGGGGTGAGGGAGAAGAAAGACAGGCAGACAAAAAGCGAGAGAGAGCGAGAGAGAGAGAGAGAGAGAGCGGGGTGAGTAGAGGGAGAGGGGTTGGATGGATTCCAGGTCACAAGGCTTTATCCCTGAGCCAATCGGTCTGCAAACACTGGCTCAGCAGGATGTAGAGACACACAACACACCTGTGTGTGATTGTGACTGTGTGTATCTGTGCGTCAACACAGCTCAGTCAGCGATTACCAGGAGGATTTCTCTTAATAAAAAGGAATCAAATGAAACCTTCTTGGCTGTTCTTTTTTGAAATAACTTCCCAAATACTGGTGTGTTTGGGGTAAAAGGAAATCCAGTCTCATAACAGAGAACAGAGGGGTGATGAGAAAAAATAGAGGAGTAATAACACAATAAATACTCTTTGGAGGTTTATTAAATATTGTATTCATTATTTGGAGATACAGAAATAAAAAGCATATGTAACTGTTATTTGAAAAAGTACTTTCTGTAACTTTCAAAACAAAATGATGATACTGATATTCATTTAAGTGATATTATTAGAAAGTGGAAGTGTTTAAGAACAACAGCTCCTCAGCCATGAAGCAGAAGATCATGTAAAATCACAGAGCAGCATACCACAGACAATGCTATGCTTCCAACTTTGTGGCAACAGATTGGGGAAGGCCCTTTTCTATTCCAGCACAACTGTGCCCCAGTGCACAAAGCAAGGACTCTAAAGACATGGTTTGCTGAGTTTGACTGGCCCTGACCTCAACGCCAGCAAGCACCTGAGGGATGTACTGGAACAGAGATTGTTCCAGGCCTTCTTGTCCAACATCAGTGCTTGACCTCATAGATACTCTACAGAATAAATGGGCACAAAATCTCCCACAAAAACACTCCAAAATCTTAGAAAGTTTTTAAGGAAGAGTGGAGGCCATTTTAGCTGCAAAAGGGGGGCAACTCCATATTAACGTACATGAATTTCAATACAATGCCATTACAGTCCCTGTTTGTGTAATGGTCAGGTGGCCATATACTTTTGTCCATATAGTGCCCAGCCACTTTTAAAGTAAATTCTATTTTAGTTTGCATTGTTAAAACATCACTTACCAGATAAGAGCTAAAATTCAAGTATCGATGTCTAAAAATTGGGGTTTTGTTGATTTTGATGTTCCTGTAGACAAAGCAGTTTGTCTTTTCTGGCTCAGCAGGATGTATCAAAGACATTTGATACAGTTAACCATTCAATTCTATTACATAGGTTGTTTATAATTAGCGCCGATACAACTGCATGTTGGTTGGTTTCATACAAATTTAACAAACAGAACTCAAACAATTGTTTCAAGTAATGAAAAGACTACCCTCAGTGTGATCAGCTGAGGAGTACCCCAGGGATCAATTGTGGGTCCTCGTCTGTTTACATTCTATATCAATGACAATGCAGAAAAATGTAGGGACTGTAAAATTGATCTTTATGCAGATGATACAGTATTATATTCTTCAGCACCCTCTCACAGTCAAGCTTTTTCTCAGCTACAGTCAGATTTTGATGCATTTTAACAAGCCCTAATTGATCTTAAACTAATTCTGAAAGATTATGTGAACTGAACAGCTGCTCCGTTACGGAAGCTTCACTTTTCTTGGTGCCGTGACAGCCGTTTTCCTCTGCTTACAGTCTCTGATATAAACCAGACTAAACATCTGCCTCTGCCGGAGCTACAGAGAAGAAACTGATGTACATTTTCTCATCTGACAGCAGATCACAAGGCAAACAAGCACATTTCCTCGAGTGTTAGACCCTAATAAATACGGGAAAATCAATATATATAAGCAACACATGACACACAATGGGATGATTCAGTGCACAATAGCTGATCTCCACAGTGTGCTGCAGGCGTGGAGAGATGAATGGCTAAATCTCCTTGTAAACTGTAGTAATCAGGCTCTGTGGTGAATAGTGCTGGAGAGCTGCCCTCCATAGAGAAGCACTCATCTTGAAAGATCAGGCCGATGGTTTTCACAGTAAAAGCGCTCTCTCCATCACCAGTGCAGTTCATTTGTTCTGCTTTCCTGCCGCAGCAGCCTGACTGCTCACTTTCTTATCTAATCTCTGCCACCGTAGACTGAACGCCTTATTCACTTACTGAATTATGGGCTCTGGGGCGAGAGTGTGCGAGTGTGAGTGTGTGTGGGTTCGACTCGAGTGATTTCAAATTATGAGGAAAGAACAATAACTGTGTGTGTGTTTGGGGGAACGATAAAAGAGAAAATGAATGAATGCAGTGATTAGAGCGGCTCATAAGGAGGAAAATATTGGCACCAGTTTCCACGCTGTAAAAAGAGAAGACACTGAAAGCTTCTTTTTGAACACTTCTGTCACCTTTTACAGCTTTGAATGTTTCCTCTCTGTAATTTTCAGGGTTTCAACTTTAATGTTTTCATAAAGGGCCATTTCACACCTAATTATGATGAAGTAAATGTTCGCATGCTTCATAACTCCCTGTAGGTGCTTGTCGATCATATTCTAGGCTTTAATCCATCCATTTTCCGTTAGGCTCGTCCTGTCAGAGTCACAGTGGGCTGTAGTCATTCCCAGCTTGCATCAGGCCAGAGGTAGGTCACCCTGCAAGGATTGCCAGTCAATCATTGCTGAGGCATAAAGATGGACGGGTTTTCCATTCAAATAAAATTGCAGCAAAATGGGAAAACAGCGAGGCAATATCAGAGTTTAAATTCCAATATGCTGCTATAAGAAATGCCTTACAGATACGAAACATGAGCTACCAAGCTGCAGAGAACATTCTGTAAAAAGTTTAGATGGTGTAAGGAGAAAATCTACAAGTTTCAGGTATTTCCTTGACCTTTGACTTCCAAAATTTAATCGGTCTACCCTTAAGTTGTGGTGGACATTTGTGCAAAGTTTTAAGGAAATCCCCCAAAGCATTCTTGAGATACATTCATCACTAATGGTTGCACACAAGCCCCCTTTGTCCCTGACCTTTGTACTATAACCTCCAAAATCTAATGGTAATATCTTTGAATCAGGGTAGGAAAGGGTAGGACGGGGGGGTGGACATGAGGCCTGAAGACATGACGTCCAAAATCCAACCATTCCATCGTTGAGTAAGGGTGAACATTTCTGCAAAGTTTGAAGAAAATCCTTCAAAGAGTGCTGAAGATAAAGCATTTATAAGAATGGCCTGAAAAGTACGGACACTGGCAGAAAAATATAGTTTCTTGAGTGCTTGACTAAGTTTCTGGATGGTTATGCTTACCAGAAACTATCTGGTGCTCAACAGAAAGAACCCCTTAAGCACCAGATAGTTTCTGAGGAGCACAAGAAAGTTTTGCGAGCACACCAGAAACTTAAAGATTCTTCAACCCTTGACTCTTAAGTGGCCAGGTAAGAAAGCTAGGGATGAGGATGAGGCCTGGTGACCTTGACTTTTGATGTGTATATGACCTCTAAAATTGAATGACTTCATCCTTGAGTCAGTGCACACTTGTACAAAGTGTTAGGAATGATAAGCATGCTAAATAGAGCTCCTCTTCTTTCCATTTATTTTCTCTTTGTAAATTGTTTTGGACTGGATTTCATGTTGGAAATAAACACTGGGTTAAGCGGTGTTGGAATGTCTTGAATGCACCATGCCAGCGGTGTGCGTGAAGCTGCGACTGTGTCACTTTTAAATGACGTCACAAGGCGGAGGTAGCGGGGAGCTGCCACTGAGGGAAGGAGAGGATGCCAACTTGTCAACGGACATCAAACCAACTCCCACAAACGAGTTGAATGAACAAGTCCTTGTTTTTTAGTTAAAACCCAATCGAACTAAAATTGAACTGCAATGAAGCTTGGGCTCGCCGTTCACCGAAACGCTGCTAGAGCAAACTAGGCCGGAGGCCCAGATGACACCGACGTGCAGGTGAGCTTAACCAGCCTGTATTTGGATGGATGGACAACCCAGAAACATCATGACTCCAGCCTATTGGCTGCTTGGAGGTACTACATACATTAACATACATATACCACAACATAACACTACTTATATTTTACAAAGCAGTACTTGTTTAAAATTTGAAATAGGGCTGTCAAATAATTTATTTTAAAAAATGTGATTAACTCTCTTTTTTATTGTCAATTATTTGCATTTAACACTGCTTTTTGTTTCATTTGGGATTTTTGTACTGTCTTAAACAAAGAGTCACTGACTTCCTGTTTATATACAGACCTGCTTTCGTTCTGAAAGAAAGTACGAGACAGATCTATCTATCTATCTATCTATCTATCTATCTATCTATCTATCTATCTATCTATCTATCTGTAGTCTTGAGTAATGGACAATCAAAGCTTTGACCTGCTGACCTGAAAATCTATAAAAAGTTGACTGTTTTTAAAGGTCACTTTTACAGTAACCCATATTATAGTTATTACGGTAATTCACTCCAGACCAAGTTAGGCAGTGATAACAGTCCTTAAAAGTGATGACACATTAGCCTCAACACTGTTTACTGAGCAAAATATAGAGTCAACAAGGCCAATGATACAAGACCAGACGCTTTGTACTTTCTCTCTTTATGGATGAATTCTACCATTTTTTAAGTTCATAAAACTGTTTTCCTCATTTTAATTGAATAAACTTGATATATATGTGCATCATTCCAGCACTAGTTATGCTTGCTCTGCTGTTATAATTAAAGTTATTGAAACAATTAAAGATCTGGTTGATTTGCATAGGAACTGCATGGTAAATTCATCTTAATTTTCCCTTTAATGGAGTATTTTTTACATAATCTTTCCTTCCTCTTTCAATCTCTCGGCTCAGGTTGTCCTCTCTGTTGCTCCTCCACCTCCCTGTTATCTCTTTCCTCCTTTTCTCTCCATTCATTTGTTTTTGTTGCCCTCGTCTTCCTCTTTTTCTGTCTGCTGTGACTATGAGGAAGCAGCTGTGCACCACAGACAATTACATAACTCTGCGTGTGTGAGTCGATCTCTGAGTGTGTGTTGAAACAAAGGAAGAGTGGCAAGAGAGACAAAAAGTTTAAAATAAAAAAGGAAAAAGGCCTCTCTTTCCTGACTAACTTCCACCTGCATTTCTCGTTCTAACCTCTGCCGCTGTTTTGTTTCTCTCTCATCCTCCACTTTCTCTAACCATCACCCCCCACATCCCCTCCATCCATCCTCCCCCGGTCCCTACATGCAGAGTTACTGGGCTGTGAAATGTGAAAAACTGCAGCATGCATGGCAATTCATTATCTTGTCAAACTTCTCAGGGCCGGCCTGAAGCCAACAGGGGGAGAGAGAGAGGAACTGAGGGAGAGACAGAGAGAAGACAGAGCTCATGGAGGGGGTCCTTCAGTAGGTTAACAGGTTAGGGAGAGATGAGAGGGAGGGGAAACAATATGGACTCACACAAGAGAGGCTGCACCGCTGAGTTTGTAATGACTGATATATCTTGGCTCTTCTAGTGGCGGAGGAAACATTTGGTATTATTTTCAGTGTTGGGATAGTTACGCAAGCCCACTTTAAATGAATTAAACATGCAAAACTCCTTAAATAGATCCGAGCATGTGTCTTCAACATGGAACAGTACCTTACAAAACAACAAAGGATGAGAAAAATATGGTCTATCTATATTATATCATACAAATATATGATGAAACACTGCATTGAAAGAGACTGATAAATGGTCCAAATAGCACAACAACAATGCAGCATGTAAAGCAAATGGGAAAACCACACCAAGATGCAAAGCGAAAGGCACCAAAACACATCAATGACAAATGTAGGGAAGCAAATTTGAACCCTTACTTGTATGAATAAGTGCTATTTCAGTGTAGACAGATGTTATATTAAGGATTGTGGATGACAATTAAAGCATAAGGGTGAGTAAAAATGACCCAACTTTCAAAAACACGAATGAAAACTTGTATTAGAGGGATAAAATTAAGAGACTTTTAAAGTCTTTAGGTCTATGATTCAATGCCAGAAATACAACTCTGCACATTTAAAGATTTATTCCCTATTTGTGCAAACTATGATTTAATTAGTGATATATAATCCCTGTAATTTTTATGAAGGAAAAACAGCATATATTTATTTATTTATAAAGAAAACTAAAGCAAAAGTTTAACCTTAGTAGCATTTTTACTCTCATAACATTAAAATAAAAGACTCATATTTATCTACTACTTGACTTCAATTTGATTTCTTTCTATAAAAAAAAAAAAAAAACTAAAAAAATGTATAATGTATATTCAATATTGTGACATATATTGCATCCTGGATTGAGTGCCCGATTCCTAGTCTTCAATGAAAGAGCTATCAGTTTTAGGGATGCACGATAATTAATATTTCCCAAATTCTGATATGCCAATATTTTTAAATTAATTTCAGCACATACAGATATAAATAAAAACATATAAATGTAGTTCAGACCTGAAACTTCAGTCTTTAAAATGCACTTCAAAGTTTAGGGAATGAGCATGAACAGAAAAAAAGACTTCAGCTGTTGTAGATCTGTTAGTCTTGCCTAAATCTCTCCAGTTGTATTTGTCAGTATGATGGATATTATGTCGTAAATATCAGCATATCTTTTGATTACAATATCTGCTGAAATATGATGCATATTTAACCCATTTAGTCTTGAATAATAGGCATTACCATCACATTCCTACAATAACAAAGAATTCCAGTCCAAAAATGATATTGCATGAATATTGCTGTTTACATTTTGAACTAAACACAGCTTTGAAAAAAAGAGTGATGATTATAAAAGCTTTTTACATCCCTTTGCAACAAAAGAGGACAGCTTGTATCTTGTAATTCAGTAAAAATAATTAAAAGGTTACTAGGTTTTGATTTTAGTGTACTGTCTTTATATGAAAATGTCATTAACCCTTACATTACTTGAATAAATATTATCAGTCAGGGCTTTACATTAGCTTTTTTTGCTAACAGCTACAGTGGCTAATTGTTTTCCAAAGTTACTAGTCACTCAAAATTTTCAATAGCCACAATTTTCTTTTTTGTAAATATAGTTTAATATCAAGGTTGATGATGGCATGTTAGATTTTCTCGAAACAGATATGCAAATCTTCATGTGCATGAACAGTGTATCTCCAACTTTGAAGATTTTTTCCCATCACTTGAAAGAACACTGTCACAGTGTTCACAAACACTGGCATTATAACAGCAGAGCACAGTTACAGTAAAGCACAGGATGTGTCACTGATAAATTCAACCTGCCAAAGTGGCTAGTGGGAGTCGCTGCACTACCTGCCATGGCTGGGATCCACCACCATTTGGCTGGCTGGCAGGTGTTAATATCAAGCCCTGTTACCAGCACTGTCACTGTATGACCATAGGGAGTTTTCTAGGCAACTTCCGAGGGCAAGTTTCTGAATTTGGGCTTCTATTTTGAAATGGATACGTTAATGTAAAAAAAAAGATCAATTTAACTAAGATTTCTGATCGTGTTTCTTTGCAGCATTCCTGTGAGGATGAGACATGAAATGGTTAAAGCAGCAGCTATATTGCCATCATGAACTGCTGTATGTACGACGCACAGATTGCACTCCTGAGAGAGGTGCAGGGCTGCAGGCTTGCAGGGCCTTAATGGAGACTGTGTGTATCAGTAACACGGAGCTGGTTGGAAGCATCGTGCTGTAACGACCCCGCAGCAAATAAATCAATCAGCTTGAGAAGATCTACAGACACACCGTGCACACAAATTAAGAGACAGGATGAGAGGGAGACGGTGAGAGAATCTGACCGTGTAAAGCACTGCACCTGCACGCAGTGTGAGTCTTTAAACGTGGATCTTTAAGCTAAAACAGCAGCATAAAACCTGAGCATTTGCATCTGTTTTCCACTCCATGTAGCCTTAGTTTTCACTGTGTCTGTTTTCCACTCCTACTCATCCGACTTTGGCGTGGCTCTGCTTTGAAATAAATGGATTACATCTAATTGGGAAGTCTGGGTTTGCCATTTTATCCTTGGACACCACACACAAATCCCTAAAGCCCATCACATCATTCTCAACCTGCAAAGATGCAGCAATTATATGCAGAACATGGACTAGTGCTGTCAGAGGCAACAAGGCTGATAGACAGGAGAGGAATAGAGAGAGAGAATCAGTGTGTGTTTATGCATGCATGCGAGTGTGTGTTTTCCACATGTTTAGCCATGATGCAAAGCAGCTGATAAAAGAAGCCAGTACGAGGAAACAAAGACCAGGAGCATGATGCAGCGACAGACAAGGAAGATAAATGACGCACACAAATCCTGTTGTTTGTTTGTGCATGGTTGTGGACGTGTGTGCAGCTCGGTCCGTCTGACAGCAAACGGCCAATTACTGTCGAAAGTGGCGGGATGAGTCCTGCCAGACCATAGCTTTCCATTAGTGCATGCCAGCCGAGCATGTGTGTGTGTGGGTGTGGGTGTGTGTGATGGAGGGAAGGAGGGGATGGAGGGAGACAGAAGGAGCAGGAGTGGAAAAAGCGTGGGTGTGTGTGTTCTCACTGTGAGTGTTTGTCCCCACTGGTGCAGATAAATTTGAGGAAACTCATCTTTTCCTCTCAGTTGTGTTCTTCCATACTCAATAAGCTGGCACTTTCCACTCTGAAAATCTGAGCGTGAATCTTAATGACTCTCTTGGAGAATATAAAAACTGCACTGGTTTGTATGAATAAAATCGAGCTATTTTCTGAAAGCTCACTCCAAACATGATGGGATTCATCCCTAAACAGCAAAATGTCTATCAGTTGCATTTCAGGTCCAAGATGTTGCTAGCAAAGCTTAGCACAAGCAGTTGAAGCAGGTGGAAACAGCTAGATTAAAAATATGGGAAAAGCAGTCTACCATTAGCTTAAATTGTATCTTAACTTACTATATTTAGCTAGCTAATTAGCTCAAAATAGCACAGGAGTGTTGATATTTTTAGCTTGGATTTTTGCTGATAAAAGCAGACTATTAGGCCAAAAACAGGAGTTAGAGACATTCGATTATGGCTTTTAAATTTTTTCTTTTAGAAACAAAAGTAGGAAATCTTCAATGTCTAAGCCCTACATCTAGTAAGTTTCAATAACAAGTATTAGCTAGTAGTGGTGTTTTTGGAGATACTTCGTAAAAGTTAAAATCAAAAATATGATGGAAAACGATTTAAAAACAGTTTATTCGCAGAACATTTAGGCTGCTTGAATTACAAAATGCTTATCCACCAATTCAAGTCAAAGATATTGTTAGCCTAGCTTAGCAGAAACACTTGAAACAGGGTTAAATAGCTACATGGCAACAGTAGTCTACGGTTAGCTTAAATAGTTTCTTAATTTACTTTGGTTAGCTAACTAGCATAGAATAGCCTAGCTTGTTTGCTCATAAAACCAGATCACTAGGCAAAAAACAGAAGCTACAAAAGACATGCAACATAAAATTATGTTTTTAAATGGTTTTAGCAACTAAAGAAAGAAATCATTACTGTCCAAGACATGTAGCAAGTTAGCATGAGTCAGCAAGTAGTTGTGTTTCTGAAGATTTTTTTTAATCTAAAAGCAAAAACAAAAGGGAGTAAATCTAAAATCTAAAAGCAGAAACATCCACTGAATATTTGAGCTGCTTGATTTAGAAAACATTTACTAGCTAAAATTCAAGTCTAAGATGTTGTTAGCCTGGTTTAGCATGAACACTTGAAGCAGGTAGAAATAGCTTAAAAAAACATGGCAAAAGTAGTCTACCATTAGCTTAAATTGTGTTTGAACTTACTGTAGCTTTAGCTAACTGGTCAGGGACTAAAGACTTATATAACTAGAGTTTTGTTGAGCATTGGCTTAGTTATTTGCTAATAAAACCAAAAGTTTAATCAATCACAGGGTTATTTTGGCTACAGGAGTTAAAGTTAATGAGATGGTCATCAATATTATGACTTTTACATGGTTGTCACTTAGCCTCTATATAAGGAAAATCTTTCTGTCTCTATAACTTGCATTCAGCAAGATACAATCGCATGCTTTAGCTAGTTGTTGTGATTTTGGAGACACTTTTAGAAGCTAAAATCAACCATGATAGGAGGCTGCTGAAGGCAGCAACACTACCAGAATCTGAGGCTCAGAAAATTAGAAAATATGTAGGCTATCATCTTTATGTCAGGCCTTATGTCGTTAGCCAACCTAAGCACAAACACTTAAAGCAGTCTGACACAGCTAGCAAGTAAGTTCGAGTAGAAGTGGTCTAATAACAATGTCAATCACATCTTTCCTTGTTGTTTCTTTAGCTAGCTTGCACAAAGTAGCAAACTATTTGCTCTGGGTTGTGTTTAGATCTACTGCTAACTTGTTAGCTTTACTATTTTCACATACATAGAGACATTATTTAACTTTACTGGTTCAGTGGACAAAGGGAGCAGATTTAAGACGTGCATCTTAGCAAAGATATATTTGTGAATGGTCAAGACGACTAAATACAGAAACTGTTTCTATTCAAGCCACATTCAGAATTAAATAAATGGGTTTTTATTAGCCGGTTTTGTCTAGCAATGATACAATATTAACCATCACTGAGGTCTCCCCCAAGTGCTTATAAAAATATCTTTCTTTTTAGCTGCTGCTTGTTCCACTTTCTTTGCCAGCTGTCTGCTGCTTGGTGTATGGCTGGGGGGTTATATGAGAGTAAAACAGCTGCCATGCTGCTGTTAGATATTTTTATGCACTAAGAAAGCTACTGTCCAATGACTGCCCTGTAAAAACAAAAACTACAAATTAAAGGAGCTGAAGAAATGGCAGCTGGTGCATTATTCCCCAGAGATGGCAGTTTCTCCCAGATAGACTTTGTTGGCTTCATTCTTACTTTTAAGGAAATTTGTTAAATGGAGAGTTGCTAATTTACAGTTTTTTTAGCATTCTTTGGTTGATAACACTAAAGTTGCATCATTAGCCTAGTTAAAGGTTGACAGCTTGTGGGCTAAATGAATTTAGGCCAAATAAGAAGCAAATTGAAGGTTGTGACACCTCTCACCCACTTCAGGGGTGAATGCATGAGGATACAATGCTTGGGCAGTACAGCATGCATATTTACAGAAAGTGAATTTTGTCATTGTAGATTTGGTGCTACTCTAGGTTCAAAGACAGGGATGATTTGGCAGAGCCATCAGAGCATCACATAACTTGGTTTATCACCATCAGACCCACTCAGTTGGTCAGGTGTTGGTGGTCTTCAATCTGTCAGAAATGCTCTCAGTCATTGAGAGAAGGATAGGGAAGTAAATTTGATGATGGACTTACAAGTTCTACGTTTCTGGGAAGTTCTCTTTTCCAAAATCCACAAATTAACTTAAATTTAAAGAAATTACTTAAAAGTTTTGTGAACGTTTCTAAACATACTTTATCAAAATATCCCATAAAAAATATCAGATTTTTTTTCAAATATTCCCCAATGATTCAGTGAAACTTTATCATAAAGCCAAAACATTCCAATTATTTTCCTCATTCCTGAAAATTTGCAAATCACCCCCATTTCAAAGCTTATTCCCCAAAATGTAGAAATACATTCACTAAATTTTTTGAAAACAATGGGAAATGCCCCCAATTTTCTCTAAAATTTCTTTGAAAATTATTGAAAATTTCAAAAGGTACCCCCCAAAGAGTCCCCCCCAAAATCCACAAAATTAACAAATAAATTTTCTCTGCAACTTCTTCCACAAAATGACAAATAAAAAAAAAAAGTCCCCAAATTTTCCAAACAAATTCCCCTTAACATACAAATACATTTCCATGAAAATGTCCCAAAAAGTCAGAGCAACCCCCCCAAGACTTCAAATGAAACTCTTCAACATATAAAATTATCTCCCTAAAATTTCCATGAAAGAATTTGAAAATTTCACAGCAAATTTCCCAAAACATCTACAAAATCTAAAATAGCCATGAAAAATCCTTAAATTCAATTTCTTAGAAACTTATTTAAATACATTTCCAAAAATTCCATGAAAAAATACAATTTTCTAAGCAATGCCTTCCACCAAAAAAATCCAAAAAGATGAAAAATTAAACTTCCCAAATTTCCATAGAAATGCCCAAAATATGCAAAAAAAAAAAAAAAAAAAAAAAAAAAAAATCTAAAAATTCCATGAAAAATCCTCCAAAAATCTCAGGGAATTCTTCCACCATTAAACCAAATTAAGTAAACTTAAATGCTCATTCTGGAAAATTATCTGAAAATGTTTAACTATCAGAAATGATTACTATGTTGTAGGAAATCCAAATGTGATGTTGTCCTATTGATATGCAGAGACTTAGGACGTAGGAGGTTAAATACACACAACACTATGTGGACTTCTGACAGTTTTAAAACTAGCGGAATGCCCCTTTACAGTATTTGGTAGTTTCCATTGCTTTGTGTTTTAGCCAAGCTAGGCTAAAGAGCTAACTCTGTATTGGACATGCAGATGGTAAACTAGTATCCAGCTTCTTATTTTATCCTAATAAGACCACCAAATATAATTTCAGAGAATGCCAGACCTCCCTTAAAAAAAGCTTTTAATTGTCTCCAATGACCTCTTATTGCCTCTAGCTGTTGCAAGGAAAACCACTAATGAGGATCCAAATCATAAACAATCTCTAAGACTGCCCATGTGGCATTACAGCCTATGGGCTGGTGCTACATTCACGTCTGGTCTCACTGCCTAAAACTCTACCATCCCATTGGTACTGCTGTTAAACTCCCAACCCAACAACACCCACATCTCACTCTAACAGTGTTTGTACCAGGCTGAAATATGTAAAACAGCTTTCTGCCAATAAAAGTGTGGATAAACTGGGTAGAATTGCTTTTTCCCAGGTCTACATTTCTGTCTCTAGGCACCAATTTAAACAGCTTTTCCAGCCATTCTGCGTAAAATGAGACATGACATCAAAACCCCAAACTCTACAAAACCTCTCAATCAATTAACAATATGCTTACAGACGGGGAAAAAATAGGTTACAGGGGATGAAACTACGAGCTGTTTTGACTAAAAATAGGACGAGGCGGTGAGAATTTGTGTCAGTAAGACAGTCAGAGAAGAGGGATGATGGCTGGGCTTCATTCACTGGGATTTGCATATGTGCACACGTGGTCCAGCCACTTTCAATACACACATTTGACCAACCAAATAGCATGTGAGCTGATTTTTACCTAGGCTGGGACAATTTGATATACTTTAGTCATCTTAAAATGGTGGATAAATCAGGTTCAGGAAGATGGCTACAAATAAGCAGCTTCCATTGACATGTTCAAGCAGAGAAACTTGAGGGAAATTATTTGTAGCACCTCTGTTATTGCATTTTTCTACTATAAATAGTCAAACAGATGGTGTGCAGAAGATTTTTGAGCCTTTAACTGTTTAAAACACCCACTTAAATTTGAGAAACCAGAACAGGCCAATGATGATTGTCTCCACACAGCTGCTTTACTTGGATTTGGAGCACAGATAATAACCATAACTTCTATTTCTTCCACTTTCTATAAATCCAGTCTGGCTTTCACATGGCAGAAAATGTAATAACCCTCATACAGAGTCTGGTAAATATTCTATAGTGGCATATAATGTATTATTCAGCAGGATTATCTGCAAACAAACAGTGGCAGATGTGGATATATTATTTAAGAACCAGTCACTCGCTGTTAGGCATGTGTCCATCTTCTGTGGCATCTGTGTGTCTCTCTCTATATATAAACATATAGATGTGTGTTCAGTGTGTGTGCATGTGTGATAATCCAAACATATCAGAGTGACAGACAGTCTATCGATCAGATCCGCCACTCTAAAAAGAGCCTTTTCTCCTCCAGCATCAGCTCAGACTGCAAAGCAAAAATCACTCCACTTTCACCTTCAATCTGTACTCACTCACTGTATGAGCAGTCAATGAAAGACAAACACAGCAATAAGTCTCTTTCATGCACATTTAACAAGACAAAACACCTCAAAAGCTTTAAGCAGGGGCAATTTTAGGATCAGGCGTTTAGGGGTTCTCAGGTCTGCATCACATTGTGGCATGCAGAGTTCCTTTCAAGTGTGCAATCCTCCTGCTAAACCACTTATTTCAAGAAAATCCTCCTACTACCTCACCATTAGTCTACTCATTGATGAGCCATAGTTCAACCACACTATATCAACTTATGCAGGACTTGTCACACTGTTTATATTGTCCCTAAAATACAGAACTTACCTTTTGCATCATTTACTTATGAGTTTCTCTGTCGTTCATTATAGAGGGGCTTTAAATCATGAGGTTAGAAGTAGATTAAAGATTTTTCTAAATTTGAGTCAAATTTTACCTGGTAAGGTACTGATGAAATTCAGGGGTGCTCCAGCACTCCTAAAAGAGTCTAAATCACCTGTGCCTTTAAGGAAAACAAAGGGATATATACATTTTTTAAACCTAGAAGCCCCCTTGAGCTTTCAATGTACATATTAAAGTAAAATATGCACTGCATAGGAGATTTAAAGGGGCTCATTTTGGTCCCCACCGGAGCATCAAATCTTGCTCTTACCTCCAAACGGCAAACATGAAAGAAAATGTACAGATCAAAACAGCATTTTCAGATGGGACAACTGCAATTCATGTATGTTTTTAAAAGTTATTCACTGTTTGCATTGAAAAGGGGGGAATCAGAAGGTTACGTGAGAGGTAAACAAGCTGAGCTTGATCATTATAAGGATGTCACACTGAAGAATAATGAACCATTTTTAAGGGAAATAAACATTTTCTTATCATTTCTCCCTGATTTTAAGGCTTTTAAGAATAATGAAGAATAATGAACCATTTTTAAGGGGAATAAACATTTTCTTGTCATTTCTCCCTGATTTTAAGGCTTTTAGTGCTACGCAAAGTCTTAGTTGATTAAAATCATGCTGAACATGACCATGATTTCATAAGACAACGTGCTCTGCTCTAACATGAATGATTTATGGGTTGATTAACCCTTAACTGTTTAAGGTACCCTAAAATTAAGGCATGGTTTAAGGGAAATCACAAAAATGAGTGTGTAATGTCTTTTTTATGTAGAAGCCCCCCTTTATCTTTCAGTGTTCGTATGAAGGTAAATATGCATTACATAAGTGATTTAAAGGGGCAAGAGGAGCTCACTTTGGTCCTGACTGGACCATCAAATCTTGCTCTTATGTCCAAAATGCCAATTTGAAGGGAATTATGCAGAACAGAATAGCATTTTCAGATGGATCAACTGCAATTAATGTATATTTGACTAAGATTTTTCCTATTTGCAATGAAGGAGGGGAATTAAAAGGTTGAGTGAGGGGTAAACAAGCTCTGCTCGATCCGCAGGGTGTCAAATTAAGGAAATAATCAACATGTTTCAAGGAAAAGCATTTTTTCTATCACAGTTCTTTGATATTAAGGCTTTTAGTGCCATCTTAAGTCTTGGTAGATTAGGATCAATTTAAACATGACCATAATTTCACAAGACAATGCGCTCATGCTCTAACAGGAGTTATTTAAGGGTTTAATTAACCTTTAAATGTTCAAATACTCCTTAAAATTAAGAATTGTTGATGTAAAGCCCAAAGGGGAGTGTGTGTTGTATAACCCTTGAAGTCCCCCTTAAACTTCAACGCTCATACTGAGGTAAAATATGCACTGCAAGTGAGTTAAAGGGACAAGAGGAGCTAATTTTGGACCAACTTGAAAGAAATGTTGCAGATCTCTATAGCGTTTTAGATAGAACAACTGCTATTTATGTATGTGCTGCAAAGGTATCTTCCTATTTGCAGTGAAAAGGGGTGAAATAAAAGGGTAAGTCTGGGGTAAGCAGTCTGAGTCGTCTTAGGATGTCGAATTGAGGAAAGAAATTTCACTTTTATTAGAGAAAGCAACATTTTTTGCCTGATTCCTCGAGTTTAAGGCTTTTTGTCAGAGCCATGTAAAGTCTTGGTACATTTGGATGAATTTGAGCATGGCCATGATTTCATAAGACAACGTGCTCCTGCTCTAACATGAATGATTTAAGGGTTTCGTTAACCCTTAAGTGTAAAGGGTACCTTACAATAAGGTGGGTTTGCGTAAAGTGCAAAAGTGGCCATGCGTAAAAGTAAAGAATGTTTTTACGCGTTTTAAAACGCTGTCTATCCATCAGTGCCATCAGTGCGTAAAGCTCTGTCTGTATCCTCTCTCCCCTCTCCTCCCCTTTCTCCCCCCTCTATGTGTGTATGTGTTTTCTCCTGTCAGCGGACCTCGCCGTGCTCCATGTGAGCGAGGAAAAAAAAAAAAGACGCAACTACGCGGGGCTGCTGCTGCCGCTCCGGAGCGCTCTGCTGATGCTAAACAGTGAAAACACACTCAGAAAACAGCAACCAGCGCACATGTGACATTACATCCCAGTTTCTAACCCCTTCAAGATGATAAAACGTATCTCTGACCTGCTGCCAGTTCTCCTCCAGGGAAGGCATCGCAGAGAAATAACCAGTGTCATGAACGAGTTGGAGTTCCTGGAAAATACTGTAATTCGCCAACACATCCATGCTTGATGCAAAAAGGAAAAGTCAGTAAAGAAGTCCGGAATCCGCGCGATAAAAAAAATCTTCTTCCTCCTTTCTTCTCAGACTTGTCAAATTAAAAGAAACAAATGCTGGAAAAATCCCAGCTGGTGCAGGAGGAGCGCACCTGAGCACTTTTACTCAAAAAAAGGAAAAAGAGGAAAGAAGAGTTGATTATTTTATCTTTCTCAATGCAATCCCCTCTCCTCTCTGCTCGCTCTGTCACGCCTCTCTCCTCAGTCAGGAATCGGGGGTGCCAGATCTATTTCCGCATTGCCAGATTGCCAATCGGTCTCCCGTAAAAGCTGCCAGGTTGCCAGGTTTGCTCGGCTTGCAGCAGCAGACTGGACCCCGCTGCAATCCAGGCGACCGGCGCGCGAGGGGAGGGAGCGAGAGGCGGAGCCAGCTGTCACTCACTTTCATGCGTGACCTAATAAGGTAAATAGGGTTGATGATGTCACTAGCGTCCAATTAAGGAGGCTCTGAGACAGAGGGGAGGGGCGGAGCTTTCCTGGATGTGGCGCTGCTATTGGCTGGAGCAGGCTGTCAGTCTGCCTGTAGATGGCAGTGAGGGGTGAGTTATTTTTAGAGGCCTATATAAAAGCAGCAGCATTCCTCTCTCAGTCATTACAGGCTGCACAGGCAGAAAGGAGAGAAACCAAGAGCGCTGTTCTTTCTGCAGCTGTGAGGAAACAGCAACAAAAATGTTTAAAAACCTGTATAATTGAGCAGAAAGAATCAGCTGAAGATCAGATGTAGCAGCTGTGATTTTGGAGATAGGATGTGTGTTGTTTTTTCTGAGGTTTTACAGCTCCACCGCAGAGACTCCTCCATGTGGTTTCCATGTGGTGAAGTCTGCAGAGAGCAGGGAGGCAGAAGAGGGAAGAGCACAGCACGATCCTCCCACCTGTTCACTTCACTACACTTTATCCCCCTTTTGTTTATTTTTGGAGAACATCCAGCTTCATTAGCATATTTTTGTTGCCTCACTGAAATAAAAAACACTCCAGACATGAACGTATTGTTTCTGAACATCACTGTTACCTGACAAAGTACAACTGTTTGTTCTGTGATTGGTTCAGATACTTCACTTTAGTAAACATCTACCTAAAGTACTTCAAGACATACAAAGAAATTATTTTAAAAATGTTCTTAGGTACACCTGTTATAATGGCAGAGTACTTTTAAAGTCACATTATGTCAGGTTTTGACTTGAAAAGAGGGTTCTGGCTGGAGACTGCATTCCAGTGGCTGTCTGTTTCAGAACACAAATACACACTTAAACTTTTCAAAATAAAACCTGACTAAACTTCTTTTTAGGGCCATGGCGTAGCTCTGTTAGCTCCATTAGCTGTGTAGATAGTGTAACAACATCATAACGTAGCTGCTGTGACTAAATCTAAGTGCACAAAGCAGCTGTGTAAGCTAGGTATCTGTTAGCTACATGGTTACATTAGATTTAACTTTTGTTCTCCAAAGCTCATGTTGCTAAATGTAACTTAGCTACATTGGCTTATGTTATATGTTAATTATGTAGCTATCATAGCTATGCTATCTTTACCTAAAGTGAGCGTTGCCAAGTAGATACATTATCTATGTAGCTTCTTAAGCTTAGCTCTGTTGCTAAAGCTCTCATTGCTAAAGCTAATTTAGCTACACTGGCTTATGTAATAATGTTAATTACATAGCTGGCATAGCTATGTTAGCTTTAGCTACATCTAATGTAACTATGTGGGTATGTTATCTATGTTAGCTCGGGCTGTGTTTGCTTAAGGTCACATTGCTTAAGCTAAATTAAGCACATTTTCTTATGTAATATGTTAATTATGTAGCTAGCATAGCTATGTTAGCTTTAGCTAAAGCTAAGGTAGCTATGTATGTTATCTATGTTAAATTGAGCTGCGTTTGCTTAAGCTCACATTGCTAAAGGTGATTTAGCTACCCTAACTTCATGTAGTAATGTTAATTACATAGCTTGCATAGCTATGTTAGCTTTAGCTAGAGCTCACAATGCTTAATCTAACTTAGCTACGTTGGAGTATGTGAAAATACTAATTACCAAGCTAGTACAGTTATGCTAGCTTTAGCTAAAGCTAAGGTAGCTATGTGTGTTATCTATGTTAACTTTAGCTGTGTTCGCTTAAGCTCACATTGCTAGAGGTGATTTAGCTACCCTAACTTCATGTAGTAATGTTAATTACGTAGCTAGCGTAGCTGTGTTTGCTTTAGCTAGAGCGAACAATGCTAAAGAGACAGTGTTGGTTAATCTAGTTCTGAAACAAGTAGTCTCATAATGTAATCCCAGAATAGACCTCTGTTCATTTTCTCTGTTTTGTTTATGGCAGTGGTTCTCAAACTGGGGTCTGGGGACCCCTGAGGGTCCACAAGCCACAGCTTGGGGGTCCGGGAAATAATTAACATTAAATTATAAATTAATGTCATGTCATTAAAAAACAAATAAACACATATAGGGACCACAATGCCATGAACCAATCATACTTAACCAATGACTCCCACATAAGTCTGCTTCGGGCCAATAAAAACTCAGATATGATTGTGACATATCACGTAAATCTGTTGCCGGCCCAAACCAGCTAAACTGAGAAAATATGGTGACAGCTATCTGGAGTCTCGTTTTATTGAGAACAGCGACGGAAGACCAAAATGTGTTGTATGTATCCATGTGTTGCAAATGAAGCCATGAAGCCCGCCAAGTTAAAGCATCATCTGATAACAAACAGACTTTGTTTGTGAATAAAGTTAAATTAAAATTAAATATAATCCATTCTGACAAAGCTGTGTCCCAGATGAACTGTCTATGAGAGTGACCATCAGTACCTTTGACAGCCAGACTAAGAAATGGCTGCATTCTTAAAACATTTCTTCACTCATGGTTTATTTTTTATACCAAGAGCAATAGGGCTTAGCTTTCATGTGGAGTTTTTTGCAACCTCCAAGCAGGCTTTCATGTACTTTGCCCTGAGGAAAGTCTTCCTCTTGGAAGCTTTTACAAATAAATAAAGATGCAGTGATAATGACTTTTTTTCTTTTTAATGAGATAAATGCCTAATGGTGACTGATTTTCTATTTTTTTTAACTTTTCAAAGTGAAAATCTTTTTATGAGATCAAAAACGTTGTTGGTAAATGTTATTAAACTGTTGAACTAAAACCAACTGCAGTTTCCAAAGTGTCTGTTTTACAGTTCGTTTTCTCTGTCAGTCTGGAGCTTGAGTCTTCAGTTGTTGACTGACTGCAGCTTGTGTTCATACAGGACAGGTACAACTGTCTGACTGTTGTTTCCTGCCAGCGCTGTAACACAAACATCTGTGTGATGATGTTCCAAATGTTTTCAAAAGCTTGTCAGTTCATAAATACAAGCAGACAGTTTTGTGTTGCAGCTCTTCTGATGCCTTACTGTTATTGAAGTGACATCAGAGTCTCCTCCATTTACAGACAAGAACTGACCTGTGGCTTTATGAAAACTTGACAACCAGTTAACATGTGTCCTTGTTGGGTACATTAATGGCAGGGTTGTCAAACAGTTACATATTTTGCATTTAGATTTTTTTCTCACACTTTAGGATCTTGACTTTTAGATTTATTATCTAAATGAGTGTTGTACTGCTAACTGATGGATAAATCCCTTACTGATAAGGAAATTCAAAAGATCCCAAAGAAAATTTAAGAGTTGTCATAAACCTGATTTCAAAGTAGGAGATGGCTTTAAAGTGTTTTTTAAGTACAGTGTGATACACATTAAGAAATATGCAGGAGTGCATGTACAAAATGACTCACTGAAAAAAATGACTTAGCTCCACCATCCCAGCAAACTGGAACAAATTCTCAGAAATATATGATTTCTTTACACTAAGGTTGTCAAACAATTCTAACCAATGACTTGATTTTGGAATCAAATAAATGCAAAGTATTTTATAATGTTGAATTTTTGCTTTATTATTTAAATGAGTGCTGTGCTGCCACACCAGTGTGGTCTGAACCATGACTTCAAGCAAAGACACACCTTTAAAGTGCTTCAGTGAAACACTAACACTGAGAAGAAATAGGCAGGAGTGCATGTACAAAATGGCTCAGTGTTACAGCATTTACCCTTATTTGAGCTACAGTTTGGTTGCTTTATTCATGTAAATAACCCAGTTAAGGTTAACTTTAAAACTAAAATAATATCTCATCCTAATCGTATTAATAATTTTACTTTGCAATTTGTTCTGTCTTAAGATAAGTGTACTTTACTCTAGTTTTGATACAAAGCAGCTTTTATTTTGAACACATAACAACATTAGCTTCACCATGGGGTGAAAGAGCTTTTTACAGATTTAAACCTTAATGAAGACGAAAACTTGTCATCATTTGGCAAGAAAAAGTCCTTTTAACTAGCATAAACCATGAGAAGAACCAGATTCATGGTGACCAGTCATCTGCCATGGTTGTGAGTGCTGAGAAAGTGGGAAGAGGGAAATGCAGTAAGAGAGAAAATGATAGAGACAAATAGAACAACAATAACAGCAATCACAGATAATTCAGATTTACAGCTGTGGTGTATGGGAAAAATACATTTTTAGCTACAAGGATGTTTTATGATATTACATCATGAGAGGCAACAAGGCAACAGGGGAAGCAGGGCAGAGTATCATACCTGTATGTAGGTCTGAATGTTACATCTATGCTTTAATAACACCTCATTCCCATTAAACGTACCTCCACCTCTGACACCATTAGTGTGACTGACACAAACCCCATCACACATCCAGCCTCTCTGTACCAGTTACATTAATTGGATTAATGAGGATGCAACAATTAAAGGTCAAAATTTGAAACTCAAATGTGACGTCTCAGACAACTCTGGTCTAATTTTGACTAGAAAAACCTGGAGGCTGTTGCATTCTGGGACTTTGTTAAAGTATGAACAAAGAGCTAAGCTAGTGCTTGAGGTGTTTTTTGTGAAAGGTCATAACTTCATCTGAGACATGTTTGAGAGACCCTCCTCCAATCTGCGTCAGATAAAGTTGAGGGGAGGACACATTAACCTGTATACCATGGCTATATAACATACATAAAAATGATCATATTAATACTTATATTGGCCGCAAGGTATCTATTGACCCCTAGGTATTGGACACATGTGACGTATTTTCTGTTCAGTGTTGGACATGTCGACTTAGAAACTGCTAACCAAGAATGAGTAACAGTCAAAGTCTTTGTTTACTATTTAAGCTTGTAGTTAGCAAGCTAACATCTAAAAACAGCAAGTCATGTAATTTGTTTCCCCCTGTTTCAGGGGAACGAGAACTTTGAGGCCTGGGATTCAGCAGGAGTCACACAAGGGGAGAAAGGCACAAAGAAAACGTTCTATCAACAACTAAGTGTAGTCATGCTGTGCAAAAATAGGACAATGTCTTTTATTAGCGCCCATCTTTGGGGAAAACGTCAGCTAAACACAGCTGATCATCTGTTTTTAATTAGCTTTAGTGCTGACATTGACATGAGACATTGGCACGGCTGGCTAGCTAGCTAATCGTGTCTCTGACATGATTTTAAATAATAACCCTATCTATGGAAACTGTGCCCAATGTATAAGTCTAGCATACTGTTAGCTTTCTGGCTAGCAGCTGATGTCAAGGACTCCATGGATTTAGTGTTAACTTTGGTGACAATTTTAGATTTCTTCAGATGAAAATGCTGTTAAGTTTTAGTCACAGTTAAGCCATCTTAAATACCTAAAATTAATCTAGATTTAGTTAAAAAAAAAAAAACTGAAATCCCATTTTAATCAATGAAAAGTCCTTACATTTTAACTATTACCTTAGTCAAATCTTTTTAAAAACATTGACAAAAAATGGAGTACTGTATAAAATATTAAAAAAACATCACAATCTCATGTTGACAGCAGCACATCTCAAACTAAAAAAGCACTCAGAGAGCGTAGACCTCCACCATTAGCCCTATCTCCTAATAGTGAAGAATTCTTTAAAAAATTCCTGGATCTGTCCCCATGTACCCCCAACCACAGCATTCGCCGATTACTCCCTCCCCAGTGGGGTGGAAACACGGTGAGACAAAGCATTGGCTTTGCTACGGGTGCCATCAAATGCACCCATGGTCTCACTGGATGGCTGGAAGTCATGGCAGAGGGTGAATATTCCTCTATTCCTCCCAGCATTGTGAGTATTCTCGCTACAATTCGCTGTCTTTCTCTCTGTTACACTCCAACTCGTCTCCTCGACCCGACGTGTGTCTTTCAAACTCAATAAACTTCAAAACTTTGAACAGAAACACACCCAAAAACTGCTGCTGGGATTGAAGTTACTCATGTCCGCCATCTCCTGGTGTAAAGTGGTAACAGCGCAGACCTCCGCCATTATCCCTATCTCCCATTAGTACAGAAACCTTAAAAAAAATTCCTGGATCCAGACAGCGATCTGGATCACTCCCAAAATCTAAACAGTTCTTCCTTATGCCATTTCTGACATTTCCTGAAAATTTCATCAAAATCCATCCACAACTTTTTGAGTTATGTTGCCAACAAACAAACAAACAAACAAACAAACCCACCCGATCACATAACCTCCTTGGGAGAGGTAAAAAGTATGGACGGGGCAACAAAAGGCTGGAAAAGTAAGTGGAACTCTTGAAAAATTATATGGATGAGCATTTTGTTAATAAATGGGTTCAACAGGCCAAACATTACTGGGTATAAAAATGAGCATTTTAGGAATGCAGAGTCTCTCAGGAGTACGGCAAAGGTTGACCAATCTGCAAACATCTATGTCTAAAAATTGTGGCACTATTTCAGAAAAGTGTTCTTCAATGTAAGCTTGAACAGGGGAATCTAGAGAGTAATATTTCCACTCTTTTTTGTGTATTTATTACCAGCCACCACCAGATTTGGAGTAAAAACATAGATGAAATTCTGCTGGAGTAAAACTTCTACCACACCCACTCAAGATTTAACTCAGTCTCCATCACTCATGGACAGTCACAGCTGCAGCTTGTTAGGTGTCCCAGCTGCATCTAATCCTTGGCAATCAAGATCTCTTCACCTGGTGCTGTACTTTCAGACACTCTTGTACTACAGCTTCTAGTCAGGTAACCTGGCTCCTTCTTCAACCTTTGAATCTGATGATTTTTCAGTGAGGTTTTTGCCTTGTCTAACTCCATTTGGACCTCTTTTTTTTTGCAGTGCCTCCATCTCTCTGCCAGTGATTCTGCCAACCACCAGCCAGTACAGTCACCATCGTTTGCACCGTTATTGTTGTCAAATAAACTTCTTTAACCTTACTATCTTGTCTCGTGCTCTGCTCTTGGGTCCTTGTCATATGTTCATCACAATTGTCTCTTTAATATCAGAACATTAAGTCTAATACCTATATATAGGCAAACACATCTTTTGTTGTTCCTCTATTTATGGGTGGAAAGGCAGCAGGATTATCTTTGTAGAGGAAAATATAGCTTTATATAAAGACAAACATCAATCTAGTTTGAGTAAGACACAGCTCTACATAAGTGTTACCCATTTCTATATGGAGAAAAAAAATGGTCTATGAGTAGGAAACATTTTTACACGGAATGAAAAACTCTAGAGTACGGAGAAAAGCTCTGAAAGGATTAAGTACGATACTAAATTGAATAAAAAAGAGCTCTGTAATAAGTAAAACCATGTTCTGTTATACTCTATACTCTGTATTTGCTGTGGAGTTGTTTTTATATTGCTCAAAATGGAGTACATAATCATCCTTCAGAGTTAAATACAAACACTTTTTAGAGAAAGCAACTCAGAAATCATTTCTCTGCAAGCAGAATAAATTTTACTCCAAATAGACTGGAACCAAATGGCGACATTATAATTTACAGAATGAAATATTATTCAATCTGCGACTGACTGGCAACCAGTCCAGGGTGTACCATGTCTCTTGCCCAATGAAGGCTGGGATAGGCTCCCCTGCGACCCCCAGTGGAAAAAGCGGTATAGAAAATTGATGGATATTATCCAATGTGAGTAAAATTTACTGTGTGCAGACTTTGAATTCCCAACCATCTACAGTACATAGTGTTATCTGTGTACAAGGGACAAGGTCAAAGGTCAGTATTGGATGCTGGTGATCTCCCGGCTTCAGGTGGCTCTGCATTAATAACAGACATGTTTCTGAACTGGAAATCATAAATGGGTTCAGAAACTCTTCCAGAAATCAATGTCTGTCTGCACAGTATGCCGTGGCATCAAAGCCCTTCAAATGCAAAGAAAAAAGCCGCATGTAAACACGATGCAGAAACACTGCCATCTTCTCTGAGCCAGCGCTCATTGAAATGGGCTGAGGCTAAATGGAAAACTGTTCTCTGGTCAAAAGAGTTGTTTTGTTCTAAAACTATGGACCATGGACTAAAGAGGAGAGGGATCATCCAGTTTGTTATCAGCACACGGTTCAAAAGCCAGCATATCTGATGGTATAGGGTTGAATTAGTGCAAAGAAAAAAAAAAGGACTGTTGAGCAGCTAGAATCATCCAACAAACAAGAATGGGACAACACTTCTCACCCAAACCTCCAACAACTAGTCTTCTCAAGATGTTAACAGAATGATGTTTAAAGAAGACGGGAGATACTCAAAAGTAAACAAGGCCCTGTTCCTACTTTTGTAAGATGTGTTGCTACCATCAAACTCAGAATGAGTTGTCTTATTTACATTTTACACAGCGGCCCAACTTTTTTGGAATGGGGTTGTATTTCATTTATTAGTCAGTCCCTTTCTCCTTTTAAATGAATACTTAGTCAAAGCCCTAGACTGCAGGTAGGTTAAAATGTGTTCAAATGTAATGCTGTGATTGCAAACACATGAAATGACACCATTATGATCTTCTTTACATTCTTAGTTACTGACTGTGGTGTTGGGATAAAACCGTCTTTTATTGTGGCTATATGACCAATTTGTAGTCCATTAATTCCTAATAATGGGTGTCTTATCTGGCATTAGTACATACACAGAGAGAATAGATAATTTTTATCTATCTAGTCTCAGATATCTAATGTATGCCTCCATCTATCCATCTCTTATGTAACAGTCACATGATACGTTCTGTGAATTTACTCATTATGGAGTTAACACTTTCTTTGTGCTGCCGAGTGCCTGGGCCCCTCTCTCTCTCTATTTCTGCTTTTCCTCAGTGTCTCTCGTCCCCTGGGAGACACGCTGCAGGCCCCTGAGGACGAGTGGGGCCAGATGGCTTCTAGATCGCCTGTTTCAGGACATTTTCCACATTGATTTTTACAGCTCAGTCTGCCACTCGAGGATCAGAGGAAGGAAGGAAGAGAGGAAGGAGGAGGGAGGCAGGAAGGAGATGCTGCAAGAAAGTGTCTGTGTGTGTGTGTGTGTGTAGTGGGGGTGGAGGGTTGGAGAGAAATGGATCAATACTACTACTGACTGCCTTTAAGAGGCTCTTATCAGATCCACATGCAGCATCTCGGTGAGATTCAATATTGAACAATAGCATAAGGTAATCATTAATGTCTTTTGTAAATATCAAACCAGGTCAGTCAGCAGCAGTATCACTTTCACTACACATTATACCTGATCTACTCTCACTGCTACTCCTACTATAAAACCACTAAACAAAAAAGAAAAATTACAAAAAAAACTTTCTAATGTCAAAGTGGAAACAGATTTCTCGGGAGTAATGTAAATTAAATTTAAAAAAAATATGTACGGTACGATAAATGACTGCATAAATATTCACCCCATTTAAAGTGACTGACCTAATTTAACACAGGTCCTGCTTTTTAGTGCTAGTAGCCTCACAATTCATGTAATGGGGATGACCTGAGTGCAGTGAATGTGTCTTAAATGACTGCAATAAGATCAAATCACTGGTTAATCAGCATTCCTGGCTACCATTACACCATGAAGACGAAAGAACACCCCAAGCAACTCAGAGAAAAGGTTATTGAGAGGAAGTCAGAACATCCCCTGGAGTTAATTTCAATCCAGCATCAAGAGATGGAAGGAATATGGCACGAGTGTAAATCTGTAGATCAGGCTGTCCTGGGTGACTGTGCAATGAGGAGACAAGTCAGAGGCCGCCAAGACACCAAGGAAGGAGTTACAAGCTTCAGCCACTGAGATACGAGACTCTGCATACAACATCTGTTACCTAGGTTCTTCACCAGGCAAAGCTTTATGGGAGAGTGGGAAAGAGAAAGCCACTGTTGAAGAAAAACTCATTAAATCTTGACCAGAGTTTGCCAAAAGGCACGTGGGAGACTCCATGGTCAAGTGGAAGATCTTATGAGACTAAAATTATGCTTTTTGGCCATCAGACAAGACGTTATGTACAGGGCTTGACATTAATAACTGCCAACAAGCTAAATGTAGGTGGATTTCAGCAGTGGCAGGATATGCAAACACTCCCACTTGCCACTTTGGCAGACTGAATTTATCAGTGATACATCCTGAGCTTTATTCTAACTGTGCCGGAGGTTAGTGCCAGTGTTTGTGAACACTGTTACAGTGCAATGAGTGAGTCAATTAGTTCTTTTCTGCTTGGCGGATGGGAAAAAATAGTCTGAAGTTGGAAGTACAGTGTTGTTTTTATTTCAGAGGATCAAGTCAATTTTAGTATGCAATAGTCAGTTTAAATCATATATAATATTTACAATAAGAAGATTGTGGCTTGTGAAAATTCAGAATGGCCAGTAACTTTTGAAAACTACTTGCCACTGGCAAGATGTGTAAAAAGACGGTAATCATGATCATGTATGACACTGCAAATCACCGCAAACACCATCCCCACTATGCAGCACAGTGGTGGCAGCATCATGCTGTGGTGATGCTTTTTGGCAGCTGGCCCTGGAAGGCTTGAAGTCTGCAAGAGAACTATGGCTTACAATTTTAATTAGCAGACACTTTTATCCAGAGCAAATTACAACTGGGACTGGTGTTCCTGGCATTAAGGATCTTGCCTATAGCTCACACTGGACAGTCATGCTCTGACTGGGATTTGAACTGCTAACCTCCCATACCATAGTAGGCAATGTAAACCACTGAGCTATCCAGCTGCCTGATTGGGGATTTTCCTTCTGTTCCTGCTTGTACTCCTCTTCTCCATCTCTTTTCTCCTCCCATGCACTTGTAGTCTTACATCTTCTCCACCATCAGGTTGTCTTTCCCCACTTTTGTGTCTTCTCCTCCAGTCCAGCCTGATCCAACTCATTTTGCATTCCTCCTTCTTCTACATCCATCTGCTCCTACTACTCCTTCCTCTGCACCTCTTCTTTCACCTCCTTTTTCTTTTACTTCTGCTGTTTCAAACCTGTCCTCCCCCTTACCTCTCCAGCCTCCATTCTTTCTCCTTCCTCTTCTCTGCAGCCTCCACTCTGCCTTTCTTTCTCTCTTTGTCTCCTCTGTTGTTGCAAATGATTTTTGACTGAAAGAGAAAATGAAAGAAATTATTAAAAAGACACAAAGAGGATTAGGGGAAAGAAGAAAAAGGGAGTGAAGGAGAAAAAAGAATTTCACAGTTAAATGGATCATCAGTGTAATTCCATGTTTTCACTTTCTGGCTAAAACCACCACATGAGGAGAAATATAAAAGCTCTCTGTGTGTTCAAATGCATGTGTGTGGGAGTGTGTGTGTTTCTACTACACAACCTTTTAAATGTGGGCATTGCTGCCCGGCTCCGCACACACTCATGTTGTAATCTTATTATTGTGTTGTGTTGTTCTGGCACCGAGAAGAATTGGATGGAGAGGATGGAGAGAGGAGGAGGAGAAGAAAAAGGATTTTATCACTTTGCCTCCATCATCTAATCAGGACTGAAACTTCAAGCTTCTGCAAATTTGGCTGGAAATACTGAAAAAAATGTCAGTTATTAGAGTTTAGTCTCATCAAACATTGACAAAAATATAAATCTGAATAAAAGTAGATAGTTACAACAAAACCTTCTTAGAAATAAAGCTCACTTTGCTCTTTTCAGGACTATACGGATGGCAGCACATACTTTTGTAAAGACTGACACTGAAACCAAACACAAACTCACCCTGGCTGCGACAGAGGGAGGTGACATAGACACTCAGCTCTGCTGTGAGAGTCACAGCTGGATCACTGAACCAGACATGGGCAGAGAACCAGAGGTGGAACCAGGAGCTGTGAACCACAAGAAACATGCTGGAACAAAGGCCCCAAATGAGCACAGGAGCAAGATAGTGTACAGTAAAAGTACAGAAAGTAAAAGAGCAGAAATATAGCCACATGTTCTGATTTTTAACTATATATAAATATGGACTTTACTTCCCCAGCTTTTCTGTTACACAGAAGTGAAGCCAAAATGTACAGGATGTTGGCTTAGGACATAATTTGGAGCGAGACATGCAGAAGGAATCACCTGATAAAGCTGTGGAAGTGGCTTCCTGTCCCTCCCATTAACCAAAAAAGACATTTAAAAAGTAACTAAACCCTCAGGCCACTTTTTCAGATGAAGACCTGTATGTATATGTGGATTTAGTAGTACTATTAATGAGATAGGGTCCAAATCTGCACACTTCAGCTCAAAGTATAACATTTTGTGCTAAAAATCACCATAGTGACTGCCCAAAAAATGTTCCAGTGGTTAATCATGTTCTGAGCGATGTGGCGCCATCTGACATCACCACAGGGCTCAACAGTTACGTTTTCCAAGACCATTAACTTCACTCATTGCAGCTGACAGTCTAAATTCCCAGCTTTGCCAATCAGAGAGGTCACTGTGTTACTCTAGGATTGTGAGAGCATTTTGCAACTGGATATAAAAAGGTGAGGCAGTCTCCCAGAAGTAAAGATGGCCAGAGTTTCACCAATCTGTGAGAAAACTGTGTCAAAAATGTCCTTTAACATAAAATTGCAAAGGCTTTGAATATACAGGACATAATATCAACAAATGATTCAGAGAATCTGGAGAAATCTATGTGCAAGAGGGACAAGGCAGATGGGCAATATTGGATGCTCATGACCTTTGGGCCCTTAGGTAACACTGCATTAAAAACAGGCATGATTTTGAACTGGAAAGCACTGCATGGACTCAGGAACACTTCCAGAAATCATCATCTGTGAACACAGTTTGCTGAACCATTTACAAGTGCAGGTTAAAGCTTTATCATACAAAGCAGAGGCCATATGTGAACATAATCAAGAAACACTGCTGTCTTCTCTGGGCCGAAGCCAATTTAAATTGGACTGAGGTAAAAATGGAAAACTGTTCTGTGGTCAGACTAAAAAAAATTTTGAAATTCCTTCTGGAATTTCATCATTTACGTGGAGGAGAGAGACTGTTGGAAAGGCTGTCAGTTGTGATGGCAACGCCCTCTGACGGTTAAGTTTGTAACTGCATGAAAGAGGCAGATGGAGCCATGCTGTCTGGAGTGTCAGGAGCTCAGCCAAGACGTGCATCAGTGGAGCAGAGAGGACGGACTGAAGCTACACAGTGTAAGTTGTGCACATTACATGAACAAACTGTGAGTGTTTTCATATGACTTAGTGTTCACATTACTGCATTTTGATGTAGTTTTCATGCCATTTAAAGTAGATTTAATCAAGTTAGTGAGCAAATCGTTGGTAAATGCTAGTTTAGACACTGTGTTCTGCTTTTGAGTTTGTTGTGTGATGCTTGATAAATGCATATTGATTTGGTTTGTGTTGATACTTTTCTTGTATGATTTATTGTTGCTGAGTCAGCTGATAACCAGGTGTATAGCAGAAATAATAATTCTGGTTTCTTCATTGCTGAATTGATGTGGCATCATTTGTGTTTCTTGCTTAGTCCACCATGTTAGAGGACTCAAAACCTATAGACTTCTAGGTATGTGCTTCGCTGTTTTGTTGAAGTGGAAAACGTAATAAAAGGAAATCGAGACATGCTGCTTACGTTCTTGCTGATACCCCAAGGTGAAAGTCACTACTGGTCAACTATACCTATACAGTCCTTAGTGAATGTCTGTTTAATAATGACCATCCAGCTAGAAAACACTTGGTGAGTCATAAAACAAAGATTCCAGCAAGGAAAAAAAATTTCTCATTTGTCATGAAATAGTAAAATGTCTCAGTTTTAACCTCTGATATATTGTTTATGTTCTATTATGAATGAAATACAGGTGTATGAGATTTGCAAATCACTCTGTTCTTAATTACATTTTACACAGTGTCCCAGCTTTTTTGGAATTGGGGTTGTATGAGCTTGTGTCTCACCATACCAAATGTTATAGTTTCCCAGTTTAAAGATGTTAACCAGGGTGTGCTGAAAGGGACAAAAAGGCATGAAATTAAAAACAAATGATGCACCTTGATCAAATCAAGGTATTATTGCTGACAGCCTGAATAATTATGGATGTCTTCATGATCATTTCAATCAAATTTCAGGGTTTGATGATTTGCAAATCATCACATTGCTTCGATTATTAACAAAATGTTCTGGTGACCAATAACCAAGCCATCATCTAATGATAACATGTTTGGTCAGTGAGGGCTTGCACTTCATCCTCAACACTAAAAGCATCCCAACACACTCACACAGCTGAGACAAAGATGCAAACTCCTACCTTCCTACCACTAAAGGGAGCACATTTCCTCACCTCCGCTCACTAAACATGTAGCTGTGATATTTCCTGTGTGCCCCCTCCTCCTCTCACATCTGTGATATTTTTAATAATGGAGAAGAAGAAGCAATATATCCTGGAGCTGAGGGAGCCATACGGGGTTAAGCAGATTCTGCAGCTAATTGCGCTTTCTGGTTTTTAATAAAGAAAAACTACACGCCTGTAGGCCTCAGCGTGTGTGTCTGTGTTTAAACCAACATCAGGCATGAGCAAATACTTGAAAAGTGTAATACCTTTTGGCTCCGTCTGTGTGTACTGAAGCTCCAGTTTATGGTGTTAAATTCATGTCTATTTCTATGCAATAAGAGTCACTACAGTCAGGACAGCAGATGGATCAGTGGTTCAGTCCATAAGATTTTTTTTTTTTTTTTTTTTTTTAAATAAGTACATAAAACAAACCCCAGTTTCAAAAAAACAAAAAATGTGTTGTGTAAAATATGAGTAACAATGGAATACTGTGATTTGCACTTTCTTTCCAGCCTATGAAATTAATAAACTTCACAAAGGCAAAATATTTAATATTCAAACTGATAAGCTTTATTGTTTTTAGAAATATTACAACATTCTAAATTTGGTGCCTGCAGCAAGCTCCAAAAAAAGCTGGGACAAGAGCAAGAAAAGACTGGGAAGGTTGCGGGATGCTCAAAAACACCTTAGGTATAGAAGGAGCACTTTTAAAAGGCTCAGTCGTTCCCTGTTACAATGACCTCTCTCTCCTTTCCACATTGTGAAAAACTGTGTGGGCAAAAAGTCCAATAGCTCCTCAGCATGCAAAAAAAAAAATCAGAGATTTCACCATCTACAGTTCATAATACCATCTAAAGATTCAAAGAATCAAGACAAATCTCAGCACTACAGGAGCAAGGCTGAAAACCAACATTGAAAGCCATGATCTTTGAGCTCTCAGGCAGCTCTGCATTAAAAACTGGAATCATTCTTTGATGGTTATTACAAGATGGGCTTGGGATCCCTTCAGAAAACCAACATCAGTCAACACAGTTAACACAGAACATCACTACATCTACAAATAGAAGTTAAGCAGACAGTATGTCAAAATCTGCCACTAGGGGGCTCTCAGTCAAAACAATAACACAATATGTGTATGGACCAGCGTTGCCAAACTCTGCTTTTTACTTTTTGTTTTAAACTGAGGACTGTGTTTAATAAAAACACCAAATCATAAGAGGTAATTACTAAACAGAAAACTTTGGTTGTGTTTTCATTCATAAATCTCTCATAATGATGGGGTAACAACTGGACTACTGTTGGCTCACACTGTCCTGCTCTACTTCTGGAGTTTTGTGCCCAGCTCTTTGTGATTGACCAAGCACCTGGTACTTTGGTCATTATTTGTTGGTGAAGACGATTCAATTGATGGTGATGATGAGAGGTCCTCTCACATTAATTATTAGTTGTTTCCCTGCTGATATTTATTATAAATTAAAAGCTTCTGTATGCATTGCCTCTAACACTGCACCGTCATCTGATTGGACCTAAAACACTTCTTGACCAGATCTTAGATCTTTGCTTGTGTTACTCTCAGATGCACATTACTTTAGACAAAAGTCTCCAGTAGTGACATTGTAACATTGTTGCATTGTAAATGCACTTCTGCACTTCCAGCACATATATGCATGGTAGAGCACATGTGCATCCTGGGACCATTTCCACTATGAATATGGAAGTGCACTTTTAGGTGCATTTCTCCCTCATTATAAGGGTGGGGTAAATACAGATTAAATACATCCCAAAATTAAATTAAGGATTTTCAGTTAAAAAGCCTTCTTATAAAAATACATTTTAATCTTGGCTTTAAAAACAGGGAGTGAGTGTGTCAGCCTTAAATTCTCTGGTAGGGAGTTCCAGAGATTAGGGTGCTCTAGCGGCATATGCCTGGTCACCTTTGGTAGCCAGTGTGGACCTAGGAACAGCAAATGGAGGAGTTCAGTGATGTAGGAAGCAGCCAGACAGTGTTGTGATTTTAAAGTTAATAAAATAATTTTAAAATCAATTCTATGTTTTATGGACAACCAATGATGGGAAGAAAGGATTGGGGTGATGTGAGACCTACTGTTTGTGTTTGATAAAATCCGAGCAGCAGCATTCTGAACTTGTTGTAGTTGAGCCTTTGCAGACTGACTGATGCAGGTAAAGAAAGAACTGCAGTAGTCCAGCCATGAAGAAACAGACATGAATGAGTTTTTGTAGATCTGTTAAAGACAGAGTTGATTTGATCTTATTATTGGTTCTTTTAGAAATATATAATGTGTAATATTATTTAATATAGTTATTTCAGTGCAGAAATAACTATAGTGCAATTTGTATCTTTATGACACTACCATGAAAACAAACCTATTTATCAACGACATCCAAAAGCACCACTGACGTCTAATACTAATCTGAGATGGACTGACCTAAAGTGGAAGAGTGTGCTGTGGTCTGACAAGTCCACTTTTCAATTTATTTTTGGAAATAATGGCTGTTGAGTCCTCTGTGTCCAGACTTTTACAAGTTCAAAAACCATCGACTCTGTTGCTGTGGGGGTGTATTAGTGCCCATGGCATGGGTTACTTGCACAACTGTAAAGGCACCATTAATGATGAGGAGTACATTAAAGCTTTGGAGCAACATATGCTTCATACCAGACTACATCTTTTTCAGGGATGCCTCTGCTTATTTCAACAAGACAATGCCAAGACAGATTCTGCATGAGTTACAACAGCTTGGCTTCACAGTGAAAGAGGGCGGGGCCTAGACCAGCCTGCATGCCATACAGACCTGTTTCCCATTTAAAATATATAGGGCATTATGAAGCACAAAATACAACAATGGAAATCCCACATTTTGGAGCAACTTAAGATGTACATCAAGCAAGAAAGGGAAAAAAATCCACTTTCAAAACTTCCAAAAATTGTCTCTTCAGTCCCTAGACACAGTATTAGAAAAACAGTGATGTAATACAGGGGTAAACTTGCTCCTGTCCCAGCTTTTATGGAGTATTGGGCAAGCACCGAATTCACCATGTGTGTATATTTCCAAAAAACTATCACTTTTATCAGTTGAGTGTTAGACATGTTGTTTTTGCACTGTTTTTAATTGAATATGGGTTGAAAAGGATTGGTAAATCAGTGTATTCTGTTTCAATTCGGATTTTACATGGTGTCCCAACATTATTGGAATCCAAGAAACACACACATCAGGGTTTCTAAGCAACACAAATCCCACAAATGTAAGTCTGATTGTGTAAGCTTCATTTATCCCCACTCATTACTCACTAGTTTACACTTCCTGCAGCTGCTGCAGGGGGCGAGTCATTTAAGACTTAAATTGCAGGAATAAAAAACTGCGAGTCTTCAGGCGAGCCTCCGTGTGGATTGTAGAATTGTAGCTGCAGTTTCACTAGAAGGGGAATCCTGGGAAACAATAAGGGAGCAAGCCGAGTGTGGGAAAGGAAAAGCCATGAAAGTGAGTGGTGGGTGGATGTTGGGCGGTTGAGGAGCCCTCTGAGACGTTATGTTCTTTATGAAGCCGTAAAACAAAAGGCTGCTGCGTTTCCCTTCATCACGGTGACCTTCATTTGATGACCAGCCCTCGTCATTGGCTCCTTAAAGGCCCGGGTAATGGATGTTTATACATGACGGACATAAACCAGCACACATAACCACACCATCATCCTCATGCTGGGCAATAATCCGCCTTAGGCTCCGGGCTTTATGATTGACAGAAGCGAATAAATCTGCTCATTTGGATATGCTGTGACAGGAATTAATTACCAGGCAATTGTGTCTAACATATTAATTTAGAGGAGATTATACAATGCATTAGCCCGACACTTATTAAGCATGGTTATGTACGCCTGCGTTTGTGTATTGAAATCGCACAGGCGGAAAATTCAGTCCAATTTGCCATGCTTGGCTCCCGTTAACACACTGCTGTGTCTCTGAAACGCTCCCCGCTTCCTCTCATCCCGCTCTCCTCTCCCTCCTCTCTGCTCTCTGTTCTGTCTCTGTCACCAGATAGTTCCCAGAATCTGAGAGATGCAGGAAAGTTTGGTGTCACCCTGGGGTCTAACTCGTGTTATATTCAGAATAAAACTTTGGCAAAGCTTGGGAGGAATGGAGGGAACTACTTTTTTGTTTTCCTCGCTGAATACCAGCCAAGATTTTCCCTCCATGGAGCTGTCATTATGTTCCTTACCCAAGGCAGATATCATCCAAAATATCCAGCTCTGTCTGGTTATGCCTTAACCAAATTATAGTGTGCAGGTTACATGCGACTTTTTCCTTCTTTTGAAAATTATACTACAAGCAAATCCAGGTTTAAATGTGTTATAATTAATCATATAATCTGCTTTAACTCCAAAGCAAAATAAGGCAATCTCTGTTTTTTACAGGGAAATCTCTTCCCTAACAACCCACTTATTACAAATCAAATAATACAACAAATATATATTTATGTTAACTTACTGTACTGGAAAAGTAGTGAAAGCCATCTGAAGCTGGATGAACCTGAGGATGTGATTGGCCACCTCAGTGGTTAACCCTAACTTTTAAGCTTGTGTTGCCTTGTCTTTTATGCCACCAATATATCCTGACAAGCAAGACACTGTTTTATAAACACATGGATGAAATTGTTGGTACCCTCCTAAAGAAAGAAACTTGTCCACAGGTATTCTGGCCCACTCCTTGTGAGCAAACTGCTCCAGTTGTCTCAGGGTTGAAGGATGCCTTCTCCAGACTGCATGTTTCAGATCCTTTCACAGATTTTCAATAGGATTTAGGTCAGGGCCCATAGAAGGCCACTCCAGAATAGTCCAATGTTTTATTCTTAGCCATTCTTGGCTGTTTTAAACTGTGTTATCCTGTTGAAAGACCAATGAGCAGCGACTAAGACCAAGTTTTCTAACGTTGGGCCGCACATTTTGCTTCAGAATACCTTGACAGACTTGAAATTTCATGGAACAGATTCAAGACACCCTGTGCCAGATGCAGCAAATGAGCCCCAGAACATAACTGAGCCCCCTCCATGTTTCACAGTAGGTACAGTGCTCTTTTCTTCCGATGCTTCAATTTTGCATCTGTGAATGTAGAGCTGATGTGACTTGTCAGAAAGCTCCAGTTCTGGCTCACCTGTCCAAAGGGCATTCACCCAGAAGCATTGTGGCTTGACAGTTTGCGTTTTGGCAAATTCCAGTCCCTCTTTCTATGATTTGCTTTCAACAGTGAAGTCTCGGTCATCTTCCATTAAGTCCGCTTAGGCTCAAACAGCGACGGATGTTGTGTTCTGACAGTTATATACCTTGACCTTGGAGTTCATCTCTAATCCCTTTGGAAGTTGTTCTGGGCTCTTTGGTTACCATTTGACTTATCCATTTCTTCAATTTGTCATCAATTTTCCTCTTGCGACTAAATCAAGGGGGGTTGGCTACAGTCCCATGGACGTTAAACTTCTGAATGATATGTGCAGCTGTAGTCATAGGAACATCAAGCTGCTTGGAGATGGTCTTATAGCCTTTACCTTTAAAAATGCTTGCATATGATATTCTTTCCAATACCTGGGACAACTCTCTCCTTAGCTTTCTGTGGTCCATGTTCAGTGTGGTACACCATGATATAAAACAGCACAGTGACTACTTTTCACCCTTTAAATGGGCCGACTGACTGAGTACAAGTTTGAAAACACCTGTGGTGCTGACTACAAGACACACCTTAGTTTTACATGTCCCTATGGTCAAATTATTGTACATCTCTTCTAGGTGTACTATCAATTTACTCTGAGCCAGATTCATTTTTTTTTACATGATTCTGTTGAACCATATTTCAAAAGTAATGTCCGATTTTAATTAGTTAATTTTCAGTACATTTTTTTTATTCATTATTACTTTTGTTGGTTTTAAGTTATTTCAGCAACCATTGTGGGTTTTTCTGTCTGGGTACCAAAAGTTTTGTCCATGTATGTAATTTCCGCCGCCTGTCCCAGAGAGATTTTTTACCAAAAGCGGCAATTTCTGTCATTGAAGCAAACCTGTGTGAGTGTGGTTGTCTCTCCTCCCCACATGGAGGACTAACGGAGAGGGTGAGGCTTACATGAAAAAAAGGAAAAACCTTTATGAAACAATATACTTTAGAAAATATTGGATTAAGCCTGCTTGACGTCAGCCATTTGGAGGGTTGCTTTTGAGTCCAGTGCATTGAGGGTTTGGGCACCATCATGACAACACTTTTACATTGAACTTGAGGTCAGCAAAAACAGACAAAAAAATTCGGTTAGGCAGGCTTTAAGCCTCCTGTTGAACAGCTACAATACAGTAATACAAGCCTTGTCCCTAATTTCAGTGTTTAAGACTTCCAGTGCTTCCAGGGAGGTTGCCACTTGAAACGTGTCTGACCCTTTGAGTGACATGTGAAAAATCTGAGGGAAGTGCTGTCCATGCAGAAAACCCCCAACTCCAGCAACGTCAGTAACGAGCATACTATATTAAATAAATAAACCTCAGCGTTAGCTCAGTTAGTTGGGAGGGTGACTATCATGTCCTTCGTGATCAGCTGATGGCCAGCTGATCCCAATTATTGCCTCCTACCTCCCACAGCCAATCACAGCTCTTTCTTTCAACACAGCAGTGCATTTAAATATGACGTACTTCTCACTAATCCCTGCTTACATGAATGCTGATGCACCACGCTGCTGCTACCTTCAAAGCTTAAACTCCTCCACCCCAGCCTCCTCCTTTATATTATAAAGCTTGTTGCACCCTCATATTCAGATAAATGGTACTATGGATTAACTGCTTTTGAACTAATTTTTATAGTATTTAGTAGACATTGTCATTAATTTATGCACCCATATGGAGGTTTCTAGCCATGAAAAGCTATTTCTAGCCTGAAAAGTCAAAGCATGCTGCTTGACGAGTCCAGAAGCACAGCATTCTCCGCAAAGTTAAACTGTGTATCCACAGTGCAATAAAATGGTGTAATGTATGACAAGAGTGTTCCTGACTAAAGTAAACATTTAAAAGTTGGAGTTGTGAAGTTGCTCAAATTACAAAAACTGCTCAAAGTTTCTCACATATCTGCTCAGCTTTCAGCCATATCGCTGGTCAATGAGGCAGCTTGTCAGGGGCGGTGAACTGAGGGTTCAAACCAAAGCTTTTTTTGGTTTTGTGCAGCTCCTGCCAGCATTTACAGGATCCAATTTTGCCAAAACTCAAATAATCTAGTTCAAGTTTGAGAAGAGATAACTACCACGTTGGACTGTCTCTGTAAAGTTAGAGACAGGTGGTGAAATTTGGTGAGTAACCCAAAAACAGTGGTCTCTGATTGCACAGTGAGACGAGTTCACAGATGGCTGCTTTGGAGTTTTGGCTAAACTGGCTGTGAGTTTGGATTCATTTCTGTTACTGCTATCATGACCCATGTCTACAAAACCCACAGACTAGAATATGACAGGAAAAAAAACTGAATGCACCAATGGATGTGACTCTGCAGACAATTTCTAAAATTAAAACAGAATCAGCTACAGTAAAGCTGTGGCCAAAACTCATTTCTTTTCAACTGTACTAGAAAACACTATTGATGTATATGCTCATTAGAGGTTGATGGATTTCATTCTTTTTATAGCCCTACAAACACCACCCTTTGTTACATTTGACTGTGATAGGGTTTTACGTTGTCTATCAGAGAATCAGTCTTTGGAGGTGACCCACATTTACAAAGATTCAGAGACAATTAGGAAGGCTAGAGAGAGTTAAAAACAACAACAGTGCTATAAGATATGATTGCGGGCCATTACATATTTAATTAGATTAAGGCCTTTTAGTGCTAAATTCCTGTATTAATGGAGTTAGGTTGTGTAAGGTACTTGTTATTGGAATTATATTTGCCAAAAGAGATTTCAGTTTGTATTGCCCCTTAAAGTAGAGCATATTTAGGGCACCAGAAAGGAAGCTAGGCTATACAAAGCTGTTGACAGGTACAGCTACTCTGGAAATTAAGCCAATTTCCAGTCAAAACTGGGCAAAATCAGTGTTGGCCTTAAACAAACTAAAATTCAAAAATTTAAAATGATTGATTTTGACTTCAGTGACAATGACATGCTATTTACTGTGGATATGAGGAGATACTTTTGTGACCTGGAGTACACAGAGGAATCTGCAGATGGAGACTTAGTAGGCCAGTAGAGAGAAGGGGAGGAACCATTGTGGAAACTGGTGAGAAGGAGAGAACCCAAATATGCTGGTGGGGCAGGTGTGCAAACTTTGATCCCATGCCCACACACCTGCAGAGTTACTGCCGTCACAACTGGGACTTAGCCAAAACCAACCCAGACCAATGAGTTGCATGGAAATTTGTACTCAAAGGAAGCTTATGGCAGTCCCTTCATTCTTCTAATGGCTGATAATTACACAAGCCACCAGGAGCTTATATGCTAACCTTATGAAAACAGACAATGTGTCACCTGTTGAAGTGGGAAGCTACCACTTTTGATTATGACCTCCAAAATCCATCCAGCATTTGTGTGAAGTCTGAAGACTAAAATTGCATGCACAAGAAAGGACAGACAGATGAACTGACAAAAACACTATGTCTCTGAGCCTGGCTATTGTTACCATTGGATTGGCCAGATTCCATGTCTGTCATCAGGCAGATCCATCTTTCTAAGCTCCAATCTGAAACAATTGTGTACAGTCTGAAAATGGAGAGGAACAATCGGCATAATTCTACAAGAATGAGGAAGCTGGAGTTTAGTTCAAGCAGGTAAACAATGGCTGCATTTAGCTTGAAAGTAGCTATAAGCACATTTTTATCAGAACTGGACAACATTTCTTTATTCAAACAAGAGCAAAGATTGAATTAAAAGCATTTTATGGTGGAAAAGATGTTCTCATTCTTCTTCTAACCTGCTTTGCATGAGGCTGTAATAGTTTATGGAGGGGTTTGTGAGGCAGTATGGCTGCTGGTTGAGTGATTAGCATGGATGTAGCTATGACAGCAATGTTTCTCAGATCTGGACAACAGTGCTTTATGTAAAAAAGAGGAGCAACGAATTGCACTTAAAGTCTTTCTTCACTGAGATGTTTTTGCACTCCTCATGCCTTGGCATGAGTTTGATCCACCAACAAGCTCCACTGTGTTGTTGCTCTGATGCCTGTAATGAATGTGACAGACAGTACGTTTGTCCACATACCTTCTGAGAATTTTTTGAGTGGTCCTGCTCTTCCCAAACACTTTGTGTAGGTTTCCCAAATGAATGTGAAATATATCTCAAGCAATGGATATTAGAAACAGTCTGTAGCTTTGCTATGAAAAAACAGGAATTTTAAAAAGGGCTTAATGAGAACATTTTGGATTTTGGAGTCAGCCTCTGGTGGATACTTGAAGAACTGCAGTTTTCCGCTCTGTCGCCACTTTCTAACACCACAGGTTGTTTCTTGACTAGATTCTGACACTGACTGTGACCTGTTTTCCTCTTTCCCCTCTGGCCTGAAACATTTTGCTCAAGGACATAACACCATCGTGTGTACGTCTGCGGTGTGAATCGGCTCTAAACCTAAACTGAAGCTCTGTCGTTCTGCTGGTTTTCATGTTGACTTCAAAAACAAACTGACAAACAAATGAAGGTATAATTGGAGGCTGCGCTCCCGCTGAGAGACGACTGCTGCATCACTGAATAGATTAGCTGTTTGCAGGCTGTTGCTATGGCGTTGTACTCCACTGGGATGTGTGTTGGGCTTTAGTGTTTGTGAGTCTCCTATTATGGAACTGAATGCTTGTTGTTACCCCGAGTATTCATCTGTGTATATGTGTGTGTGTTCCCATTCTGGAGCATTTCTGTGTGTTATCTTTGTGCATGAATGTGTTGGAGTATTTCTGTCTGTCTGCTGTTCAGTCTGTGAGTGAGTGTCCCTGGTGTGCTGCTAGCAAAGCGTGGCGTGTTGCTCTAACAGGCTTGTCCTCCATTAGTGGCTCAGCACTGGGCTTAAAACTGGGAGGGAGGAGAGAGGAGGGAAGATGGAGACACACAAACACACACTTTGAATTCTACTTGGATGGAGCTTAAGAGTGACATTGGGATGGCTGGACCTCACTGCAGTGGAGACGTGCAATTATCCAAAAGCTTTTGTGTTTGCGGGTCATGAACAAAAGCAGACATGTCAGATAGGCCTTATCTCATGCATCATATAGCAATAACTAGACTGTGTCATCAGATTGCATGAGTATTTTCCCTCTCCCTGATTTCTGATTTCTGCACATTTGCCACACTTGAATGTTTCAAATCATCAAACAAATTTAATATTAGACAAAGCTAACCTGAGTAAATACAAAATTATTTTTTAAATGATGAGTTCTTTTATTAAGGGGCCATGCAAGCCTACTTGGCCCTATGTGAAAAGTAATTGCCCCCCTCCCCTTTGTTAAATCATGAATTAACTGTGATTAACCACTTTTTTTTTTTGGAAAGCTGAGCCCAATTTCACCACACGTAGGCTCTATTACTGTCAGACCTGTTGAATCCAGAAATACCTTAGATAGAGTATTGACATCTATTAGTCTGGAAAGGGTTACAAAGTCATTTTAAGGCTTTAGGACTCTAGCATACCATGGTGAGAACCATTATCCACAAATGGAGAAAACTTGGAACAGTGGTGAGCCTTCCCAGGACTGGCTATCCTACTAAAATAACTCCAAATGCAAGCCCCCGGCTGGCAGCCTCTATGTTGGAGTTTTTCCCACTGGATGAGAGGGTCGCCTCCCTGCAGCATCAGGTTGCAGGGAGGAAAGCTCTGACTGCCACCTGGAGACTCCATCGTCATACTGGGGGACTCCAACGCCTATGTGGAGGGGGTTGGTTGGGGAGGAACGGCCTGCCCGTTCTGAACCTGAGCAGTGCTTTGTTAAAGTGACGTTGCTGGAGTTGGGGGTTTTCTGCATGGACAGCACTTCCCTCAGATTTTTCACATGTCACTCAAAGGGTCAGACACGTTTCAAGTGGCAACCTCCCTGGAAGCACTGGAAGTCTTAAACACTGAAATTAGGGGCAAGCATGTTAAAACATAAGGAGGCTCATAAGTGTATTTGGTAGCAGAGCACTCTAGGCCAAAGATCGATGATCGACTTTAGTTGTTTCATCAGATCTGCGGCTGCATGTTTTGTACACTCGATTGAAGAGAGGAGCAGAGCTGTCAACTGATCACCACCTGGTGGTGAGTTCAATCAGATGGCAGGGTAGGCTGCCGGACAGACCTGGTAAATCTAAACATGTAGTGTGGGTGAACTGGGAATGTCTGGTGGAAGCCCCTGTCTGTGAGGTCTTCAACTCCCACCTCCAGAAGAACTTCTTGTGCATCCCGGAGGAGACTGGGACATGGAGTCTGAGTGGTCCATGTTCAAAGCCTCTGTTGTGGAAGCAGCAGCTGGAAGTTGTGGTCAAAGAACCATTGGTGCTTGTCATGGCTGGTGGACACCAGTGGTGAGGGAAGCCGTCAGGGTGAAGGAGGAAGCACCTTGAAGTTGTCCTGTACTTCCACATCATAGTTTCAGACCCCACTTGTGTAGCAGTACTGCATTCATTTTAAATAATACATCTAAAAAATCAATAATAATAATTTGACAGCTGTAGCTTAAAGAAATCATATAGTTCTACAAGTTTGTTCTAGTTTATTGGCATACTGTATTTGACAGAGCTAAATGCCATTTTCCCCCACCAGTCTTGTCTAAACACGCCCTGGATGTCATGAACAAACTAAAAATACAGAACTGAACCAAACTCCTCCTCAGCCAGATTTTCCACCTTATACCTTGAAATTCCACTTCAGACTCTGCCTCTCCATACTTCCTAATCATCCATAGCTGGTTGTAATCCAGTCAGTCCATAACAGTCTATAATACAGTCAGCCAGAGTGTGAGGAAAGTAATACTCACACATAAATATATACAGTGTACCGCAGTGCCTCCGGCCTGTTCTTGACTCCATAAATCCTATATTTACTGACAGCGAGGAAGCTGTCAGACACACAGGGATAGTTCATCACACCATTACAGACACACTGACATCCCTGCTGACTGTGTATGTGCGTGGATGTGTTAATGTGTGGACATGTATGAAGCCAGGGTGGGACTGAAGGCTGAGTTTGACAGAGAGAGGAGCAGTTTAATCATTCTCTAGATAATTCAAGAGGGAAGACAGAGCTGGAAGAAAGACATATTGAGGGCTTTTGTATAATTTTTTTCTCTTTAATAAAAGAAATGAAAAATTAAGAATTCTTTTTAAGTGTTTTTTTTTGCAGAGCTTGAAAAACAACGTCTCCAACTTTTTGCCAAAACTTATCTCCTTTTGTAGAACTCTTGAACTTCTACCTTGCTTTGTTTTTCGACCTCAAATCCCAGATACCAGAGTTTGTACCACAGATGCCCTGATTAGGTTTTTTTGTTGTTGTTGTTGTTGTTTTTTTACAACCAATCACCATTCACCTATGAGCAATGGTGTAATGGTGCCTGAAAGAGTGGGTCTATTTTTAATTTATGTCCCACATTTTTCCAGCAAAGGATAAAATAAACAGTTATAAACTGTTCTTGCATATTTGGTGTACCAGAAAATAGGCCTTTATATATTTTCACTGAGCAAAAACAAGCTGATTGAAAGTAGCTATCCTTTCCACAAAGTATGAATTCACTTCTCTGCCTCTGACTGATATATCAAGGTATTTTTACCCAAACAATGGAGGCGGGCAACAATGAACACTAGCCAGTTAGAGGCAGTCATATCTTCCCTGTGCTTGGTAAAAAATCCATGCCGTACACTAATGAATGATATGCATCAGAGGGAATTTAGAGTATGTTCTGAAACCTGCATATACCCTAAACTACACCACTGCAAATAAGTAAGATAAGCCAATCACCAATACGATATTGATAGCAATCATATTTTTCGTTTTGATGTAGCAACTGGTTTTTGGCCACACCTGTTAATTATTGAATTCAGGTGTTTCAATCAGACCCATTGCCACAGGTGTGTGAAATCAAGCACCTAACCATACAGTCTCCATTTGCAAACATTTATGATACAAAATGGGTCGTTCTGAAGAGCTCAGTGACTTCAAGCATGGTACTGTAATGGATGCCACCTTTGCAATTAGCAGTTTGTGAAATTTCATTCCTGCTGGATATTCCACAGTCAACTATTAGTGACATTATTGGAAAGTGGAAGAGTTTAGGAACAACAGCAACTTAGCCACGAAGCGGAAGACCACATACAGTATAATATGGTGTGTAAATGTTGCAAACACTGTAATTCCTAATAGTTTTGAACTTCCTCTGAGCAGCTGAACGCAAGCCACACATCACTAAATCCGATGCCAGTCGTTGGATGGAGTGTTTTAAAACACACCAACACTGATCTGTAGAGCAGTGGAAACATCTTCTGTGGAGTGACAAATCATGCTTTTCTGTTTGGCAGTCAGATATGTGAGTCTGGATTTGACTGATCCAAGTCCACCTGCCTGACTGCATTGTGCCACCTTTGAAGTTTGGCGGAGGGATAATGATACAGGACTGTTTTTCATGGTTTGGGCTAGGCCCCTTATCTCCAGTGAAGCCCAGTCTCGGTGCATCAGCATGCCAAGACATTTTGAATAATGCTATGCTTCCAACTGTGTATCAACAGTTTGAGAAAGGACCTTTTTAATTCCAACATGACTGTGCCTTAGTGCATAAGCAAGGACTATAAAGACATGGTTTGATAAGTTTGGTGTGCATGAAAGCACTTGACTGGCCCACACAGAGCCTTAACCTCAACCCAACTGAGCTCCTTTGGGATGAACTGGAGCAGAGATTGTGAGCCAGGCCTTCTCATCCAACATCAAAACCTGACCTCATAAATGCACTACAGAATGAATGGGTACAAATTCCCGCAAAAACACACCAAAATCTTGCAGAAATTATTCCAAGAAGAGTGGAGGCTGTTACAATTGCAAAAGATGGGGCAACTCCATATAAAAATACATGTATTTCAATACGATGTCATTAGAAGCCATGTTGGTGTAATGGTCAGGTTTCAAGATACTTTGTCCATATAGCGTATATAAAAACTTTAAACTTCCCCATAAATGTTTGAGTCCACTATGATAAGTGCTAATATGGTTCCAAACTCACAGTGATGCACCAAAACTTTGTTTCCCAGCCATCATTTTCACAGTTAAGCTAATATAACTGTTACATTTCAAAGTTTTTTGTTCTTATTTTGCCTAGTGATCGTTTGCAGTGAAGTAAAGCACGGAAGAATTGCAGCAAAGAGAGTGGAAGAAGGACAACTATAAAGAGAAAGCTCTGGATGTTACATTGTTTTTGTTTGCTGTGTTCTGAGCCAGCAGACATTTGAAATATAGATGGATAAATAGGAGGTAAAGGAGAGGACATGACATATTCTTCAAGGTGATTAAAGAGAGAGTAAAGGGAAAAGATTTGACCCTTTTCTCCTCTAACCCTGCCACACACACTCCGGCACAGTCACACACACACTTCTCAAAGGTTAATGTGATGCTAATGTGGCCTATATTGAGAGGGTGATCATTATTTTCAGACCTTTGCAGCACACCTCACCTGTTTATGAATACTGTTTGCAGAAGCAGAATAAGCCTTTACATCGTTCACTCAAAGCATTAAGGACAACTTTTTGCTTCTAGGCTGCTACAACTTTTTGTCCTACATCATATGATGACTAAAATAACTTGTGTTTTTTTCCTTCATCAGACTCATATCTTCCTCTTTAATGCTGGTTTTTAAGCCAACTTAAAAAAGACAGTAGCCTGACTGATGTAACCTTTGCATATTCATATGAACACTCAGTACAGTAACCAGCTCTCTGCTCGGTGCATCAACACTCATTATTTGCTCTGGACCGCCTGAAGAGCATTCTAAAATAAAGCCGAGCTCCCACTCTTTCCTATCTCCTCTCTACTTTATAAATATATATTTTTCACCAGCCTTAATACTTCATTGCTTGTGTGAGAGGAAGCCCTTTCACTGAGTCATATCCTGGGAGGTATTGATTTATCTGAGCTCTAATTGCTATGCAACTGCCAACTGCCTCAGTGTTTGAGTTTTTGCACCAGAGGATAAAAAGATGGTGGCTCTTGATTCTGGGGTTTCTGCCTCCAGGCTCTGAATGTGTTGACATTTTCCCTTTTAGTTACCCAGCCTTTAAAACTCTTTATAACCCTTAACTTTTTCATGTTAATTCCATTCTCTTGAGCTGAGTAAGGTCTGTTAATGATCGGTGCCACATAGAGGCAGTTTGTATGAAAACAACATAGTCTGTGGGATGACTGAGTAGTTCACATTTAGAGGAGTAATTTAGACTTTTACTTCAAATTTTCAGTCAGAATAATCCGTATTTCGAAGTGGCAATCCCTCATGTGTTTGCCTTGGACAATCTGTTAAACAGAATCCTGGATTTCACACATAGTTTTTACCATTTCTTCAAATTTGGTGCCATACCATTGTTTCAAATGTCCATTATTCCCAAATCCCAATAGTCCATAAAATTTCCCACTGAACCAAAAGCCCATTTCTGTCAGCTCATTATCCTTAAAACAAAACCTATTATTTAGAAAGCACAATACTCCAAAAATAACGTACAAAAATGTAGCAGTAATGTTGCTTTAGTTAAGCTGGCTCTGTCCATGGTGCTGAATCGATATGGGGCTAATTCCTGTTCCAAAATATATAAACGACTCTCTCTTTCACACATGCACGTCTATTTACATTTTAATTGATAGAACAAACACTTTACTTGACAAAATAACCCAAAGGGACATTTATAAACTATTGAGGATTTTTGGATATTAGATTTGTGTTGGGGATATTCAGTTTTCAGCAAAATGGGCCTCCAGTCCACTGAGAAATAGGGGGATTATTGGTATTTTGGAACAATAAAAAATCTCAACAACGGACATTCTGTTGTTCTGTTGTTTTACCCCAGTTCACATCCAAAAATGTGTATTTACCAGGAACTTTCAGGGCAATATTTAACCAGGGCAGATAATTTGAAACAACCATCAATCAATTCATCAATCTTTATTTTATATAGCACCAATTTATAAAAGTCTTCTCAGGATACTTTATAAAGAAGGCAGGTATAGACCATGCCTTTTGTTATATCAAATTAAGGGCCAGCATTAATCCACTGAGCTCTGAACTAAGTCACTGTCAAAGTTAAGGTGGCAAGGATAAACTTCCCTTTAAGAGGCAGAAGCCTCAAGCAGAACCAGACACTGGTGCTGAACAGCCATCTGGTGAAGCTGTGTTGGGGTTGAAAAGAGATAGAGGGAAGATGGAGATGCAAAAAAAGAGAGAGAAGGGGGAGAGATGCAAAAAGAGAGAGGAGGAGGATGCAGAAAGAGTGAGAGGGAAATGCAGACAGAAAGGAGAGGAAGGAGAGAGAAGGGGGAGATGGAAAAATAGAGAGGGGGTGAAGGTAAAGACGCCTAAAGAGAGCAAATGGTTAAGAAACAGAGAATAGGGAAAAGTAGGGGAGAAAAGGAGGGAGATGCAGAGAGAGAAGATGAAGATGCAGAAAGTGAGAGGGAGATGTAGTAAGAAAGAGAAGGTGACGAAGATGGAGATGCAGAAAGAAAGCAGAGGGAGGAGCAAGAAAGGAGAGGATGGTGCAGAGAGAAAACAATCTGCATAATAATGAAAATCTATAAGTGTGAATTTCCTGGTCAAAAAGCCGTCTTAAACTATTTCATTACCTAAAAGCCCATAGCTTCACCTCTGACCTTAGTAAGATGTTAAGATCCATTTCTGGGCCTGATCTCCATTCACATATGTAGACCAAAGTCTTCTTTATGTCTTTGACATACTTAAGTCCAAACAACTACAGCGTCTCTGTATGAGCAGGACTGTCTCTCCTCCCCACATGATACCAGGACTAATGGTTGGTGTAGGATGAGCTTATACAACAGGTAAGAAACAATTTGACCCTCTGAGAGACAGAACAAACTGAAGTAAGAGCTGTCCATTGCTATGCTGACTCAGTGTTGGGCCATGGTGCCATTATTAGTGGTCTAAGAAGTTTAACAAAATTTTCTTTGTGCTATTTTTAACCTGGCCAGGTAGAGTGTTTCACATATCTGTGGCATAGGATGTATTTCATATCCATCTGGGCATCTGGGCAACACCCAATAAATGGAAGGATAGAAAAAAAGGTAGAACTCTTGGTCCTCTGGCATGGTTGGAATCACCCTGGAGCTGAACCCACTCAAGACTGTGATGCCAGTGGACTTTAGGAGGATCCCCCCTACTCCCTTCCCCCCAAAAAAGGCCAAGCAGAGGTTGAACTAAGACAGATTAGAAAGTTCAACCTGCCCCAGGAGCTGCTGATCAGGTTATACAGTGCCGTCACCCCGTCTGCTCTCTACACTTCAAACACTGTCTGGTTTGGATGTGCAACTAAACAGGACAGAAACAGAATGCTATGGACAATCAGGGCTGCAGAGCGGATAATCGGGACTGACCTTTTCCCCATTCAGGATTTAAACTGGTTCAGGGTCAGGACATGGGCACCACTGGAGATACTACTCACGTTTTGATTTTCAAATGTAACATTCAAGTTAGATACAAAACGGTATCGCAATACTCACAGAGGTAAACAAGTAGACAGCTAGCAAACCAAAAGAAACCCACAAAAATTAGCCAACAAGCTTCTATGGCACCCTCTGCTGGCAGCTTTTTCTGCACATCCGGATTGCTGCTAATTAACTCATCAGGGCTCGGTTGCTCATTGCGTCCTCATTTGCTTAATATAATAATCTCTGTTTTGTGTTTTGTGGGCATCTAATTGAATAGCTTTGATGTGTTTATGTATTTTTCAGTTGGGAGAGAGGGAAGAGACCTGCAGTTATTACACAAGTGTTTCATTGTGGGAGAGGACACTAATTGCTAACTAAGAGCCAGTTAGTGTTGGACGCTAATTGTGAAAAACAGCAGAGCTAACAGGGGAATAGAAAACTAGGTTAAATCACGGCATAAATTGACTGAAGATAAATACGAGTCAGAAAATACACAAGGGGTGGTTGAGTTTAATTCAGGATAACAAGACACAGGCTGTGCTGTTACATTTAAGCTTTTCTGTGGAAGCATTTAGGAGTAGATGTATTTATGGCAGATCACTGTGAATCAACTGAAAAAAAGAGGGATTTGAAGACTTGAACAGTCAGTGAGTAAAGGGATACAAAGGTAAGAGCATTTGTTGTAGCCGTTTGTTAGCTGTGGAGAGAAATGGATTTTGAAAGTGAAGAGGGTGTAAGGAAAAAGGCCAACAGACAAGAGGCCTCGACAGTGAGATGGATGGATTAAATTCAAGCCCCCTTTGGCTCCTCTACAATGTCAAGAGCTTTCAAATGGGTTGCTGCAATATTTTAAAAATTCCTGCAGTGTCTTTGCTCCACTGGCAGAAAATCTAAGGTCTGGCTACCCTTCACAGAGCTATAGTAGCTCTACTTTGTACTCTGTTAGGGCTGTTAAGGACCAATATTGTCCTTAAGTGAAAAAGTGATGGATATGCAATTCCTTAGTAGAGGCAGTTATACAATCCAAATTCCAAAAAAGTTGGGGCACTTCGTAACCTGTAAATAAAACAGACTGCAATGATTTGTAAATGTCATAAACCCATATTTTATTCTCAATAGAACATAAATCAGATGTAGGGAAAGGGCCAATTTCCACACTGTGTAGCATCCCCTCTTCTTTTGTAAACATCTGGGATGCTGGAGTTTTGTGAGAGGACTGTTTTCCAATTCTCCTCTGGTGTAGGGTTCTAAGTGCTCAACAGACCTGTGTTTTTGCTGGAATCTTTGTTTTATGATGCACCAAATGTTTGCAATTGGTGAAAATTCTGGACTACAGGCAGGCCAGTTCAGCACCCAGACTCTCCCACTGCAAAGCCACGTTGTTGTGATGGATGTGGTTTTGCATTGTCTTGCTGAAATATGCAAGGCTTTCCTTGAAAAAGATTAGTCAGGGTGGGAGCATATGTTGCCTCTATATACTTTCAGTCATTGATAGTATAAAGTTGTGTCCATGCAATAGGCATTAATGAAACCCCCTACAATCAGAGATGCAGACTTTTGAACTGTGCCCTGATGAGCTGGAGGATCCCTCTCCTCTTTAGTCTACAGGACAAAGCATCCGCCGTTTAAAAAGAATTTCAGATTTTGACACATTTGAACACAGAACAGTTTTCCATTTTGCCTCAGTTCATTTAAATGAGCTCTGGCCCAGAGAAGACAGTGGTGTTTCTGCATGAAACAGCTTTAACTTGCATTTGTGACATGGCGGACAGTGTTGACAGACAATGAGATCATGAGCATCCAATACTGACCTTCAGCCTTAAACACAGAGCTTCTCCAGATTCTCTGAATCTTTTGATGGTATTATGTACTGTAGATAGTGGAACATTTCTCTGACATTGTTCTACAACTTTTAGATTTAGTTTTCAGCAGATTGTTGAACATCTGCCCATCTTTACATCTGAGAGACTCTACCTCTCTAAAATGCTCCTTTTATACTCAGTCATGTTACTGACCTGTTGCCAAATAGCCTAACTAGTTTCAAAATTCTCCTCCATCTGCTTTATTTATGTCTAATCCCTTAATATTTTATGTATTTTTTTAGAGTAATTAGCCTCTTTATTTTTTTTAGTTTTCCTCTATGTTACTTGTTTTGAAACACCAAGTCAGATTCCTTGTATGTGAAAATGTATTTGGCAATAAAACCAGATTCTGGTTCTGATTCTGATCAAATCCAAGCTGAACTAAAATTTTTCATGAAATGTCTCAGTTTCAACATCTGATATGTTGTTAATATTCAACTGTGAAAAAAATCTGGGTTTATGAATTAAAGCTGTATCATGCAAAGAAGAAGCCATATGTGAGCACCATCCAGAGTCTTGGCCAAAGCTAATTTAAAATGGTCTGAGGCAAAATGGAAAACTGTTCTGTGGTCAGGTGATCAAAATTTGAAATTCTTTTTGGGAGCCACAGACGCTGTGTCCTGCTGTCTAAAGAGGAGAGCTAGGGTAAGCTGGGCCCTGCCCAGACTTGATTAAGATGTGTTGCTGCCACCAACTTCAAAATGAGCTAAAATGTTTTATGGTAAAGTGTCTGGTGAGTTGTCTATGTTCTATTCTCTATGAGTTCAATAGATTGGCAAACCATTGCATTCTGTTTTTATTTGCATTTTACATAGTGTCCCACCTTTTTTGGAGTTGGGTTTGAAGGACTCATTTTCAAACAGCCGCTGCAATGTCTGCTTACAGTCACCAATAAACACGGTCACTAAATAAACCAAAACACCAGGACTTCTACATCCAGGCTCAGAGAAATGTCTCAAAGAAATGGATTTCAGTTGGTGTGATTTAATGTGTTTCTATTAATTACTGATGAAACTATAAAGTGAGTTTTGATCTCAGAATTAAGATTATCATAAACTTCTCAAGTGTTGCCATATTTGTAGTTTACATTCCATGCATCAGGGGGTTGTGAGCTCTCTGGTTTGCCTTTTAGGAGTATTCTCTTACTGTGAGTCAGTAGTCACACACCTGCTCACACAGGCCTTCAAGCTTTGTCAGTATAGCAAACAATGAGGGGAGGGGTTGCTTTCAGGAGGTGACGTACACCTGCTGCACACCTGTGATCTATGCTCTCCACCCCACCCTGTAATGCTTACAACACTAATTATGTCTCGAAGGCCCAAAGCATGCAGTAACAATGAGGAAGAATCCTCTGTAGGCTGTTTAATTTTGGAGGACGTGCAGACTTAGCCCACTGACCTTCAGCCCTCTTAAGGACGGGCTGCATCCGTTGCAGGAGGGTGGAGCTTGACAGAGGACACAGCTGCAGACACTTGGTATAAAAACCGTCCTTATTATGATCTGTTTCTCCCTGCAGCTTTGTGTCACTCTTCAGGATTTCTTTAGCAGGGGAAGAAAAGGGGCTTCCCAGTGTTTTTGTCCCTGGGGCTTCCAGCTGCGATGCTAATTTGGTGTTGACACATTAGCTAAAGAATGCAGCCTTTCTAGTTTTATCCACAGAAACCCAAAAGCTTAGCAACTCTTGTTTGTTTGTTTTACTTTTCCTTATTTTCCTTGAATGCATTACAAAAAAAAGGAAACTCCTTTTTGGTGCAAAACTCACCAAAAATCCCCTTACCCCATCTGACTCCTCCAAAAATCAGCATTCAGGACTGGCAGCTCGGCCTCAGAGAGCTGGCAGTGTGGAGGTGTTTTGAGTGTTCACCAGGTTTGGGAAGCATCATTAGCATTGACATTAGCAGCTGCCACCTTGCAGCCTCTGAACTATAAAGACTGCTGGGGTTCAAAGGCTCTGCTTCCATAAACAGATCTTTGGGAAAGAGGTGGGGGGTGGGAGAGAGTTGAGAGAATATTTGAGAGAGATTAGGTGAAGGAGAAAAAGGGCAAAGTTGCAAAACAAAAAAGAAATCCCAGTGGCAGAAGCGGGGAGGGGCTGAGCTGCTTTTATATCTCACGCACTCTTCTCCTTCTCTTTTCTCTCTGTTTCTGTCACATCTCTGCCAGTTTAACTCAGCCTTTTTCTTTAAATGCATGCATCTCACCATACGCTTGAGTCCTAAGTAAACAACCCAATTTACCTGAATTTAGGAGGACTATATTCAAAACAAACCTCATACATGTTAAAGTCACATTTAACCCATCAAACCATTTTAGTTGCATAGCACCTATTTGTATTAACGATGTTTAAAACCCTTTATAAAAGGAGCACAGCTAGACTGCTAATAATTACAGAGACCTAACACGAATCCATCCTAAGAGAAACAGTTGCTAGCATTTGGCAGCAGTGGCAGGAAAAACCTTCCTTTAACCGGCAGAAACCCTTAAGAAGAACCATTTTCATCTTGGACAGCCATCTGCTGAGACTGTTGGGTTTGGAGAGAAGATAGAAAGAGAGACAGGGAGAAAAAGATGGATAGAGACAAAAAGACAACAATGTGGACTAGGTTCAGCAGAGAGCTCCCATTGGGAGGCAAATAGTGATTTCTGCATAGAGAAATGCTACCAAAAAGGCCATGTTTTTAGCTGTTTACAACTGTGCCAAGCTTTCAAAGTGCAAAAATGAAATCAGTCTTAATCCTCAGGCTACTTCGTTTGTCCTGAAAGAAGTGAAACATTCAGGGGAAAAAGCTTTTAAAAAAGCAGGCCTGTAAGTTGGAGTGCTGAGTCAAAAACAGCAGGATGGCTCCAATAGGTAGAGCACACCATAATAGAATAATCAAATCTCATGAAAAGTGGATTCACAGTTAACATTTTTTTCTACAATACAAAGACATGGCAAGACAAGACTGATACATTATATTGCCAAAAGTATTCACTCAACCATCCAAATAATTGAAATCAGGTGTTCCAATCACTTCCATGGCCACAGGTGTATAAAATCAAGCACCTAGACATGCAGACTGTTTCCACAAACATTGAAAGAATGGGTTGCTCTCAGGAGCTCAGTGAATTCCAGTGTGGTACTGTGATAGGATCCCACCTGTGCAACAAGTCCAGTCGTGAAATTTCCTCGCTCCTTAATATTCCACAGTCAATTGTCAGTGGTATTATAACACAGCAGAAGTGATTGGGAATGACAGCAACTCAGCCACGAAGTGGTAGGTCACGTAAAATGACGGAGCAGGGTCAGCAGATGCTAAGGCGCATAGTGCGCAGAGGTGGCCAACTTTCTGCAGAGTCAATCACTATAGACCTCCAAACTTCATGTGGCCTACAGATTAGCTCAAGAACAGTGCATAGAGAGCTTCATGGAATGGGTTTCCATGGCTGAGCAGCTGCATCCAAGCCATACATCACCAAGTGCAATGCAAAGCGTTGGATGCAGTGGTGTAAAGCACGCCACCACTGGACTCTAGAGCAGTGGAGACGGGTTCTCTGGAGTGATGAATCGCGCTTCTCCATCTGACAATCTGATGGATGAGTTTGGGTTTGGCAGTTGCCAGGAGAACAGTACTTGTCTGACTACATTGTGCCAAGTGTAAAGTTTGGTGGAGGGGGGATTATGGTGTGGGGTTGTTTTTCAGGAGCTGGGCTTGGCCCCTTAGTTCCAGTGAAAGGAACTCTGAATGTTTCAGCATACCAAGAGATTTTGGACAATTCTATGCTTCCAACTTTGTGGGAACAGTTTGGGGATGGCCCCTTCCTGTTCCAACATGACTGTGCACCAGTTCAACAAAGCAAGGTCCATAAAGACATGGATGAGAGAGTTTGGTGTGGATGAACTTGACTGGCCTGCACAGAGTCCTGACCTCAACCTGATAGAATACCTTTGGGTGTATTAGAGCAGAGACTGAGAGCCAGGCCTTCTCGTCCTACATCAGTGTGTGACCTCACAAATGCGCTTCTGGAAGAATGGTAAAAAATTCCCATAAACACACTCCTAAACCTCGTGGAAAGCCTTCCCAGAAGAGTTGGAGCTGTTATAGCTGCAAAGGGTGGACCGACGTCGTATTAAACCCTATGGATTAAGAATGGGATGTCACTGAAGTTCATATGCGAGTCAAGGCAGGTGAGCGAATACTTTAGGCAATGTAGTGTATCTGGACATATTCCTCATTTACAAATGGGAAACTACTGACAAAGCTGGGTATACAATGGGAACAGTGAAATGATGAAGAGAGACACTCTAGCATGTAAAATTAGAACTGGACCCAAGGTGCCCATGTGGTGCTCATCCTTCATGGTATATACGCTGCCCACGCACACACATGGTTCTCTGTAGAAGTCTTTGGCTTGTCAAAGAGACTTTAAACTGAGATGACACCAGTCATTTAGAAATAGCTTTTCTGAAGTGGCTCTGTGGCTTTGGGGTTCAGACAGCAGCCATAACTCACAATGTCATAGATTCGAATATAAATCTCTGCAGTATATGCCATTTATTTCACAAAGATAAAGAAGAGAGGATTTTATCAAAAGTTAACCCAGTATCTAATGATTTCCTCCACTAAAGGGACATGTCCCAAAGAGCAGGGGTCCCCAGTCTTTTGCACCATGGACCAGCTTCTGTCTCCTCAATGAGCCTTTTTCCTACCAATGATGTTTGTTTTTTACTTTTACTTTAAGCTAGACTGTGGGATTAATTTTTGGGTATCATGTGACCGAGACAAGCGTATTGACAAGTGTCAAGAAATTAAAAGGCACAGAGAGAGAGGACATAACAGAAGAAATTCTGGTCATTGTTCCATATAAAACATCTTTCAGAATCTGGAAGTTAATGCAAAGAAAATAAGTTCTTTATTCTTTCTGTGCTGCCCCGTACCAAATTACCCTCGGACTGGTAGCAGTCCATGGCCCAGTAGCAGGGGACTGCTGCCAAAGAGGAAATTTTTCAATTTTTTCCACTTAAAGGGCACTATAGAGGACACTTTATCAAATGTTGTCCACTTCGAGGGCACTAAAGAGGACTCTTTGTGAAATTTTGTCCACCTAAAGAGCACCAAAGAAGATATTTGTCCAATCTTGTCATCTTAAAAAGGAATAATGTCCACTTTAAATGCATCAGAAAGAGCACCTTGCCAATTCTTTTCTTGTGACTGCTTCTGCAGGTTAGATAAACTTTAGGTTTCCTGAAAACCAATAAATTTAGCATTTTACACTACAAATGGTTGCAAAAAATTACACATTTAACTGTAAAAAGACAAGACATACAAATTTGTGCCAAAATTGACACAAGCTAAAAGTTCCCAGCAGGAACAAGAGCAGACAGAAATGTTTTAATTTGAAAATCTAAGATCCTTCTATGTCTGAGAGGCAGAAGGACCTATATTTCTTGCAGACTTGAGTGATCTTTGTCCCTACCTGCCCTAATGTTATTTACATCACCTCAAGATGAAAACGAGGCAATCATATGACCTTACCATGTCAACAGAAAAGTAAAGTTTAATTTTATTTAATACAATTTCTAACTTCAGAAGACATGAGAGAAACCAACATCTTCATTAGAATGATTCAAGTGATTTATCTATTGGCACCAAGCTAACACCATCCACATATACAGTATATTCCTTTCTCAATCATTGGTTTTCAGTGGTTATTGACTTTCTGTTCCTGTCTGTAAGCACAGAGAGTGGACTTACAACGGTCATGTGATCTATTGCTGTCTTTGCATCCTAGAAACTAGCACATTCAAAGATAAAATGTCAGTGTTCCTCTGAAGCAGACAGAAAATGAAGCCTGTTCGCTCAGCAGTGAGAAGGCTTGTATGTGCCTGCATGAAGCCTCAGCAGCTGTGAAGAGAAAGTGGGATTAACAAAGCTGATTTAAAAGGATTAGAGGGTCCAACAGAAAACAGAAGACCACCAGGACACCTCCTGATCCATACAAACACACACACACACGCACACACAAATGTCAAGTATCCAATAATCCCTTTCAAGTGCATTGTCTCAAATTGTTTGCCCCCCATATTCACCAGGATTGGATCCATAAGAGAAAGAACAGTTAAAACGTAAGAGGAAGAAGAGGGAACAGTCATGTGGAGAGATTCCTGTGGAAGAAAAACACAGAAATGAGTTTGATTTAAAATGATCTTGGACAATAAGAGAGAGATGCTAATATGGGGCATGGCTGCTCAGGATGTGACTCAGTGTCTCTGTTTGAATCAGTGTTTTCCAAGCCTTAGTTTATGGTTAATTTCCCATCATAGTGATAATAAATGTTTATCTGATGTACTGCATTTGGAACATTTCAGCACCAAACTGGAACCCAAAGTAGAGGAAATGAAGGGCACAGGCAAATGTTACAAAAGTCACAAAATCATGAATACATAAGAGCCACAATAGTAGAGTTTCCATCCAAATGTACTGCAAAATGTAAGTTTAGCAAAACAATGTGAACTTGTTTGTGTTTCCTTTTTGTCCAGCTAGTTATCAGCTCACAGCTCAAACGCCTGATGATATGAGGTTACATTAGTGCCTATAGCATGGGCAGCTTACACATCTGGAAAGACACTATTCATGCTCAAAAGTATATGGTGGTTTTAGAGCAACATATGCTCCTATCCAGAAAAGGAAGACATTGCGTATTTTTGCAAGACAATGCTTAACCACATACCACTTCCATAACAACAGCATGGCTTCACAGTAGCAGAGTCTGAGTGCCCAATTGCAGTCCAGACCTGGCAACCAGTCTACTCACTTTACAGACGTTTACAGTTGTTAAAAAAAAGGGGATGCTACAAGGCCCTGTCCCTACTTTTTTGAGATGTGTTGCTGCCATCAAATTCAAAACGAACAAATATTTTCATGAAATAGTAAAATGTCTCAAATTAAACATCTGATATGTTATTTATGTTCTATTGTGAATAAAAAGCGGGCTAATGGTATTTGCAAATAATTGCATTCAGTGTTTATCTTTTACATAGCGCCCCGACTTTTTTAGAAATGGGTTTGTATACATACATTGAAAATGTGTATTTCTGCTGGGTTACTTTCAGTAGTTAAAATATATGTACACTGGACAGGTATGCTCATGCATAGAGATTGCTTATTAATGATGTAACTAAGGTGACTGAGATCTCAAAATGAACTCAATAGTAACTTCTGCTCAACAAATGCTAACAAAGTCTTGGTAAGGGTAGGGCTCTCTGTAGTGCCTCCACTCTCCAGAAACACACATCATGCAAAGTCACGTATATTTACAATAATAGTCATTAGCCAGATGCTTATGAGAACACAAGGTCAACAAGGAAATCTCCTTAAAGTAATTTCTACTGATGCATGTTGCAAACTAAATGTACAAGATTCCCATATTTTTTAATGCGGAGATAGATAATATGAGCAAAAATTGAAACAGTTGGTGGGAAAATATCAATTCTTTGACCCACTAAGTGGGTGAATGTTTACTTTGCCAGATTTTTCACATCCTCATATCATCCTTGGTTAAAACACTGCACAGGATTTATAAAGAGGGACAGCTGATGTACTGAGACTGAAGCCTATCGGAGGAAACCTGAAGGTTTACCTGAACTCATTCAGAATATCCTGTGCTGTACATTCACGCACATATACACACAGTGTCTCTCCTCATTGGCTAACTGCTGCTTGACAACCGGGGGGGTACCCGGGGGGAAAATCTTCTCATCGCCATGGCTACAGGGACCGGGGATGATGGCGACAGCATTAATTATTTTAGCATGGGGAGCGGCTGAGGTGGGACGTCAGTGGAGAGTCAATAGTAATTAAGCAGCGCCCGCTCTCACGTGTCACTTCCTGTGCCCCGGGTGTGTAAGCAGGAGGTCGAGACGTTCTCCTGTGATTACCGCGTGCTCACTTCCTCATCTGCGCTCTCATTAGTTTGATTGCTCGACTAAAATGATCAGCAGTGAAGTTGATTGAACCCATTTGGATGTCAGGTTTTTGGTGATTGCTGCTTTCTTCACTGTTTTCAGTTTTTCCTCTTCTTCTCTTTTTTGTTTGTTTTGATGAGGTCGTGTTTGCATTCTAATTTATTTTTTCTCTTTTTGCACCTGCAAAGTTTGGCTTTGAGTTAGTGTCCCTCATGTGCAATTTTATGGTATTATTGCTGTGCCAAACTGAAATGATTGAGCTGGCTGCACATCATGTTCCCATGGTCATTATTATATTTCTGTGAATGTCTGTTTGGTGCTGGAAAACAAAAACAAAAAAACAAAAAAACAAACAAAAAGAAAAATTACTTTAAACGATTCTGCAGCAAAAAAATATGAAAGAGAAGACTGGTTTGCAGGATTTTAGGTCACACCACAAGGAGAAAAATACAATTGATTTTATGCAGCCGCTAATGAAGACCTTCTGCACTGGAGTTCAAGCTGAAAACATAGAAATAAAGGAATAGTTCAACTTTTTTGGTTCAACTTTCTGAATGTGGTCTGATGCCTGAAACTGCCTCAGCCCCTTGATGATTCAGATTAACAAAATCTAGGCACCTCTTTTGGATCTGTTTTGCACTTTGAAGGCTCTAGGGTCAAATGAGAAACAATAAGTATGCATCATCTGGTTAGACTTTCATAAACACAGCAGTCAAGTTTGCAATGAAATACATGCATCTGTTAGATTTTCACATTTTCGCCTGCAGACACAAAAACATATTTTAATGAAAAACTTTCCACATCGGTACTATTTTATATCAAAAACCTGATTTAGCACTGAGTGACTTTTTCCTTCTCTTAGGATCAAATCTGTGCTAAAAGGAGCATGTTTTAAGTCCTTGTCAGGAGTTAAGAAAAGATTGACAAAGGTTCTGAGACAACAGTCTGAAGAAGACCTCCTGCACTGCTTTGATCAGTAGAAGACCTGAATACTGCCGTGTGTTGATGAAGAAGGGTAGTAACCTGAGGCAGAGGCTTTGAAAAATCCTCAGAGTGTGATTGGGTGACGTTCTGTCTGTCACATCTCTACGGGCCAATCAGCAACAGAGCAACAAAGCACGTGACATAGCTGCTAGCAACTGAGGAATAATGCGAAACATGGCGACTATAGACATGTAAGTGGTGGCTTTTGTTGTTTTTGAAAAGAGAACAACTCACTGCTGTTCTTTGTTCTTCTTTTAACAATGAAATGTCGTCAGGTTCTGATAAAACTGGCACTTTAGCAGCATCCACACTAATCTCTTCCTCCATAACTGCACCAGCTCTTGCTGCTGCTTGTTTACGTCACGACTCTGTCGTGCCTGAAAGTACAGCCCATCGTCACTGATTGGTCCTGTCACTTTTTAACCAGGCCCAAACAGTTCAGATGGGAGCTTAACAAGATGAATTTGCCAGTGAATAACAAGAAAATGGACGTATCCATCTGCTTTGCAAGGTCAGACCTGACGTGAACCTCATAGAGAATCTTCGGAGAAATGTCAAGACACCAGACTCAATATATTTTGGTTGTTCAAGGCAATAAAGCCTTATGGTTATCCATTGCTTGTGAACGTGATATCTTAGGGACACTGAGGGATTTTTGTCCAACTTAGGACAAATATCAACACTGAATCAAGGATAAAGTGTTTTGATTATGGAGGCCACAGTGCAGAGATCAGTGCATTAGTCCTCTTTTTCATCCCTAACCTGTGAACATGTATCTCAGGGATTTTTAAAACTTTAAACTGCCCACTCTTAAAAAAAATAGACAGGACAGGGTCAACAGAGTAGTATTACTACCAGTTGGTAGTTCAGCTAGCCTGGGTAACTATGAAACGTCATCATCAGAAGAAAGAAATTCAGGGGTTTTCTTCAGCTGGGGAGCACATTAAATAATCTGACACAACCAGGGAGTCCAGTTTTAAGATTTAATGATGGGCTATGAGTCATTCTGTATTTCTATGCACATTAAAATCAAGACCACATGTGTTTAACCCCTCCATTCACATGAAGCCATGGTTCATTTTTAGATCTGATGTGATATAGTGTGATGACACTGGCTTTAAAATTATTTTACGCTCAGAAGATTTTTTTCCTGTAAAACCGATGAGATCATCCCTCCAACAGAGAAGTCTTGCTCCATGTTTTATTCAGCGATGACATCATGTTACTGGAAGACTTTGCTTCTCTCTCCGATGAAGGTCGTGTGAGGCAGAAAGCCGGCTGAGAGCATGTTGTGAAAAACAGCCAAATTTGAGCTTGAAATCCTCTAAACTGCAGTTTTCTAGTTTGTGCTTCTGGTGATTTTCTCCAAACTTCTGTGAACCAGAAACCTTATCACACATTCTGTATCCACCCACACAGCAAAAACACTCACACACACATACACACCTACGCACATAAATTCACACCAGTTATCAGCTTTCCACATGGATAGACACAACGTGAACACACAGGCACTGGTGCCCCTCTGAAAATCTCTGCTGTGCAGTCTCAAACTTCTCAAACTGCTTTACGCCTCCTCACCTCCTGTCTCTACTACATCTCTGTGTATCCCTCCATCTCGCCATCTATCTTTCCATCCAACCATCCCTCATCTGTCCCCCTCTCTCTCCAAAACCTCTTCTCCAAATTTTGTGTGGTATTGGCACGACAGTTTCTCTTGGGAATTAAAACTCATGGAGAGCACTGTCATGGCCTTTAAGTTTGGCTGTTTTGTTAAGATGGAAAGAGACAGGACTGAGCAGACTTTACTCAAGTTTGAGAGTGGCGATATTAATTTGACTTGGAGGATCAGTTTGCATATTTCATATACTTAAACTGAATCAATAATCTAAAGCAGCGGTGTCCAAATGTTTTCAACTGAGGGCCACATACAGAAATATATATAATGATGTTGGGGCCACTTTAATATCCACAAGGTGATGTATATGAAAGTCTGTAAAACCATAATGGAGGTAAAGATATGCTTACATGAAAGTATCCAGCAGGAACAGCACATGTCCAGAGCAGAGCAGGTATCAACGACAACGGAATGACATGAATTAGGTCAGAATCAAATGAAGGAGGAGCTGGGATGGAGGAGGGTTACATGAGCAGCTTGCAGTGAGAGTGACAGAGCGTAGCCAGGCAAGAGCAGTTTAAAAAAAGCAGCATGAGAGCAACTGGCTAATAGCGCTGCCGTCAGCTGATGAGGGCTTGCATTAGCTCAGCTGATCTGGGCAGAACTTGACTCCATGGCCAGCCTGACCTAATGCTAAACAATATTATTGGTGCTGCTTATCGCTGCCAAAATCAGGGAGTTGGAGGTCCAGTTGCTTGTCAGTCAGTATTCCTGGCTACCGTTGCACCACAAAGACAAAAGAACACTCCAAGCAACTCAGAGAAAAGGCAATTGAAAAGTATAATGTTGTGTTCACACCAGACATGAGTAAAATCTTTTGCGTGAGTTTATTATATGCAAAGTCAATGTGAATATGCAAGTAGACGCAAGTTTGTCTCAGGTGGCACAAATCATGCAAATTGAGCGAGTTATTTTTGTGAATAAAGCGCTTTCACGCCCTGTTCAATGCACCATTAGCTTTATTTGCCTATTTGGGAGAGTTGAAAAATCTGAACTCAATCGAATCACTTGTGCTGCGATAGCCAATCAGCTTAGAGATGCTCCTATGATGTACGTAATTAACATCCATCACAGCAGGATCTCTTAAGGACCAACCTGGGGAAAGGAGGTTAATTCAACTAGGAAATCAAGGAGAAAATTGTGGAGTCTATCTGTGGCTACCCTGAGCAAAATTACACAATGTGCCTGTTCTGAAAGCACAGGAATGCAAAGGAGCTCTCTAGGAGGAAAGGGAGTGAGAAGGTCAGATCACCTGGTAAATTTTAAAAACATTTGCATGATCCTCTCAATGAAGTCAAGCATGTTTTTTGGCAACTGACTGAAACGCTGGATGTGGGAGAAAAATTCAGGCAAGTAAACTGCCTATATTCATATATTCAGATTTTCATGAAAAGGTGATCATTTGCATCTGGTGTGAACACAGGATATGTCATGAGATGGATAAAAAAAAATGTCAAAGGCACTGAACATCCTCCAGAATTCAGTTAAACCATCATTGAGAAAGAATTATAAGGAATATGGCACATGTGTAAATCTGTCTAGATCAGGCCATCCTCACAAACTGAGTGACCGTGCAAAAGGGGGACTGGTGAGAGAGGCCAGCAAGACTACTCTGAATAGGTTACAAGCTGCAGCAGCTGAGATGGGAGAGACTCTGTATACAACTGTTGCCTAGGTTCTTCACCAGTTAAAGCTTTATGGGAGAGTGGCAGTGGAAGGAAGTTCTGATGAGACCAAAATGGTACTTTCTGGCTGTAAGACAAGACGTTATGTCTGGTAGACACCACAATAACACCATCCCCAGTGTGAAGCAGAGTGGTGGCAGCATCATGCTGTGGGGATGCTTCACTGCAGCCGGCCCTGGAGGGCTTGTAAAGGCAGAGGGTAAAAATATAGGAAAGCCTTGGAGGACAGTCTTATTTGATCTGCAAGAGAACTACAGCTTAGAAGATATTTTTTTTTCCAGCAAGGACCTGAAGCGCACAACGAAATACACAAAAATGGTTTAAAGACAACAAGGTGAATCCAGGAATGGCTGAGTCAAAGCCCAAACCTCAACCCAATAGAGAATTTGTGGCTGGACTTGAAAAGCACTGTTCACAGCAGCCTGTACAAACTGACAGAGCTTGAGCAAAAAGAATGGAGTCAATATTTAGACTGTCACTTATTGGCATTACATATTTTTATTCAATTAACATTGCTTTTTAGGAATCTGCTTTCAGTTGACATTGAAGAGATTATTTTTATGTTTTTGTCAAAAAAAAGCCAAATTATATTAACCCTGACTGATTCATAAAATCAATAAAAGGGCTAAACATCCAAAGGGGGTGAATACTTTTATAGGCACTGTCAAAATTCAGCAATGAACAAAGTGGACTGTGAGTTAAATCAAAGCAAACAAGCTGTAGGGTGAAAATGCTGAGACTGCAGGCTGGTTCATAGTGGGTCAATAGTTCTGCTATGTAGCTTGGAGCCAGACCCATACATACTTTAAAAGTCAAAGGGAAAATCTTGAAATTGATTCTTAAAGTAAGATGGAAAAATAAATAGAAGCACATCTTACATACTGATTTTTCCAGTTAGGTTTGTATACAACACTATAAATCTTACATAAATCTGTTATATTAACCAGGAGTTGGTATTTTCATCAAGTAACTTTTATGTTATTAATGAAAAACCAACAGTCATTTACATCCTCTGAATCGTCCACTGGCAGTAAGGCCATAGATTAGGACATCGAACGCTCTCCACGTGGACTTTCCTTATCTCTCCTCTCCCCTCCCGTCTCATCTCTCCTGTATCTGCTTGGCACCATCTGTCCTTCATTTGAATAAATGCCACAGGTAGTTATGTTGCATTTTTCATATCGCTGCCTGAATATCTGCCACAGGTCTTTTGGATTTCGTCTTCATGTGTGAACACTCAGAGGACGACACTATCGGGACATAAAACGACCATCTGGTGCTCTCTCTCAGATAAATATCAAACACGTACATCACACAGAACATCACAGGTACAGTGCTGGCAGCATTGGTTTAATTTTTTTTAACAATTATTTTCAAGATTCCTACTGAACAGGGCTAAATTAAGTTAACAGAATTAATGCTACTCGTTGGATGAGGTGAAAATCTTCCAAAATATGAATTTGCTGCTGACTTCTGTTGTATTCGCACTTGACTGAAGTCAAAGCCAGACGTGCAAACAGAGATACCTTTGTCTGGCTAATATGAAACGATTGTGCTTTACAATAAAATGCCTTTGTGTGTTTATGCCTGCCTTGAGTATGATTAGTTTTTGCTATATAAGATGGCACACAGAATATTCATCAGCCCAGCGGTGACATCTGCAGTGTTTAGTAGCCAAGCATCCATCTATTCTCTATCTAAGAGCGTATCTGCATGGGTTTTTGTGTATATGTATCCTGCTGTGAAGAACCACAGGCTACAAAATCTGTCTTGTTGGAAGGATGGCTGCAGGTTAGGGAAGAATCTGAAACAGAAGACAGAAAGCTTTTTAATTCCATATGAGCCCAGGCAGGAGCGGTATTATTTTTTTCCGCCTCTTCCTCCACTGTTGTCCCTCAGGAAAATCGGCGTGCGAGTGTGTATGTGTGAGTGTGTGCAGCCACCTGCTGAGCAGTGCATAGAATCTAGACGGGGATTTCGGCGTCAATACTTCAGGGTCTGTCTGATAAGCTTGGCCTAAGGGGAGAAACTAAACCAAAATAACAACCCAGAGACGGAGGGAGCTGCAGGAGGAAAAAAGCATGTCGAGGGACAAAGATGACAAGACAGCACAATACTGGAAGTATATTTAGGTATGGAAATGCTCCGATCCTTTTAATTTTTTTTGTCATAGGTGGAAAAAATCCATACTGGTGACTAAAAATAAAAACAAAATAAGACTGTAAGGCAGCTCAGTTATGCACACACTAGAATGGCTTATCAGATAGAAATATGGGTTTTGGTCAAACGCCATCATTACATGTTACCATGCCTGATGACAGACATGGAATCTGCTTAGCAAGGCTATGCTGTAGGCCTGTGCATAGGTTTGAGGGCTGTGCACCTACAGCACATGCTCTGGCAAAAAATAAAGTCCAGAAGTATATATGGTGGAAGTTCTTTTTTTATACAAAATAAAATCATAAAAGGAAATGGCATTGAACATGATATGACATCCCTGAGATTTCCTTCAGAATGACATGCTGTTTATGTACACGTTGTACTACAGTCAGACTATTTAATCAACTCAGAATCACAGAAGCTGGACATCCTAAACAAGTCTGTTTCTTAGTTTGATTTTGATGTTTTACCAACATTTCTTTGTTAAAACATACCTAATTAGGTTTGCAGATCATTTATGAACAATGGGAGACATGAAAATTGGACACTGGTTTCTAAGACTCCCTATGGCTGCTTCATCACAGCTGGACAGTGAGTCCTCTAACTGAATTTAAATTTAAAAAATAAAGTTTGTCATTTCCCTTCGGAGCAAAAACATCTCTTAACAATCCCTCAACAGCAGGACAACATAATTTGTCAGTGTCTTTCCAAACTGCAAATCACCCTTTTAAAAAATATCTGGTTTTATTTTTTGACTTAGACTGAGGTTAGGGTAAGCTTTCTGATTACAGGAACAATCATATTTGTAAAAGAAACACAGATTTTAAGCTGGAGGAAACAGAAAAAAGCTCTCCCATCTTGAAGTCTGCTGTTTTTTTTCACCAATAAATCAGCTGAGCCTCCTCCCTCTGCAGACTCTTTTATAACACATGTGACGTCCTCCTTTGCTCCAGACAGACACTGGACATAATTCTTAGTGCTGCCAGACACCTTTGTAACTTTGTTTTTATGTCTGTTACTGAAATGACTTATGATGTTGTTGTTTCTCTTTGGCAGACTCCAGCTGAATCATGATTCAGCCTCTTTGGAGGACACTGGAGGTAAGAATTAGCCTGGTTTGTGATAAACAACAGAGGGCTCTGATTAAATTAAGCAACAAATAAAAGTCACTGACAGCTGACTGCTAATGCAACTGCTGTGGAAATGTGTAGTCTGTTAAGCAACAGCCTACAAAAATTATAAGTAATGCATCATATAATAATAGTTAGGGTTATAATACTATCAGTTTTTGTATCTAGAATTAGTTATTTTTCTGTCACTTGGTGTAATTAGCACTTCAAGAAGGCATGCTAGCCGAGCTAATGTTAGCTAAGCTTGTTTTAGAGTTATGCCAGGGCGAGCTTGGCCAGTTATTACAAGAATTTTTAAAGCTGGAAAGTTGTTTCATCTTAGATACAGTTTATAGCATTACTGTATCAAATGATCCTGTTTTGTTATGTAACATTAACATCACTGCTAGCATAGAGTAGCATAACATGCCAAAGCTAGCAAGAAGGCAACAATCCATGTTAGACCAGCAATAATTTCTTATTGAGCGGTGTTGTTTTAATTATTCTGAAATTAAGATGATTTTTAATGTTAAAAACTGAAAGTTAGTAAATGTAACAGATAAACACAATGTTTTTCCATTTCTATTGTGTAAACACTCCTCAGGTGGAGCGATTCGCCAAGCTAACACCATCCTAGCTTGTTTTCAATGTACTTGGACTGTTTTGAGGGTCATGCAACAGGGCTCAACAGTGTGGTTCTGGGAGTAAAAATCCCGTTTATTTTCTCCATAGATTTGATGATTAACTTTGCTTTCAGAAGTATCCAAGTTAGACTTACCGTGAGCTGCTTGAGAGTGAAATTATCAAATGCTTCTGAACAAAGGATAGTCAGATATCAACGTCATTTTAAAGTAAACATTGTCAATTCACAATCTCAGTCAAAAATACTGCAATACCCACAATTCTTGACTGGTCAACTCATAGCTAGCTAAACTGTCAGTTAGCCCATGTCATATATTTAGGCTGATTAAAAAAGTTTAAAGGATATTCAAAAGTGATGAGGCTCAAAAGTTAACTGTTTTGAATTGACAATATCAGAGCAATTAATTTTTTCAACCCCTCAAGACAAACTGTTTGCCAAGCTAACATCACATATGTTCCTTCTTGGTACTTAGCTTATTTTAGTTGCAATGATTAGGTGTACTTAGCTTAGATATACATAAATAACATCAAACAACCACATTTTTAGAGGCTGTATTGCTGCTTTATATGTACATTGTACTGTATCAGTTATAAGGTATACCAGTAGAGCTCAACAGTGTTTTTCACACGGTGGCTCTGTGGTCCAGAAGTAAAAAATTGTCATTCAAATCTCCCATAGACGTTTTGTTAAATCCTTATGTCATCACTGTTAATGCATGAATCAGGGTAATCAGCTACCTGCATATGTATGACTATCAAACATTTGATTTTGTACAAAAACAGTTTTAAAAAAAAGGCAAAAGTACAAGACTGTGCACATATTTTTTTTACAGGGATGAAGGAACAACAAATCCCATAATCCATTGTGATTCCATTGATTTGCTGTCAGGGTAGTTTTTCAAGAACAATATAACTTTTCTGTGCTCTAATCTTCGTTGTAGGATTTAAATTTTACATGCTAACCCTAGATTGAGGATTTATTGCTTCATGCCATGGCAGCATGTAATGTCATTATCACAGTCAACAGTCTTCAACTGTGGGCACCGTTTCCACCAATCACAGACGTCACTGTGACACCCAAGGATTTTGAATAGTGTGGTATTTTTTGGCAGGGATCATGACTTAACTGTTCTTTTTTGAAGAGCTTGATTTCTTATAAACGTATGTGTTCTACAGGACCAGTCATTGATTCACACTAAAGAAGCTTGTGGTAAGTCTACCTTGGATATTTCTAAAAAAATATGACTAATAATCAAATTCCCTATGGAGAACATTTATTGGGTGTTTACTTCTGCAACAACACCCTATACTCAAATCTTAGAATGATAAAGTGGGAAGGGGAAAAGCACATGGACCTAACTACAAATGGCTGGAGTTGAAACCTTTTTAGGATGAAAACAACAATAAGTTGTGCAGTTGGTGATAGTTCTCACCATGATCAACCCTTTAACAGCAAAGAGAAGTGTAATGCGTGGAATATAAAACAAGCTGCTTTATAGAGAATATGATGCAGCTTTGCAGACACTCTTGGATTGTATTGAACTGGAGGCCAGCTGGTGTGCTGCCTGAAAAAAACTGCCTCTGAAGTGAAGATGTGATCAGAGTGAAATGTTTCAATCTGTGAAGCGATTTGTAATTTCCACCTCTACTTTAATCTACTCAACAAGACCTGAGGATGGGGGCCGCTCTGTGTGTGTTTTGGCGGGTGGGGTGATCCTGAATAATTCAACTGTTCTGCCCAAATTCAGTGGTGAAGCCAGGCAGAAAGAGGACAACATGCAGAGAGTGAGTGTGGGCAGGGGGCGGGGGGTTGGTGTGTGAGAGTGTGTCGAGGGGCAGCAGAGAAGGTCAGACATGTTGGGGGATTGAAATGGGATTTCTTTTCCTTCGGCCCTAAAAAGGTGCAGAAGAGACACAGCACTGAAATTGGGTCAAGGAAATGGGTGAAGGTGAGTGTACCCCCCCCCCCCAACCCAAATAGACACACACACAACACAAACATGCACACTGTGTATGCAGGGGGTCTAGAGGAAAGCCCACAAAGTGGTGGAGAGTTCACCCTGAAATAATCGGCCACTTATTCCTGGAAAAACCCTGAAAAAGCACGTAACAAAAAGGACTGGAAGCATGTGAAACAAATACACAACATTGGCCTTTTTTTATAATATTCATTTCTTTATTATTAATACTGGATTAAAAAAAAGCTCAAGTGGTTGTTGAAAGCGCTTAAAATCAACCATATAACCATTCATGTTAAGACTATTTTTGTCTCTCTTCTGCAGTGTACATAAAGTACTAAAATAAAGTAGTGTCCCTGTTACCTAGCTGTATCCAGTATCCATGGAAGCAGTTATAAATGTTTGTGTGGCTTTCTCTTTGTGTGTCAGCTTTATTATCTCCAAAGAAGAAGAGACAAGCTCACGGTGAGACCATCAGGAAACAAATAGTGTTCTGTACCAATTGTACCTTTTAGTTCATGAGGAGTGACATGCTGAGAGGATTCAGAGGACGAGTGGCGGTGATAGGACCTCTATTCAGAGAGTTAACATCATGAGTCCTGCTGGTAAAGGCCAAAAAACTAGAGAAACCAAACCCACTTCATTTAGAACAAGACTGTAAATGCTTGTATTTGCTGACATTCATTTAAAAAAGTATGCAGTGAGGTACAAGGTCACTGCAGACTTATATATTGTGAGGTCACAGAGACCTTTGACCTCCATAATTAAATCAGTTCACCCTCAAGTCTGTTTGTTTGTGCCACATTTTTTTTTTAAATCCCTCAATGCATACTAGAATGTGTGCCCAAGGTTTGCAGTCACAGTGAGCTAGACCTTATCTGACACACCAGATTAGACTGTTTCACATATCCATTGCATTTCCCAATCATCTGAAAAACGTCCCATACAAAGCGTCTGGGACATTTTGAAAACATTCTCAGTGATCTGACAAATGTTGTGTCAGCTACAATCATGACAGCCCAATCAGAATGACAAGACTAAATGAGGTAGTAGGCGCGGCAGCTCTGGTAGCAACCTGAGCTCTTATGTTGTGTTCACACAAGACGTGAGTAAAATTATTTCACAAGTTAATTACATATAAAGTCAATGTAAAGAGAGAGGGAGCCTTCACCATCAGTCCATGTATGATGAGAGTGTTCCTGACTGAAATATCTGTGGCAAATGTTTGTGAATTAACAGGGCTGGTCTAACCCATGAAACTCCAGGGCTGAAAATGAGTCCCCCTCTGCCAGCCTGGTCATTAGTAGACAAGGAAAATACTTTCTAAAATCAGTTGTCATGACTTTTCGTTTGACACATTTAACTCAAGATAAGATGCATCTAGAACGGTTTGCAACCGAGTGTGAAGGGGCTGGGATGAGAATCAGCACCTCCAAATCTGGGGCCATGGTCCTCAGTTGGAAAAGGGTGGAATGCCCTCTCCAGGTTGGGAATGAGATCCTGCCCCAAGTGGAGGAGTTCAAGTATCTCAGGGTCTTGTTCACGAGTGAGGGAGGAATGGAGCGGGAGATCAATAGGCGAATCAGTCGTTCTATGTTCCTACCCTCACCTATGGTCATGAGCTGTGGGTTGTGACCGAAAGAATGAGATCATGGGTACAGGCAGCTGAAATGAGTTTCCTCCGTAGGGTGTCTGGGCTCTCCCTTAGAGATAGGGTGAGAAGCTTGGCCATCCGGGAGAGACTCGAAGTAGAGCCGCTGCTCCTCTGCGTTGAGAGGTGCCAGATGAGGTGGCTCGGGCACCTGGTCCGGATGCCTCCTGGACACCTCCCTGGTGAAGTGTTCCGGGCAAGTCTCACCGAGAGGAGGCCCCAGGGAAAACCCAGGACACGCTGGAGAGACTATGTTGCTCGGCTGGCCTGGGAACGCCTTGGGATTCCCCGGGAAGAGCTGGTCAAAGTGGCCGGAGAGAGGGAAGTCTGGGCTTCCCTGCTTAGGCTGCTGCCCCCGCGACCCAGTCTTGGATAAGTGGAAGAAGATGGATGAATGGATGGATAAGATGCATCATACAAAGTCACAAAGTCATCCACAGCTGGTCAATGGTGCCACTCTTCCCAATCAGGAAAGCTAACCCACCATTTCCACATATGATGACCACGCCACGCTCAAAGTGCTGCAGGTTTGCTCTGACCAAAGGTGAGCAATTGCCCACTGGAGGAGTGTCAAGAGCGCTGCGCCGTGGCATGCAGCCCTGATCACGGGAGAAGTGCGACTTCACACAGGAATAGTATGTCATCAGCTGACTATTTTACCTTTTGGGATTAATTTATCATCGTTTCTGGTTTAAGTCCATGATATTATTGCTTTTGTCATTGGGTGAGTACATAAGGAAGTTAAAAGGTTAATGTTTGCTCAAAGGATCTGTGGTTTTACTTAAAATTCTTTCGCTAAATGTCCTCAAAAGTTCACTTTTCCTTGTCAATGGCGTCGTTGTAGCTCTGTGACCCGCTGACCTCTTGGTGACCTTTGCCCCTGCTTAAGGATGAGACGTAACATTGATATAGAGATGATTTACGATCAGGAGTTGGTGCATTGTGTTGTATTTTAAAAGGACAGGATATTCTATGCTTGTGGCTTCCTGTTTGGAGCTTAATGGTCGACTGGAATTGACGCGGTTTGGCAGCTGCAAGCACTGAAAATAGACCTGCAGCACATCTCGAACAAAGCAAAGCGGCGCTCCAGGGGTGTGCAGGTGCCAGACTGGAGCATGGGCGTGGTCGCTGTATGTGGAAATTGGAGGTAACGATGACTGTTTTATTGTTAGCCTTTATTACCATTGCCCCTAATATAACCTGAGTTTGGCAGTGTTAGCATCTGAAAATGTACAGAATAAAACCTAAAGTAGAGTTATGCTAATGTAATGTGTGTCTGGACCATTCACATCACCATACACTGAGCTTAATCTAGTGTGGCTTTAAAATGCTGTTTGAAGAGTCACCCTGTTTTCACCCCAAATATTACCTTCACGAACACAGGAAATGTGTTTTTTTTCAGTAAAGGAACAGGGCTCATCATAAAACACACCACACTAGCCTGTGCGTATTTCCACAGTGCTGTGTACGTGTGTTGTATATGTGTGTGTGAGTTACTCTGGGTTTACTTTGTGTGTATGTGTGACAGTGACAAATGGCAGCATCCAGGGTTCATCAGTGAAGTGGTTGCTGCTTTGTGTGCCTGATGATAGCGAACAATCACTGCTATGAGACTTAAAATGACTTGTAATTACATCACGTATTTCATAACAAGGTCCTGAGCTCAACACACAGCCAGATTTGTTTTTAAGTCACGTTAACATCATCACATCATCACTGTGGTGGCACTGACAAACGACTGAGTGTGCACAATACTCAGCATGGGCGGCCTCAGCACGAGCTCTAATTCAATTTAGTCCAAATTTGTTCTAGCGAGCTGCTCATTAAGTTGAAGGTTTGTTTGTCTTCAGAAAACATTAGCTGAAAGTAGATCTATACGCTGTAATTGAACTCCTGTGTAAACTAGGTGAACACAAACTCATCATTCAGAGTAATGACTTTGATCCATTTCTCTGATAGTAATAGATAAGACAAACAGGAGGGGACCCTGACATATGAAGATAATTAATGTCACACCAGAAGACAGAGCAGTGGCCAAAAACTCCTGCTGAACTGCATGTGTTGACAGCTCCTCAAGCTTCCGTCCCCTCACCAAACAAATTAAATTAAGGAGATAGGAAGCTATTAAAAAAGCAATCTGGGAGTTTGTCTTTTTTACCTGATGGATTAGAGGTGCAAAGCAACTTTTGGGTATCTAATTACTTCAGCAGAAATGTAAAGTTTAACGTGACTCCAAAAACACAAACAGGAACAGAAAGCACTGAAATTGAGCTAACATGTTTCACTGGGAACACCTCTTGCAGATCATGAATTATGTTACTCTAAAACAGTTTTTGTCTGTCCATGTTGACAATGTGAATGATTTTCTTTCCAGTTTTCTTGATTTGGGAATCAAATTAACATAGAGAGATGATGATCTTTTAGATTAAGAAATATGCAAGAGTACCCTGACACGCCAGATGGATTTGTTTCACACATCCATCTGGAAAACCTCTCATACACAGTGTATGGGAAAGGGCAGAGCCTTTGAAAAAATCCCCGGAGGGTGATTGGGCGAACGTTCTGTCTGTCACATCTTTACTGGCCAATCAGAGCAACAAAACACATGCCGTAGCCGCTACCGAGGAGTACATCCATAGAGAACTGCATTAATGCAAACCATGGCGACTACAGACATGTCAGTACACAACTTTTGTCGTTTTTGCAAAGAAAACAACTCTCTGCTTTTCTTTGTTCTTCTTTTAATGAAGAAATTGCGTCAAGTTCTGATAAAACTGGCGCTTTAGCAGCATCCACGCCAATGTCTTCCGCCATAATTGTACCGGCCTCTTGTTGCTGCTTGGTTACGTCACGCCTCCGCCTCTTCCAAAATTACTGCCCCTCATTGCTGATTGGTCCTGTCACTTTCTAACCGGGTCAGACGGGAGCTTTGCAAGATGGATTTGCCAGTGAGAAAAACGGAAACGGGCGTATCCATCTGCTGGTTATGCAATGAATTGAACACATCACCAGGTCTAACAGGGTGGGGGTGAGGTTAGTGGCTACATCGAGTAACTGGTAGTAGACTGCCTGTTCAACTCTGCTAATTAGCTGGTACCCTGACTCGAGCATTGTTGAGCTAATATTTTACATGCTAAAGAACCTGAAACTACACATGAATTGTGCCTTCAGTCCATTCTTCCAGCATGCACATTGTACACCTTTGTTCAGTGAACTGGACTTGACTGAATTGGGCCCAGGTCCTTTATATCAAACCACCCTAGGTAAATTTACAAATGAGTCCTGGAGACATTTTCTAGCAACCCTTACTCGGAAGAAGCAAAACATTCTGAACCCCTGTCTTAATTTTGGGCTCTCCTGTTTACTCAGTGCCCTCTTCCCCAGGTCCTTTATGGATGTCTCTCTGGGGTTTATCGTATTTGACTCACCTCCTGACATTGTTACATCCACACTTGTCTTAATTTTGGGCTCTCCTGTTTACTCAGTGCCCTCTTCCCCAGGTCCTTTATGGATGTCTCTCTGGGGTTTATCGTATTTGACTCACCTCCTGACATTGTTACATCCACACTCTTGAACCTTTTAAGAGTGAGGCACCACAACAACATTTCCTCAACACGATTACAGCTCGTTTAGTGCTGTGTCTATCAGGCTGCAAAGATTTTATCTGACAAGTATGGACAACTTCTTCTTTCCCCCTGCTGCTGTCGGCTGTCAGCGAGAGCATCAAGCACAAGGCCAGAAGACTTTAGGTTAAAAAATGACGACGCGCTTAAATGCACATTGAGTTCAATAGAGTGTCTCTTATGATTCTGGCATCAGAGCAAAGTGTTTCACTCTCATCGCTTGTCTGTCAGCAGCGAGAGAAAAAAACAGGATGTAAGATACAATAACTGTCACTGAAGCAGCAAGAGCTAAATCACTGGTTCTCAACTGGTGGGTTGGGACCAAGAATGGGTCACGGAGTTTGTTTTGGTATGTCTGGAAAAGTACTGTAGAAAAAAAGCATGATGTACAGAACTCCATATATTTTATTTTACTCCATTTTCCCATGGTGAGATGTCAGTTTTGGTTATTGTCATCAGATCTCAACTTATTTATCTCGTTATCTTGTAACAACAAAGCTGGGTTTTCAGGATAATGTGCAGATTTCTCAAGATGTTTAGAAAACCACCAACATTTGCATGCTATCACAAGAAACTGAGTAAAAACAAATTGTGTGCATGCATGTCCTCTAGAGGTGCTGATGAAATCAACTGATGTAACAACTGCAAAATATTAGTTTAAACAATTCTGAATCCATTTAGAAAGTCCAAAACTCTACATTTCTTTAAAAATGGCCGACTTAATTTCAAATGAAATACATTCTACAAAGAGGCTAGTTTTAGCACAACAAATTCCAATTTCATTATTTCCTCTATGCACCGTCTACAACTTTCCAGTTTTTGCAGGAGTGTTTTCGAGGCTTTTTAGCTGCACTGTTAGCATTAGCAGCACTAGCTCTCTACAGTGTTTAAACAGATGTGTAAGAAATACTGACTTATGCCTAGATTTAATATCTAAAGACCCCATAAAGTCACCCAGGCTCACTAGAAAAGCCTTCTTGAGGGCTATGAAGGCATGGATAGCATCATTATAATGGCACAACAGCAGACTGAAAAAAGTAAGTGGCTATGATTTAATAATAATAATAATAATACATTTTATTTATAAAGTGCTTTTCAAGAACTCAAAGACACTGTACAAAAATAATACAATACATTGCACAAAAAGCCAAAACAGGACAATATCACAATCAAACAAACAAGCAAGCAGTTAAAGTGACAAGACAACAAAAGAATCAAACATTGAAAGCCATTTTAAAAAAGTGTGTTTTGAGCAGTGATTTGAATGTGGATAAATCCGTTCAGTCTTGGATATGTTTAGAGTGAGATTGAGTTCCAGAGGGAGGGGGCAGCTATGGAGAAGATTCACACCCCAAATGACCTCTCTAGGTTTCTGTAATCACATGCTTTTTAAAAATGCATGTTCCCTCCTGTCTCTTTATTCAGTGAACTGTTTTGTTTGATCTTGAGTACAATCTGCAACATTTCTCACTATTTAGATTCTAATTGGTTTAATATTTTTTGAAATTTGGGTAAAAAATTCTCATGAAGGAGGTGGTGGAGGGTCCTGGGGCTAAACCAGTCAAGCACCACTGAGCTAAATAAACTCTCTGCTATTTAATAAAGCAAACACATGACATTAATGCTATGAAAATATGTAGACACACATACACACCCCTAATTTCCCTCTGTAATTTAGGACGCAATTTGCAACACAAGCTAAAGCCACCAGCAAGGTCCATTAATCTGTTCCAGTTAGACCACTTCCTCCCTCTCTCCCTCTCTCTCGTTCTCTCCCTCCCTCTCTCTTTGGGTCTGTGTGAGTGCGTCTCTGCTTGTATTGATCTCTGCTGCTCTCTGTGTCCATTAGTGGCCCAGGAGGCAGACGCTCTGTCTCTCAGCAGTGTGTGGGGGTCTGTATGAAGGTTTATCAGATACTCATCAAACACTGCAGACTTCGCCACAGCAGACGCCTCGTTTTGAAAATGTCACCATTATAAAAAACCTTTTAAGAGATGATTTAAGATAAGCGCCTGAGTTTTTTGTCAATAACGTGTCAAGTGTAATAACTGAAAATGTAAGAAACCTGATTAAGAGACCATCATTCTGGAGTCGAGTACCTCTTAGATTGAATTAATTCTGCACTCTAATAAAATTCTGATGAACTGATATTTGACTAAGACTGAAGTAAACAAGTCAAAGAAACCAAGGGTGTTTATTATAATCTTTATTTAAAAGCCGAATGTTAAGGAAATATTAATGTGTAGTCCTGAAACGACTAATTAGATTATCAATAGCCTAAGAAAGAAACCGCAAAGTTTATAAGTATATATTAACCAGACAAACATCCGATTTTTTATGCTTTTGGGTTCTGAAGTGTAATGATCTGTTCCACTTTTTTGGGGGGGATCATCATAAATTTTATTCATTTTCCATTTTTACAAAACAGAGGCTTCTAATCCATCATAACATATCTTTAAATAGCTACAGCTTGAAGATATCAGTCCAAACAACAGCAATATCTGTATAATATTCTGCTCGAAACTCTAATTTATCTGGTGCAGGAATGTATTTTGGTTTTGGAAGGGATCTGGACTATCAGTGCTAATTGGCCCCTAGCAGGAAAACCATAGATACACGGAGTAGATTGCATTGCACCCCTGCAGTAACCTCTGGTCTTAAAAAATGAAGCCAATGCAGATCTGCAGATGATGCAGATAATCCACCACGGACTGGCTGCAAAAGCCTTGGCAATCACGTGCAGACTCATTCATAAACATCCATTTTTACATCAGAAATGAACACGTGTAAAGTATGGATGCACTAATGCATCGGGTTAACAATGGTATCAGCTGATATTGGCCGTTTGCAAATAATGTGGCATGAACAGATACACCGTATGGACAAAAGTATTTGAATGCTTGACCATTACACCACCAGGGAATGTAAAGACATTGTCTTCAAATACGTGGACTTTAATAAGGAGTTGGCCACCCTTTTGCAGCTTTAACAGCTTCCAATCTTCTTTGAAGGCTTTTCTCAAGATTTTGGAGTGTTTCTGTGGGAAACTGTTTCCATTCATTCTGGAGAGCATTTATGAGCCCAGGCACTGATGTTGGATGAGAAGGCCTGGCTTGCAATCCCTGTTCCAGTTCATCCTAAAAGTGCTTTGTGGGGTTGAGGTCAGGGCTCTGTGCATGCCAGTCAAGTTCTTCCACACCTCATTAAACCATTTATTCATACTCCTTGTTTTGTACACTGGGGTGCAGTCTTGTTGCAATAGAAAATGGCCTTCCTTAAACTATTTAATAAAATTAATAATTCCACCACTGATGGCAAATTAAAGGGCTATTCAATTGGAGGCGCTTGTCCAGAGGTCATTTTTAGTGGCCCTTTAATTAGCATACTTATGCTTAAAGATAATTTTTGATAATATAATAATATGTTTATTGTGTTTGTATGATACAAATACAATAAAGTCACATTTATTTATTTACCAGTACCACCTCACAATGGACCACAGGCAGACTAGCTGTGCTCTACAGTACAGCCAATCAATCAATCAATCAATCAAACTTTATTTATAAAGCACTTTTCATACATAACATGTAACTCAAAGTGCTTTACATAGACAAAATAAAAACATTGCCTCAAACCCACCCACCCACCACCACCTTTTGCTTAACATAGACAATTAAAGTCATTCCCTCACACCCACACACCCGCAACCACCCTATCCCATTATCAATCACTCCACAGACAACAGTTACATGTGCACCCACTCACACACACTGTTTCACAAACATGCACACACACACACACACACACACTAAAATAGTGGACATTAGGCTGAGTACAAGGGGTCCAATGGGGGTCCTAATTAAAGAACTCTCCACTTTGGCATCTCAGCAAACACGTTTTGGCTCTGTGGACACATCCTTGTGAGCACAAGCCAATAAACCAGAGAAATGTTTCTACTTTAATAAAATAAAAAAGATGCAGAGAACAGAGAACTCAACAGCAAATGGACAGAGAATCTGTATCTATATTTGTTTTTGCGAGGCCTGTGTGCTGCAGTGAGTGCATATTGGTGTGCAAGGAAACAACTTAAGTCATTTCAAAACAGCTGACTCCAGGTGGGTCTGATTTTGCCAAAAGAAGATTAATGAAAGGACCTAAAAGTTAGGAGCAAAGACATGGCACCCTTTTTGGCTTGTACAGGACACAACAACTAAATCAGCATCACTACTGCTGGCTGGCATCCATCATTCCAACCGACCATCCATCCACCCAGCCACCCACCCATCCGTCCGTCCGTCAGTTCAACAACCAAAAAACCAACCAATAATGTATGTCCTATAATATCTTTCAGACATGTCATGTTACACATTATTAAAGATTACAGCTGGATAATAAAATGAAGACATTAGCAAAGTTACAGTTACGTCTCAGAAATCCAGAAGGATGTTAGCTGCTATTGTTTCAGGGGTTGCTGAGATAATATTTAGGGTGCTAAGGCACATCTTTAAAAACACCTAAAGTGGAAAGAATCCTGGCCACCAAACACTTACTATCAAGGCCCTGATCCCAGCTCTGGCTCCAGTAGAGTGTAACAGGAGCTAGATGAGGCGGTTCAGGCATCTGATAAGGAGGACTCCTTGGATCCTTCCTTTGGAGGTCTTCTGTCACATCCAACTGGGAGGAGACCAATGGGAAACCCTGTACTTGCTGTAGGGATTATTTAACCTTTCTAGCCTGGGGATGCCTCAGGAGTTGGAAAATGTATCTGGGGAGAGGGATGTCTGGGTCAACAAGCTTCCAGCCCCACTTGGACGAAATTGGAAGGACTGATGGATGGATATTATTGCAGTTCTATGGTAATGTCTCCGTGCTTTCAATTTTTTTCAGCTCTGGCCTGTGAGCTGAATAAAGAAGTGACTGAAATTAAGCATTGGTCTCAGATTAATTTTTTGCTATATTTTTATTAGATGCTTTTACATACCAACACAAATATGTTTATTTCTCCTTTTATAGATGCCCATAAAGAAGTTCCTGATACAGGTAAAGCAATACCCAAAGAGCATTTACATCACAGCGAACACTCATTGACAGTCTTTGTATAAGTAAATCTATCTTACAAGTGGCCCTCAGCCAGAAACAAACAGCCCATCTTAAGTGGACATGATGTTTTCCCTTGACCTAATACAACACGTATCGACCATTTCGCCTATTTATCTGAATGCACCAGTGGCGTGTCTGAGTGAGGGAGCGAGAGAAAGAGAGGGAGAGTTAGATACAGCACTTAAAACACAGCAAATATTCAGAGCAGCTACAAGAGGCTCATTAAATTTTGATGCTCTCCTCTCTCTGCAGCTCTTATCCAAGGTAATGGAGGCTAATTAGTGCTCACACATACACAGCGTCGTTAATGGGGAGTAACAGAACCTGTCCTCTTGATTCACATGACTCTCTATGCTTCCTCTACCGGAGGACAAAAAAAATAGTGCTGAATACTTAAACTGTGTCCACCAAAGCAAAGTCTGTGATCCGTATGAGAGTCAGGAAGCGTGGATGTTTTCTGCAAGTAAACATCTAAACATGTTCCTTCAAGGCCTTTTAGCACTGCAGCGCTTTTTACGAGACACATTAGGGAGCTAAAGAGGTTTACCTGAATATGAAAGCAGGAACTTAGCTCAAGTTGAATGTTACTGTCCAGAAAGTTTGCAAACACTGCAACTGAAGGTTAGCATCGCATTGGTGTACTGCAGTTGAATTCACCACTTAAGAAATCTTGGCTTAACGAAAGCTCACGTTGAAGTATTTTGCATTGCAGCCCGGGATGCTTTGCCTTAAAATAAACTAGAGATTATTGACAACTTCTGCTTAGGTTTGCTCTAATCATTATTAAATATTTAACAAAGCTTTGGCCATGCATGTAATGGATATCACCCATATTTGTGACAGAGCACAATTCGCCATATTCATGGACACTATTTCTAGTGAGTGAAGATCAGAAGCTGTGATGTTTTATCTTATGGTTGTATTAAAGGTTAAACTTCTCTGTTGCTCTTATTGAAATGGGTGAGGATAAAGGAAGGAGGGAGTTAAAAGGGCATCAGGAGTGTTTGACAGGAATATTTCCTTGATTTTCTTTATTTACCTCACTAAACAGAGCCTGTTACTTTATGAAATGGGGATAGCTGTGCATTTAAAATATCCACATACCTGATTGAAAGTTGTGCCCTGACGTGTCAACATGAAGGTAAAACTTTTCATCTCACTAGGGCTGGGCCCAGCCATTTTGGCGTTCATGGCAAGATTCCAGTTTGGTGCCTCTCCCCCCATGCACTTCATCAGCACCTTGGAGAAAAGTTAATAAAGTTAACTTGCTAATATGAGCACAAGATTTTTTGTTTTGTTTTCTTTAGTAAAAATCATTTTTTAATGAAAAATGTAAAACAGGAATCCAGAGTTTTCACATAATGTGAGATAACTACAAAGTTATGATATGAGGATATCACTGGGCCTATTAGGACCTCGATAGAGGGTCTGGGGATTTATCCCCCAACTTTTTGAAAAAATGCTCTATTTTGATACTGTTTTATGCTGGGTGGGCACTTTATTTTCAATTAAATTAAGCACTGGAAAATTGAATTTTTCATTACAGTCATTATCATTTAACTTTTATAAAGTTGGAATAAAATGCTCATAAATACAAAGCCCCAAATATCTGTTTATCTGCATTAAGTAGAAGCACCAGTTTTCATGTGTTAACAAGGGACAACTAAAATTTAAGGGCAGAAATTTACATTTTTGACAGATGCAGTGGAAAACCATAAATTCCTTGTAAAGTAAAATGGAAAACAACAAAAAAAGAGTTGTATTAGCAGTGTTGGATGAATGCTAATGCTAGCAAATATTCAGCTGTAAGTTGGTCTCTAGCCATCAAGAGTGCAGTTTTACCTTAGAATATGGCCTAAATTTTCCATCAATTCAACATTCAGTGGCTGATCAATCCAAAATCAGTTTCTGACTGCTTATTGTATATCCCGTCACTGCATGGACATTACACCAAAACAGGACCAAAAACATTTACCTTGGAAAGGCAGACTAACATGTTTATATGTTTTATCCTTTATGTCCATGACCTTGTGAACTCACTGCTCCAGACTACCCTGTGCTTTAGAAACAGTTCTAGTTTGGCTGCAAGCCGTCAGATGGAGTGTAAAAACCGTATAGTAATCAGATGCTACCTTTCAAATCTAAAACATGAAAAATGTAGACTCTCTAAACCACCAAACTGTAATGCTATGAAGAGGTGGACATTCATACTGGATTTAAAAAGCTGCAATTTTCTAAATTATTTCATTTTATTTTTCATTTGTTTAAACCCTCCAGACGATCTGAATTCAATATTAGACAGGCTTAGCCAAACAAAATGGTTTGGGCAGGCAGTTAGCATTTTTTTTCTTGTTTTTTTTTTTTTTTTTTTTTACAGACAACACAAATTTATTTCCATCCTTGCTTTTGGAAAAAGAATCATAAAATATATCTTTTATCAATATTATCTTTCTGCACACTAAAATTGCAGTTTTGCACACAAGAAGCCATCATATACTGGTACCTGCTAAAGCCGGCAATACACTGCGCTTTCAAGCAGACTCTGCGACAGTCATGGCAGAATGTTAATTCATACTGTGTGGCTGAATCACTTACAACGCATGACCATTGCAATTGATTTATGTGCTCACACTATAGGTGTGAAGTTGGGACAGACTGTGACAGAAATCTGCAAAATTTCCTTTTTAAAACGTCTCACACACTGAAGATGTGTTTCCAGTCATAACCTCTCTCAGGACTAAACTCCATAGAGAACTGTGTAACGCGTACCATGGCAACTCCAGACATGTCAGTACACAACTTTTGTCATTATTGAAAAGAAAACAACTCACTGCTGTTCTTTGTTCTTCTTTAGACAAAGAAATGTCATCAAGTTCTGATAAAACTGACCCTATAGCAGCATCCACGCTAATCTCTTCCGCCATAACTCCATAGGCCTCTTGTCAGTGATTGCTTACGTCACGACTCCGCTGTGCCCGAAAGTACTGCCTCTTACCCCTGATTGGACCTGTCCCTCTCTTACAGGGCCCACTCTGTTCAGATGGGAGCTTTGCAAGATGGATTCGCCAGTGAGAAACACAGAAACGGTAACCTGACACGCCAGATCTGGAAAACCACTCATACACAGCGTTTGGGAAAGGGCGGAGTCATTGAAAAAAACTCGGAGGATGAAGGTTCTGTTTGTCACATCTTAACAGGCCAATCAGAGCAACAAAACACGTGACGTAGCCGCTACAAGCTGCGCCCCTACCGAGGCCTAAACTTCATAGGGAACTGCATAACATGAACCATGGCGACTGTAAACATGTCAGTATACAACTTTTGTCATTTTAGAAAAGAAAACAACTTAATGCTTTTTTTTGCTCTTCTTTTAACAAAGAAATGTTGTCAAGTTCTGATGTAACTGGCGCTTTAGCAGCATCCACATTAATGTCTTCGGCCATAATTGCACCGGTCTCTTGTTGCTGCTTACTTACGTAACGACTCTGCCATGCCAGAAAGTACTGCACCTTGTCACTGGTTGGTCCTGTCACTTTCTAACCGGGCCCAAACGGTTCAGACGGGAGCTTCCCAAGATGGATTCGCCAGTGAGAAACACAGAAATGGGCGAATCCATTTGCTGTGCAAGGTTAGATGATTATGGCTTACAGCTCACAAAAATAAAATAAAAAAAGAGCTGAAATCAGCAAATTACACAAAATGCCTGAGAAAGTTTCTTGAGTCTGTATACCTTCTCTCTAGTTCAGTACACACAACCACAATCATGGGGAAGACTGCTGGCTCAACAGTTGTCCAGAGCTGTGGCTCTCAACAGATGGACTGAAAAGTGGGTCACGAAGCTCTTTCCAGTGGGTCACAAATGTGTGCCAGGAAAAAAAAGATATGGCAGGTACCAAACTTTGGTATTTGTCTCAAGCTTTCTACTTGTTTATCTCCTTTTCTTTGGATAACACTGCTGCTTTTCCCAAGATAAAAAGAAAATTCCATAAGAAATTACTGAGTTTGTTAAGAATTTGAGTGGTTGAGCTTTTTCAAAAGTCTTGAGTGTGATTTATCGTGGTTATGGTGGGTCCTGAAGCCCAACCATTTGAGAGCAACTGGTCCAGAAGACAATCACTGACACCCTCCACAAGGAGAGTAAGCCACAGAAGGTTTCTGCTGAAAGGACAGACTGTTTTCAGAGGCTGTATCAAAGTATATTCATGGAAAGTTGACAGGAAGAGACATTTGGTAAGAAAAGGTGCGCAAAAAACAGGAATGAGTGCAGCCTTGAGTATTGTCAAAGAAGAAGCGACTCACCTGGACTACTTTCATTTTGAAATCAAGGTCCCAGAGTCTGGAGGAAAATCTAAGAGGTCCAGAATCCAAGGTGCTTGAAGTCCAGTGTTTTCAGTTTCCACATCAGTGATGGTTTGAGGTGCCATATCATCTGCTGCTGTTGGCCCACTGTGTTTTATCAAGTCCAGAGTCAACGCTGTCATCAGCCATCTACCAGGAGATAAAGAGACCTGCATGCTTCCATCTGTTCAGAAGTTTTATGGAGATACTGACTTTCTTTCTCAGCAGGACTTGGCAACTGCCCACAGTGACGCCCAACTACCAGAAACTAGTTTGCTGATCATGGTATGACTGTGTTTGATTGGCCAGCCAACTGGTCTGACGTAGACCACATAGAGAATCTCTGGAATACTGTCAATGGGACGATGACAGACACCAGGCTCAACAACACACAAGCTGAAGGCCTCTGGACTACATGACACCACAGCAGTGACACAGGCTGATTGCCTCCATGATATGTTGCATTGTTGCAGTAATTCATGCAAAAGGAGCACTGACCAAGTAGTGACTGCATAGATTAGCAGAATTTCCCAGTTGGTTGACATTTCTGTATTATAAATAATTTTTGTTGGTGTTTTGTAATATTCTGATATTCTCAGAAAGTGGATTTAGATTTTTGTTGTAAGCATCAATCAAGAAGAATCAAACAACACAAGTATCAGAGTATGTGGAGGTTTAACTTTTGAATTAAATGACAGGGAAATGTCATGATAGTCGGAGTTTGTCTTGATGCATTTTAGCTCAAAAACATTGGGATTTTAGATTTAGTTGACTTTAAACCAGACTAAGATTCCCTTCTTGATCTTCTCAGTTGCCTGGTATATTTTCTTCTGTCTTTGAGTTTGTAGATCATGTCAGATGACGTGATAAAAGCGTTTCTGACGGCAGTTTCACCATCTTTCATGTCTGCTCACAGCGGCCAGACTTGAAACATCCTGGTCAGGAAAAACAGAAAATCATTTCAGATCATGTTTGACAACTCCTCAACAGCACTGGACACGTCTCCTCTTTCTTTCTTTTCTTTCCCCCCCCTTTTTTCTTTCCACGCCTTCCTCTCATTTTCCACGTCTGAGTTTTCAAACAGCTAAGCCTCTGCCTCCCATCACCACTATTTCACTCTCATTACCTGAATTACTGTCATTTTCTGCTCTGTGCCACAACACAGCGATTGCATGTCGGCCTGAGAGACAAAGCAGCAGGAGAGCTCATCTCTGTGATTCCACTGATGGATGCATGGCTACGTGTGACTCTTATTTACTACGCTTTTCTCTGACTTATTTTCATCTCTTTCATGACATAAAAAATGACAAATATGGAAACATGAAACCATATTATTTCCTATAACATGCGTTCTGTAGCCAGATATTACTTTTATCCTCTAATTCATCAAAAACCTGCTGAAAGGTCTAAGTCTGTGCATTAGACTTCTTCTTTCATAAGCAGTGTGAAACCTCACTGAAGTGAAAATGTAATCTTGAAGAGGAAACAGGGATCAGACGTCTTCGTCACAACATGTCACCACAGCTCAGAAGTGCAGATCAGTGAGTGTTGACAGCTCTCTGCTTTAACACATATTCGCTTTTATGTAACCAACAACTTAGAGGTGAAAATTGCACATCTTACTGCAGTTTTTAGTACCAAAGAAGGTTATTTAAGGCCAATTTGATTTATCTAACTGTATTTCCTACTTTCTTTCACATTTAGAGATCAGTATTTTTTCAAGTTCTCTCTTAAAACTTTCTCCTTTTTTGTGTTTTTCATTTTATCTTGAAAGCATTTAAAGAATTTGTATGCCTCAACGCTGGTGATAGCAAGGGGGTTAAAAAGTCAGTTTGTCTGTCCTCATTCTCATCCTTACAGGCCATTTTGTGGTGTGCTTAGAGCAACACAGGGAGCTTCTTTTTGCTTTTATAATGCAGAAAAACTATGTTTCCACATGCAGTGAATGACTCCATCATGAGATTTGGTCCCTCAAAGATAATGCTGCAGGTTCTCCTGGGTAGAGAATATCTGCAACAGATTATTTTGCCATTCATTTCAACATGATTCTATTTTTGTGTTTTGCTTCTGACAAGAGTTGATGCATCAGGAAGTTAAAAGATTCATGTTTTCTACAAAGGATGTGTGGTTTTATGTACAATTCTGTGGTTAACACCTCAAAAGTTAACTTTTGTTTTTCAGTGGTTGGTTGTCACACAGGTTGGTTGTCACACTCATTATATCCCGCCACTAGAGAGTGCTGTCTCCCAAAATTTGGTATGCAATGTTTCCAAATTGAGATCAGAGCTCACGAACATGGTCTTCTCTGGAGTAGGACAGCTGACGTGAGGTGAGAAGACTTTCTGTAATTTTCATGACGAATTGTAAACATTCAGCTCTTAAGTATTTTTCTTCTAGGCTTTTAATGGGCTTATAACAAAAGAATTGTTACCCTTGAAAAGTATGAAGGGAAATCTATGGTTTAGATTGGTGTTAGCTAGCTTACTAGTTGTTGGACAATTGTTTGTCTTGATGCTACCATGAAGTTGTCACATGTGATAGTGAATGTGTGTAGCCTAATTGAGTAGTCTATTATTGTTAGGCCTATTTGTTTTGTTCTTATGTTGCTATAGGCCTATAGGCTGACCTACAGATGTTCATGTTCCTCACTCATTTCATGATAAGATGCATTAAGTCATGTTATTTGTCAACTTGGTAAAACAATTAGTTTCCAATCAAAGCCAGCAGAGCAATTCACACAAGAGTAAAAAGTGTGACAACCAACCCAGTTCTTTCCTGTTTTGAAGTTGACCAGGTGTGTTTATCATGTTTATCTTCAGCTTGATAAAAAAATAAATAAATGGCGAAAATGGGTATAAAGTAACAAAATATGGGCAAAAAATTGGTAAAAATGTACAAAAAAGGGTGAAAAGTGGCAAAAATAGACAAAAAATTGGCAAAGGGTAGCAAAATTGGTGAAAAGCTGTTAAAATGAGTTTAAAGCAGAAAAATGGCAAGAGACAGCTGAAGTAATAAGTTTCACAAAGACGTTGCAGAAATGGGAAAAAAGGGTTAAAAAATGCAAAAAGGGGCAAAAAGCATTAAAAACCGATAAGTGGCAGTAATGGGTGAAAATGGGCTTTGGATAAAACTGCTCCCTTTCTTTTTTCAATCCCATGGTATGCACCTTAGTTCATCTCTGGAAGCACCATTCCTCCCTATCTGGTCAGCTTCAAAATACACTGTATCAACATTATGTCCCATGTTGTGGCACAGGCAACAAGTCACCAGTTGGTCAGTGGGTCACAGGAGATATAGCACCACTGATGAAGAAAAGTTAACTGTCGACATGGAAAAACACAGTATTTTACATGAAACCACAAATTCTTTGTAGCAAACATATGCCTTTTAACCTTATGTTGTAAAGTCACCTGAGTAAATTTTACTGTAATTGAAAAATATATATATATTCTGAAAAATATAACATTTGAACCCACTGTATTTATAGTTAAATTCTCTGTTTGAAGAGTAATGATTTCAGAGTTGTTTTTACTCTAGAAATTATTGTAATTGAACTCTAATTGAAGAGTATGTACTCCATGATGAACAAATAAAAAAACTCTACAGCAATTGTACTCAACATAGAGTAATACAGAACTAAGTTTACTTTCACAGAGCTGGTTTTGCTCAATACAGTATTGGAATTAACCCTTTCAGAGCTGTTTTCCCTGCTGTGCAGAGCTGGTTTTTATACCACGTAGAAATGTTTCCTTTTCCTTATAGAACAACTTCTCCTCCATGTAGAAATGGGTTACACTTTATATAGAGCGGTATCTTTCTCTAACTAGATTGATGTTCCTCTTTATATAGAGCTACATGCCCTATGTTTTTTCACCTATATATAGGTATCAGACTAAATGTTCTAATATTAAAGGAAACAATTGTGATGAACATGTGATAAGGTTAAAGTAGTGTATTTGACAAGAACAACAGTGCAAACGATGGTGAGTGTACTGGCTGGTGGTTGGCAGAAGCACTGGCAGAGAGAAACTGTATACATGAGGACAAAATGGTGCTAGACAAGGCAAAAAAAAAAAAATCGACTGAAAAAACTCACCAGAGTCAAAGGTTGAAGAGGAGCCAGGTTACCTGACTAGAAGCTGGAGTATAGAGGTGTCTGAAAGTTCAGCACCAGGTGAGGAGATCTTGAATTGCCATTGATTAGCTGCAGCTGGGACACCTGACGAACTGCAGCTGTGATTGTCCATGTACTGAATTGAAACTTACCATGTAAATTAAATTAAAGCTGATATGACATGAACTAATGTCTTCTGCAGGAGCACATACCATAATTTCCCTGCTCATGGTGAGTCTACCTTGGATTGTTTTGACTAATAATAATCATATGTTGTGTGGTAAATGGATGGAACCAAACTGTTGTGTTGGAAATGAGCGCAGGTCTCTTATTCACTGAGTTTGCATCAACATTAAATGTCATTGTTCAATGATAATGAAGAATAAATAAGGTGAATGATGCTCTGAGTACATCTGCATATGAAGCATAAAAGTCAATAGATTAATTTGCATTAAAAACTCTAATAATAATAGCATGTCCGTTGATCTCATGATGATATATTAATGCCAACAGCCCTGCTGCTTTTGTTATTTAGGCCCTCGATAGTTGAGGAAATGGGGAAAGGGTTTTCACTGAACTACAACCAATCAAGGAAATATTTACAGGCAATCCCTTTATGCTTGATCCCAATGCTCTGCTATTCCCACAGTTCAAAGTGTGCAGGTGAGGTTTGTTGTGATGTATTGTGACGGGGGATTGTGACGCATTCATCTCAGACAGGACTGAGACAGAAAGTGAAATAACAAAAAGTGTTCACCATTTTTTCCTTCTTTTTTTCCAAAATCATCCTCCTTCTCCTTCTTTCTCCATCTTTATCCCTTCTTTTCTTTTTCTCTCTAACTTCACTAAATTTGACTTGATCATGTTTCACGACTGAACAATCTGAATGAGTTTAGCTCTCTCTTCATTAGCTGCTCTAATCCAGGATTTCTAAACCCAGCAGGAAGAAGGCCTCCTCCTCCTCCTCCTCTCTGTATGCAAAGTTGTTTAATTCAGTGAGGAATTAAAGTTGTGACAGCTTCCATGCATAGATGAGCAGCACAGTCAAAACACTGACTAATAACCGTAGTAACAGGGCACAAATGTCGTAGCTAGTCCGGGTGCACTCAGTTTTCCTCTGATTGGACTAACAGTGATTTTCAAAGTTAATTGTGTTCACCTGGGACTGTGGCGGCTCTAAATTGTCTGTTAATTTAGTGCTTTTACACCAAATTATTGTAGTTTGTGCCTCAAATTTACCCAATACACACAGGCAGGAATACCAGTGGCACTTGAAGGCAGTGTTGGCATGGCTATGGACCATCTATCAAAACTTCAAACTCTAAGCTTTAATGTTCATTGAAAGAGCATTAGCATCACAATTGCTAATTATTATCACTATACAAAACTTGGACATCTTAGGCTGAAACTCAGTTTTGGGGCCAAAGTGTCTGCAATAGTTCACAAACACTGCTGCTTGCTGATGGATAAAACTCATGCTGAGGCCAGGGTGGGAGAAGTGTTTCTCTTTGTTCTTGTTTTGGTAAAGAAATGGGGCCCAATTCTGATAAGACTGTTGGTATTAGCTTCATCCAAGCTAATGACTGCACTGGTGGCAGCCATTATTTATACCTGCTTATAGTTCAACAAAATCCCACCAACAATTATTGCAAACTCATGCCATAACATCCTTTCCAACATGAACAGCTTTCATTGTTGCTCTTTATTTAATAAAGAAATGTTATCCAGTTCTGAAAAACCTGATGTGATAGCTACGTCCAAGTTAAATGCTACACATGTGGCTGTCATTCTCATTGGCTTCCAGTACAACTAAACCGGCTTGTAGCTACGCCCTCGTTCTCCTTCAATGACACCTATTGGTCTCTTCTCAGACCTGCCACAGTTGTTTCAGAACAGAGCTTTGCAAGATGAACATGGAATCCGGCCAGTTCATCTGCTTTGCAAGGTTAACTTTAATGCAACCATCTATTTTCTATACCACTTATCTTGTTGGGGGTCGGGGGGGGGGGGGGGCTGGAGCCTATCCCATCTGGATAGGGCCAGACCAGAGGGACAGAGACAGACAACTAGGCAATCTCACATTCGCACCTACGGCCAATTTAGAGTAATCAGTTAACCTAACGAGCATGCACAGTATGTCAGGAAGCGTTCTACGATAAAAGCCATCAGGACAGAGATGCTTACTTGACTGGTTATTCACACAGCTCTCTTTAAGATCAGGAGAGTGTATGCTCACTCAGATTGTTTCCTTGCCATGAAGGAGTGAAAGTAAATTGAAGTAATGTTGACAAAATCCACTTCTAATGCAAGTTTAAAGTTTCAATAATTGTTTTCAGAATAAAAAACTGATTTAAAATCAGAACTGATAAGTAACGATTCATGGATGCGCCAACCAATTGCACTATATTCAATCATTTTATGCTTGAGTGTCTCTTTTAAAATCACCGTCTTGTTGTGTATTTTTCCTTATAAGAGGCCGAATGAAACCTGATTGGAACACGAGAGCCATACAGCTTATTTAATAAACTCACACCTATAGATGCAATGTGTTTCCTGTTTTATTTTTTCCTCTGATAAAGTTTAGAAGCATTTTAGTAATACTGGTGGCATAGTCTTGCATTTGTGGTGATATGGCTCTCTTGTTTACAAGCTGAAACATAAGAAAGTTTCCCCTTCTGTACATAGCATGTCCATTACCCAGTGACCTTCATGCTAATTGACTTACCATGTTCTCAGCTATATGGAAAAAAACAAGTTATCCACGCGGAGCGTCTGAGTGACTCCTGTTACACGCAATTTACACGGAGCATTCCCTCGCTGAAAAGTTCGAACAAATCCCTGAGTGAGTTTGTGTTTAGATCAGATGAGATCTGCCTCTTCGTCATCTCACTCATCCTTTTTTCATTCCTCAATCCGTTTCATCTTTAAGCCTATGTGTGCCATCAGTCCTGTCACAGTCTATTAACAGTTTTTGACATTTCAATAATGGTCTTAGATGCAATATTTCCCATCATTATTTACCACCAACTGAGTGAAAGTACAACAGAAAGACAGCAATGTTTTAAACAGAGTAATGGAAGGAGTCTTCACACCTCTTTCTGTTTGAAATAAGGCATGAATTAATCAAGTACCAGTTTTCTACCCTCTACTCTCATGTCACATCATTCTTTTACCTCAAGCACAGCAATTATGATAAACAATTATGATAAACACAACTGGTTTCATTCTATCTCCAGGCAAAATTTGGAATATTGGCTGTTCTCAGGTGCTCTACAGAGTATCCCCACTTATTTTTTAGACTTCATAGATTATACCTGCTTTAAAATCCCCTCTGCTAGGATGGCAAAGGCAAGAACAAAAAGCAAGAAATAAACTGAGTAAAATAGTTTATATTTTTATCATGCATTTTACTTAATGAAATTTGGAATAGTTCACTCAAAACGTATAAATGTGTTTTTGTTTCATCCTGAAGTCTTTGTGCCAGTGATGGTGGTAAAATCTTTTTTGGCTGTTAATCTTATTATAATCCTTCCTCTCTGAAGTAGAGGCATGACAATGCATAGAAACTAGAAATGCAAGATGGACTTACATGTATTTGTTTATAAGACAGAGTGCTTATCCTTTGCAGAACGGGCTGCTCAAAAATGTGGGTGATAGATTAGAAGAAATCACCGTGATTTCTGCACAGAGAAACACTACAAAAAAAGGCCATGTTTCCAGCCATTTAAGACTATGCCAAGTATTCAAAATGCAAAAATAATATTATTTATTCTTAAAGACCCTGTAAAGTGAAATCCAAAATTTTTGTCTTAACACATCAGATATGTTGGAATATCGTTGCTGTAAACATGTGAAAACACCGAGATCATGTGACGGAATTCTGGATTTGGACTGCTGGAAAGTTTTACACCTCTTTCCTGGCTTGGTTTCATGTGGGCGGGGCCAATATGTTGGCTCATGATGTCATGAGCAAAAAGTAGGGAATGACCCTGTCCCTCTAACACTACAATATAAAATCACTGAGCAGTTTATCTCAGCCCAGTCTGTTGTAAGCTGATGCCACTGCCTTTATTGACAGAAAACAGTCAGTTAAATGCTGTTTTTTGTTCATTGTGAGGTAAATTTGCCAAATCCATCGGCTACAGTGGCCTATGGATTATTTAAAGCATCATAACAGAGATTTGAGCCAGAAAACAGACTTTGTGTCTTCTCTGGCACAGAGCCAGGCAGCTGTGCTCTGCTCATAAGGTCAACATCTAGATTGTAACATTTTTATTTCTTGATTAATATGTCAAATGATAGTTATTTACTTGCATTCCTGAACAGAAAAATTTGTTTTAGTGGTTGAATGTTATGCTTGATTAATTTCTGACTTCTCAGAGAAGCCCAGTGAGCCGTCTCAAATTTGGGTGAATTCAGTTTGAGATTCCTCGTTCCTGTTCAAAATGGTAAAACGTGGAGAGCTCACTGAAATTGAAAGAGTCCACATTAAAGCACTTCATGATGCTGGATGGTCTTTTAAGACAAATATGACAGTTGTTCTGATAAATTTGTTAAGAACTGTATATATAACAAACATAATAATTAAATTCACCAATCACTTTATTAGCTACACCTCTTCAACTTCTCATTAATGCCAATATGTAATCAGCCAATCAAATGGCGGCAACCAATGCATTTAGGAATGTAGACATGGTCAGGAAAATGAGGTGATGTTCAAATCAGCGTGGCTTCAGCAGATGAGTCTGGTTCTGCTTGAGAATCTTGCCCCCATAAGGGAAGGGGTTTCTCTCCACTGTAACAGTGCTAATGCTGCTAATGCTGCTAATGCTGTGCTCATGGTGATTAACGCTGGTCTTTATAATAATAGGGTGAGATAACTAATGAGATAACTTTGGTTATGAATTGGCACTTTACAAACAAAAACTTGACTGAAAAGCTATTTAAGGGACTTTGAATGCCAGATCAGGTATGAGAGCAGATGCCATTTTGGCACTTTGTCAACCTAGGTCCTGTTCTGCTCCGGCCTCCCAATGGACATTAAACAGACCTGTGTCAAGCCCATGCCCCATCTTTCCCAGCTCTCCTCTGCAACTCAGGACCCCTGGGTCCTTGGCACATAGTATGTCTGTTGATAGGCAGCTATCATTCCTGTATCAAGTAGCTGACCTCTCATCTCTCCTGAGCACATCAGCATTAGACACACAGTCTTGCCAAGGATACACAAAAATGCATCGAAGAGAAGTTGTCAAAAAGGAGTTCAGCTGGCGCCCATGGCCATCAGTCAATGTCCAGGCCTCACTAGAGTATAGTAAGACTGGGAGGACCAAGCACATGCTCAGGTACCGGGAGCATCACACTACCTTGTCCAGTGAACCCATTGCTCCTTGTGTGAGTTCAAGTCTGTGGTTGATCTCAACCTGGCAGTTAGCAGACTGATGGATTACACTAGCAAGGTTGGTGAACTGCTTTACAATTTCCATGCTCTTACCATTCAGAGAAAAAAAGATTTGATGGCAGCATCCCAAAGCTTTGAAGATGCATGGGCTGTTTTTGGTCTGGAAGGCTTTCATGTGGTTTATGAAAAATTCTGACAGTACAATTTAAATAGCAGAAATGGAGACACGTCAGATCAAGCTGGCCAGACAACGCTGCTTCAATCTTCTGTTGTCAAATTTTGGTGAGCACTTGTAAATTATAGCCTTAGTTTCTTGATACAGGTTTAAAACTTGGCATAATCCTTCGCTGCTGTAACCAATCTGCTTCAGTGTTTGATCAGCTGTGCATTCAAAGATGCTCTGCATACTTCGGTTGTAGCAAGTTGATATCTGAGAAACAGTTGACTTTCCATCAGCCTGAAAAGTTTGGTAATTCTCCTCTGGCCTCTGCTATCAACAAGGCATTTTGGCCCAGAAAACAGCCTCTGACAGGATATTTCCTCTTTTTCAGACCATTCTCTGTAAACCCTGGAGATGGTTGTGCTTAAAAATTCTGGCAGATCAGCAGATTGTTAAATACCCGGACCAGGCTGTCTGACATTAGCAACCACTGCATGTTCAAAGTTATTTAAATCAAGCTTCCACCCCAGTCTGATACTCAGTTTGAACTCCAGCAGATCATTCTGAGCATGTCTACATCCCTAAATGAATTGGTTGCTTCCATGTGATAGGCTGCAGTAATGAGCAGTTGAACAGGTATACCTAATAGAGTGATTGGTGAGTGTATGTGCTAGTCGCAAACATAAACGCTGGCTATGGTGGAGGACTTTTCTTAAGGTTTCGTCTCAGTGAAAGCCATTGAGCCTCCCTAACCTCATACAGAGCTTTCAACTCAACCTTCGCAGGCTTACAGCTCTATTGCAATCTTAAAATATTGTTTTATATTGACTGACAGTTTGTTGTGGCATGCCTGAAAAATATTTCATAGAGTGATAATCAAAATTTTATGCAAGGCTGATGTCATATAAGAAATGTGTGAGACTTTATCTTAAATGAAGTCTTAGTCATGCTAGTAGAGGCTCTCTGAATGTAAACTCTGCAAAGAACGAAATACACAGTTGGATTTATTTGTAAAACATTTTAATTAATTTGATAGATATCAGTCTTACATGTTGAAAAAGGCTTGTGCATATAGCTCAGCTACTTTAATTAGACTGGATGGGTTGAGATGCAAACTGATATTTTGAAAAGAATGTTATCTATTTTATACACTGGTTCAAATTAACCCTTTGAATGTGCAGAATGTACATTTAGAAACAAATGATTTTGTAGAAACACTTGTTTGTTTTTTTATACAGAAACAGCCTAACAAGTATATTAATTACAGTGCATATAAAAAGTATTCACCCCCTCAAATGTTTTACCCTTTACTGAATTTATAAATCAGTCATGATCAATATAATTTGACTTTTTTTGACACAGAAAACATGAGACTGACCTCATTCAACAGAGGTCAAGCCAGCTGGTGCTAGTAATCTCACAATCAGTGAAACTGGGATCACCTGAGTGCAGTGAATGTGTCTGAAGTGATTGCAGTATTAAGACACCTGTGTCTGTAAGGTCCAGTCACTGGTTAAACTGTATTCATGGCTACTATTACACCATAAAGACAAAAGAACACCTTAAGCAACTTAGTTGCTGCATATGACTGTTGCCCAGGTTCTTCACCAGTCAAAGCTTTTTATGAGTGGCAAAGAGCAGGCCACTGCTAAAGAAAACCCAGATTAAATCTGGACTAAAGTTCACTGAAATGCACTCAAGAGACTCCGTGGTCAAGTGGAAGTTCTTTGGTCTGATTAGAGCAAAATGGTGCTTTATGCCCATTAGAAAAGACACTTAGCAGACACTAAACACTGTACATCACTACACCATCCCCAATGTGAAGCACAGTGGTGGCAGCATCATGCTGCGGGGATGCTTCTTGGCGGTTGATCCTAGACACTTATAAAGGAAGAGGGTAAAATAAATGCAGCACAATATCAGAAAATCCTGGAGGACAATCTTAATCAGTCTGCAGGAGAACTACGTCTTGGGAGAAGATTTAATTTCCAGTGACCTAAAGCATACAGCGAAAGCTACAAAGACATGGTTTAAAGACAACAAGGTAAGTGTTCTGGAGTGGCTGAGTCAAAGCCCATTTTTCTTTGTAGAAATCTGTTTTCACCTTGACATTAAAAAGGGTTTTAAGTGATTTTTTGGGGTCAAAAAGCCAAATTATATTGACCATGATTGATTTGTGAAATCAACGAAAGCGGTTGAATACTTTTTATACCATACACTGTAAATGTAAAGTAGACATGTTTTGAGTAGTATTGAGGACAAATGCCCATGTGACAATCTGGAGGACTATCTTTCGTTTTTTTTCTCACCTCCCATTCATTTTTCTCGTTGTTGCTCTTCTTCACTCCTCTCCTGTAGTCCTCAGTGTCTCCCTCCCTCTCTCTGTTTTCTTGTCCTTTCTGGACCTCACCTCCCCTCTCCTCCTCCTCCTCCTCCTTGTTCTTGCTCCTCCTCCTCTCATCTGTCTCTCCCTCTTTCTTCTCTCAGCAGCCTGCAATGCAATTCAAGGTGACGAGTTCACGTCGTCTTCTAGGGAGCCCTTCTCTCCTGACCTACTTTTACTGGCTGCTTTACTGCAGCGCACAAACCAAAACATGCACACAGACACAGACACAGACTCAGACGGTTACAGAACCAAACAGGAAAAACATGGACTAATAGTTAAATGTGAATTAATAAAAGAAATTATGTATTATATAAAATAAAAAATCTTTAGACTCTGAAATCTGTCCATCTAACCATACAATTTTTCACTCACTCACAAAACTGTCACACTGATTCACTAAAAAAATAAGTTCAGAACTTTACAATCGGCAAATTAGTCTTAATTCGTAGTTTCATTTGGCTGTATACTTTGTCGTGTTATTTAGAAAGACCAAACATTCAGCCAATGTGAGCTCTGCACTAAGCAACATTTACAACAAAGTTAGAGTTGCAAGAAAAAACTCTTTACCAGTCAGAAACACTGAGCAGAACCAGACTCATGTTGAGCAGACGTCTGCTGAGGCTCTGTTGGGGGTGACATGAGGACAGAGGGAGAGACAGAAAGAGAGAGATGGGCAGAGGCAAGACAAAAGAGCAACAACAATGATCAAGATATATATTTATTGCTGCCCTATCCATAAATCCATTCATCATTAAAGCATGATTTGATATTCCCTTTGCTTTCGGTCAATATCTCTGCCAACCTAAACACAATTTAAGGTTTATTTTAAACAGTGATGGGCAGCATTGGGACATACTAAACAAAGTAATCCATGAAAGTACTTTTGAAATACAAAATAGCAAAACCTTTTAACTACTCATTCCCCATGTCATTTGTAAACACAGCACATAGTTGACTGTAATGTCTATGTTTGAGTCTATGTTATTCCACAGCCTAGTTTATGGCTCATAATGTGTAACTCCACTGCCAGGAAACAGCAGACATGATAACTTTCACAGTTCTTTAATAAGCACACAGTCTGGCAGTGAGGCAAACAGTATTACACACAGGCTGTGCGTAATACGGTATGCTGCACAGCCATTTCATCAAACACAACAAAAGCTCTTGAACTTACATTTTGCAGTGATGTTGCTCTTGTGCTGTTTCGTCGAAAATTTCAACATGATGTGGATAATTCCACTCTTTGAAAAAAAAATAATAAAAAATTGAGCAGATGCCCCAGGAATACTCAATTTTCTTTTTTGGGGGGACAAAAGGCAGAGAGAAATAGGTTGGTTTCGTCAGTTATTTCTACTTTTATGAAAAAGTAAACTACTTAAACTGATGTTTTACATCAATTATTACAAACAAAAAAAAGAAAAATGGGTAAAAATAATTAAGGTAAATGGGAAAGATTGGGCCTCTTTTCAATTTAAGAGCTCAAAATATAATAACTGTACACTTTAATGGTTATTCAGAGTCCAAACCCGATAGTTATTGAGTTACACATAAAAATGCAACATTTCATGAGTGACTGATGAGTGAAAATTCTGTTTCTTTTCAAGCCAACTACAGCTCCTGCTGTTACAGAGTGATTGTAAGCTTAAAGTCATAAGAAACACAGTAATGGTTCAAAACTTGACCAATATAATCCTATCTAGGCTCAATCCAAGGACAAAGGGCTCTTCTTTGCTCAAAATAACATGATAAATTATCTTTTTTGTTATTTGATGCTCTGAACCCAGTAGCATTTAATCACTTTGCTGCTGGGGTTTCCCAGTCTACTGCCATTCAATCTCAGAGCTTGCTTTCACCCAAACCGGGGCGTGGTTACTCTGGAGAGCAGGATGTGACGTTACTCTGTTTCTATCAATATGTGAACATAAACAGATCTTAAATCTAAACGTGAGGTTTTACATAAGTACTGTAAATTAAGCTACATATGTTATATTAAATTAGGAAAGTTACCAACCTTGACTTTTGAGTTAAGGAAAAAGGACTCAAACTACTTGGCCAAGGTTTGTGGCTCTATGGTACATTCTTATGCTGTAGTTAAATTTTTTTTTTTTTTTTAGATTATGTAGTTTACTAAAGTTGACTCAAACTTTGGGTTTAATTGAACACTCGACACAAAAAACATATTCTTAATGAAAAGTTTTTGTTACCAGATATTTTGGTTCTTTTTCATAGCACAATCTTTCAAAACAATAAAATCTCTGCTGTTTTAATGATCAATGGTATCACAGAGGAAACTGAGACTACAGCTTACTACAGCAATAAAGCTACAGTCTTACCTCTACATTCCACTAGACACCGCTCCATCACAATAACTGAGCTGATGAGGCAGGAAGCCTCGCCAAAACCAAATTTAAATATCCTAACTAAGTCACTTGTTAATGTTCTCTCTAAGCCTTAAAACACTTCAACTACTTTAGACCCCAGCGTTTACATTAATGCATGCATTTAAATTAAGCTTATGCAGATGTCAAGTTAGAAAACGCATTCATAAATATGCAGGAATAAGACATGTAAGTCACTTTTTAGTGTATATGTGTCTTACATTTTTTATTTAAATGCCAGATCCCTCAGGAAAACAACAAGCATGAAAATTATTTTAAAGAAATCTGTAGCTGAGACATGAAGCTTGTGTAGAAACAGCTTAAAAATAGTTTAAATTCACCTTTTTTAAATAAAGACTATAACCTGAAATATGGCAGAAAAAAAAATCAATGCTTATGTGTGGTAAGCAAAGAGGAAAATTAAACAGCCATAAAGCAGACCCTGTATCTTAAAAGAACCTTAAAATAAATCTGGCTTTGCAACAACATTTCTAACTCTGCAAGTGTGTGAAACCTGATAGCCAGACATCAGATGTGTGAAAATAGCACTAATTTGACCTAAGCTAAGGGGTAAATGCATGCTTTCATCTAAAACATTCCTCACGCTCAGCATTTTTCTGCACATCGGGGCTGGGTGCCCGGGGGACGGCCGGGGCAGAAAACAGCGTTTGCTGGTTGGCAACAACAGCAGAGACACGGCGCTGCCAGTCTGCGGCAGGCGGGCCGAAACAGGCTAAACCCTGCTGGCAGGGGGATGTGTAGTGAGACGCACTGACCTGGAATCTGGAATGTTAGACTAACACTGTTAAATGATTCATTGGCTACAATGTCGATTAGAGCGACACCTTCATCTTTATTTGATATCAAGGCCAAGGAGAGTGGAGGGAGGGAGGGGGGAGTGGGCGGGGGCGTGAATGGATTAAAGACAGAGAAGAAGAAAGGATGGTGAGGAGCTCCTCAGTGGCTCATGTAGACCACATTACAGGACTGTGGTTGAACAGAGGAGCTACACTGACATACTCTGAAAGGTTGTGGTTTCACAAAGAAGCCTCTATTGTCAGTGTGAGCAAGATTTTCACTGTAAAACTGTAAAATTGATGCTGAAAGACAAATATTAGATCAGTTTAGCCTTTTTAATTGAAATCAACTTAAAGTACTCAGATCATATTCTCAAATTTGACCGAACTTCACAGCATGGACTGAGGAACTTAAAAGGCAGCAAGACTGTATTACAGGGATTTTTCCAATCATCATTTTTTAATACATGCATTTATTCCTTTTTGTGATTTTGAGCTTAATTTTAACCTACAGAAGGCCCTTGGCATCAGCTTGGTGTAAGTTTGCTAGTCCTTCCAAAGACTTTTTGCTGAATATCATAGTCAAGGTCACTCACAAGAAGGGATAAAGGGGAATTTTTCTGGGGCCCAGCCAAATGGGGGGCCCATGAAGGTTAGAAAAAACATGGTTCATCCCAACATTAAGTGATGATAACTGGATGTTGTTTTTGACATAGATTCTCAACATTGTTTTTTAGAGCAGTAAAATGCACACTCTATTTCGCAGTCCATCCATCCATCAGTCTTTTTCCGCTTATCTGAAGCCAAGTTACAGCGGCAGCAGGCTGAGCAAGTCAACCCAGGCATCTCTCTCCACACTGATACTTTGCAACTCCTTCCTTCCTATGGAGCCTGAGGCGTTCCCAGACCAGACAGAACTAATAGATAGAATTAAATACTTAATGTTACCCTGCAAGTTAGCCATCTGCTGCTAATGCCATGGCTAACCTCATCTTCACTACAATAGCTCTGATATCGCCATTTTAACTTAGTATGTTTGTTCTTTTACTCTCAGATATCAGTGTTATCTGTAGTAAAAGGCTGTAGTCAGAGTTCATACTACTGAAAATGTTAACTTTGGCAGTGGAACGATTGTTGTTCAGTCAATTATTCTTAACCTAAACTATTGATATAATTCAAACATGTGAGTTATATCATAATGACTGGGCTGATATCAGTCATTTCAGTAATAAAGCTGGGCTTGACGAAAGAGGTCTAAGGTGGATAGACTGACTTTTGGATTCAGCCTCAAGTGGATATTTGAGGATCTATAGATTTTGCACTTTCATATTGGCTTCATTTCTCAGCTCTTGAGGTTCCAGGTTGACATTTCTCCTGACATTTTCTTGAGGTTATATTTTCATGCCTCCATGCCAGCGACAATCAAGTCCAGAGTTTTTATTAATCAGGTTGTCCATCTTACCAAATGTCTCTGTCATGGCTGTATTTGCAAATGCAATGTCTGAAGAATGTTTTGAGGGATTTTCTTCAAACATTGTAAAAATGTCCATCATCATTCAAGTGATTATGTTCCCAAGATTAAAGGTCAAAGGTGAAGGTCATTTGGTCATATGTTCATGCATTGCTTACAAATGCAATGCTTTGACCCTCTGAGTCCTCAGCTATTTTTTAAACCATTTTGTCAACTCTTGTCAAGCTGTAAACATCACTTATTCAGGACAACCCGGGCTTTTAGAATATGTGTGTTACAGTTACTGTATGTCGCTGTGATTTTTAAAAAAGTTATGGGACTATAAAGACAAAAGAAAAAACACTAAACAGATTTCTATGTGTGACACACAGGCAACGATAATGACAGAGACTTTTGCACAGAAGTGTTCTCCCATCTCTTGGAGACCAAAAAATGGGAAAAAAAAAACTGTGACCAAAAGTTCATAATTTCACATATTTTCCTATTTGCATTTTATTTTATTTTTTTGTATTGGCTGTTTGAGTCATTATTTAAAGCAGTTCCTGTCTGCAGAGACACAGAGGGCCACATCACTGTCTCTCTTTCTCTCCATTATGAGCTATTCAGGCCGTGTTCTCCAGGATCTGAGTTTAAAAATGTGCAGTTGGGCAAAGCATGATGCGAAGAGAGTAACAAAACAATTATGGTGGACAGCATCAGCCACTACTGGCAGAAACGATCAAAATGGATTAAAAACTGATTTTTAAAAGATGCTACTGGTGTAGATATAATCTTTAAAACCCAAGAGAGTCACCAAAGTTCCAGGCTCACTAGAAAAGCTTCTCTAAGAGCTAAGAAGGCATGGATAGCACCATTAGAATGGTACAATGGAGGGCTCCCAGAGGGAAAAAAATAGTTGCTATGATTTATGGTTCAAAAGTTATTCAACTTTTTGTAGCCTGTGTCTCTTCTTGTTGTATATGACAATTTCAGTCTCAGAGGGTTAATAATAACCCCACACGTTTCACACATCCATCTGGAAAACCTTTGATATAGAGTGTTTGGGCAAGGGCAGAGCCTTTGAAAAGAAAATGACTCACTGCTGTTCGTTGTTCTTCTTTTAACGAAGAAATGTTGTTAAGTTCTGATAAAACTGGTGCTTTAGCAGCATTCACGCTGATGTCTTCCACCATAACGGCACCGGCCTCTTGTTGCTGCTTGCTTACGTCACGACTACGCTGCGCCCAGAAGTACTGCCCCTCATCACTGATTGGTCCTGTCACTTTCTAACCGGGCCTGAACGGTTCAGACGGGAGCTTTGCAAGATGGATTCGCCAGTGAGAAACATGGAAACAGGCATATTCATCTGCTTTGCAAGGTTAGGTTAATAATGCTTTGGGGGATTTTCTTTGCACTGTGTGCAAATGTCCATTGTCACTCAGTGCTGAGCTAATTATGTTTTGAAGATTATAAGTCAAAGGTCAAGGTCATTGCGCCTCATGTTCATTCCTTGTTTGCAAATGCAGTAGATTAAGAATGCTTTGAGCGATTATCTTCAAAAGTTGCACAAATGTCCATCATCAAAGAGTGATGAATTGATCAGGTTTTGAAGGTCATCGGACAAGGCCCTCAGCCTCTTGTTCATCACTTTTGCAGATGCAGAATGCTTTTAGGGATTTTCTTCAAACTTTGCAAAAACAGATTGATGAACTGATTAGGATTGAGTGTGACATTGAGTGTTAGAGGACAAAAGTCAAGCTCATTCGTTGAATATTTTTTTTCCCATGAGACATTTTCCCTCCTCTTTTGTCAACCAGTCTTGTAGTGGAATTAACCAACTGTGCTAAATGCAGCTTGGTGTAGTTTGTGTTTTTGGTATCTGTTTTGAAATACAAAAAGTGCCATCATAATTTTGTTGTACTGTTGTGTTGCAATTCATTCTGATGATAACAAATCTTGTATTTGTTTTCATGAAGCTATAACCTAAGGGAAAGAACAAGTATAGTATAAAAGAGAAAGAAACTGTCAGAGAATTGATCCTGTTGTGTTGATGTGGCTCTACATGACTACTCTTGCAGTTTTTGATAAACCCCCCCTGTAATTTGTAGCAAGGACACTCTAAATTCTTTTGACTAAGCTCCATGGAGGCCGGCAGAGGTGCTGCATGTGGCGCGGAGCACTGGCGTGGGTCGCAGCTGTAAACAAGCCCGGCCCGCCGCCAGAAACCTGGCAACCAGCAACACCAGCTGGCAACCCAACAACTGCAACCAAACATACACAAACAATTGTGTACTACAGTGTGTGTCCCTGTCATGTATTTTACCCAGCATGCTGTAGGCTACGTGTGACTGCATGCCAGAGCCGTGTGTGGACACTGAAGATGTGTGTGTGTGGAGCACTGAAAGGCAGACAGACAGACACAGCGAGGGAGAGAGAGGGGGGAGACGATGAGGAGGAGGGGGTGAAGGAAGGGTCAGACGAGAGGGAATAAGTAGAAACTGTCTCTTTTTCTCTCAATCCGTCTCCAGGGAGATTTCTGCACTTCACTGTCTGATTTACTCTCTACTCAGACTCTTTCAGGCCATGTCTGCGCTAATGTGAAGAAATTTGAAATAACATCTTCCTCTCTCTCCATTTTGGCCGTTTATCCTCACTAATCGGGGCTGAAATTGCTCTTTGGTGTGTAAAGATCTGAAAATGCTCCACTCTGGAGTTGTTTTGTGGGAAAGAGAAAATTCAGCTTTTCATAAAAATCTCCAGCTCCTCCATGTTTAACACTCACAAACACAGTTGAAAACTGTGTAACAGCAACATTTCAAGCCAATTTTGTGTTGTCTCCTATTTATTTTCATTGTCAGAAATACAAAAAGCCTGCCACACTTGAAGTATAATAGGAAGAAAGTCTCATTTCAACAATGCATTCATCATGAAATTCATAAAACCTTAAGCAGAGCCAAGGAGCAATGCTACAATAATGAAATCAGATAAAATATTCAGTCTTCATATTTATTAATCATAAAAACCTTGCAGTATTAATGCAAAATAAAACCTTATTGAATGAGAAGAAAACACCTTAGCTTTGAAGCACGAGTCTCAAGGGTTTGATATTAGTTTTTCTGTAGAATCAAATGACTGAGCATGGCTGTCACACAGTTTTTAAACTTGCAATCAATCAGTGAATGTCCATGTTCAACATGATATTCCCTTTGCAATTCAAGAGGCACACTTCTATGTCCATATTGACAATCTGAGGCATTTTTACCACCGTCTTGATTGGGGAATCAAATGGATGCAAACGGTTGTACTTTATGATCTTGACTTTTAGATTTATATTCAAATCAGGGCTGAATGCTACAGCAGTGCTCTGAAACCATGATTTACAGGAAGGAGACAGCTTCAAAGCCCATATTCTGTCAAATTCAGCATTTAACACGTGATAAGAAATATGGAGGAGAGAATGTACAAAATGACCCACTGAAGTAAGTCATTCCCAGTTAAATGTGATGGAAGTTAAACTTCTCAGGAGTTCAAGTTTAGTTGTTTTCACTCTGTGGAGGTAACACAGTTAAGGTTAACAACATAGTGACAAGATTTTCTCAAGATACCGTTCTTTATATGCCTTTACTTTGTATTTTGTACTGTCTTATGCTAAGAGCATTTTCCTACATGTTTGATCAAAAACTGCTTTTATTTTAAGAGACAACACTGAACTTCTGGTTGATCAAAATAAAAAAGTAACATTAACCTAATCAAAGACGATGAATGCTAGATAGGGTAGACATGAAAATAATAAGCTGTCCACTAAGCTGTCTAGGGGTTAACTGAGCTGAAATGAGTTAATAAAAGAAGAAGTGGTGTCATCAATTTACTGTGAGAACAGGAAGACGCTATGGGGAGCAGTGGTGCAGCCAGATGTTTTTGACTGGGGTGGCTCAACTGTGACATGGACTTATACAGTGGTGGCACCCAAGAATAACATTTATTAACCCTGTCTGATTTCACTTAAATTATCTAATTAAGCAGCAAACACTGAAGTATTCCTGTATGCACATGTATATACAGTCATGTGCATCAGTCTTAGGCAGTTAGGGTGCTAAGGATTCATCACGATGACCAATGTGACCCAACCCTTTGCTGGAGAGGGCAGCCAGAGTCCAGTGTTAATTTCCTCGACTAAACTATGACTAAAAATGTTCAGCGACAGCTTTTTTCCAGGACAAAAACTAAAACTAACAAAAATAGATCTGTGATGAGTAAAACTGACAAAAAGTAAGTTTAGTTTTCATCAAGATGACTAAAACTAGACTAACATATTATGTAGTTTTTGTCGGACATTTGAAATCCATAATATTTCTCTACTGGATCTGTCAAAAAACAATGCATCTGTATTTATTCCACCTCTCAGCTGTAGAAAGCAGGGACTCCAGGTTTGGCAGAGTGCAGAAAACACACACCCCAAACCATGATTTGGTATATGAAAATAAATGCTTGGACAAAAAGTAAAGACTAAAATGTGAGGAATTTTTAATGGGCTAAAACTAGACTTGAGTGTCTTGAGTTTTCATCGACTAAAACTAAACTTTAACTTAAAAGGGTGGAAATTACTAAAATGGAACTAAAACTAAAAGACATTTTGTCTCAAGACTAAGACTAAAATGAACACTGGCAGAGTCAAGCTCCACACACGTCAACACACGTGTGCCACTTGGCAGTTCAAGGTCAAGCTCAATGGTATCTCTGTTGTCCAGGTCTTTTCTCCCCTGGTAATATTCCTGAAGACCACTGGTGGTTTTCAAGCCCCTGGAACATGCACAGCATGAGGGGCTCAGGGCAACCCTACTACCCACCCATACATCCCCGTAGTCTTTGCTTACTCGCAACATCTAGTCTATATTATTTTTTCAACATATTATTTCCCCATGACTTTGGTGATATTTCAGGACATCCAGAGCACAACTTGGGTTTTTTTCATCCTCGTTTTTTCTCAGCGGTGCTCTTAGGAGATTTACTGGCCACATCTATACCTTAATTCAGCTTCAATTTTAGGTCAAACCATGCTTAAAAGTTCTGCAGAGTACTGTTATACATGTTTAAACTTTTAAAAAATGCACTAAAACTTCAAATGACTGTGAGACTGCCCTCTTCAAGCATTTTCAATGAGCTTTGGTCTGAGCTATGCAAATAAAGTGAATGCAACTCCTCTAAATTGTGATTTATTATTTTTGGCCTGGGTTTGCATGATTGAATATGAGTTTATCAGTGTATTGAAATTGTATTTCTGTCTTTTATTGTATTGCTGTGGTGACAAAATAATCTTTAGGTTATCTTAGTTTTTTAGTAATTGATTGAAAACATGACAGAACTCACAATTTCATATCCTAATAAAACCAAATGTGCCATACAAAGAAAGCTACAAGTAGCCTGCAACACAGCCTGAAAAATTCATCAAAGTACCGGCCACCCCCTGGATATGCCCTCAATGATGATTAGTATCTAGCTTCAGACCCATTGTGACTTAACTACACTGCACTTCAAGAACAAATAGCACTCAACTAATATGATCTAAAAATGTAATGCTTTAATTTTGGATCTTAACCTTGCAACAATTGATGTCAAAGATGACCGCCGTGGTTTTGAAAGCAGACAATTTTCAGAAGTTGATTGAAAAAAGACAAAGGAGTAGAAGTTGTGTCATGATGCCATGAATTGTGGGTATAGCCTGGATTTATGACATTTTTAAAAGCAGCCCATCCAACAAAAGATAAACTACCTGTGTTACAGTGGCTTGCAAGATCACTCTTGTATATTCATCCATCCGTCTATTTTCTTCCTCTTATCCCGGGCTGAGTTGTTGTAGTCGCAGGCCAAGCAAGTCAGCCCAGACATCCCTCTCCCCAGTGAAATTTTCCAGCTCTTCCTGGGGGATTCACGGGCGTTCCTGGGGGATTCACGGGCGTTCCGGGGCCAGATGAGATGTATAATCCCTCCAGCGTCTACCCCGGGGTCTCCTCCCAGCTTGACTTGGAGGCATTCTAATCAGATGCCCAAACCACCTGGACTGGCTTCTCTCAAGGCGAAGAAGCAGTGACTCTACTTCGAGATCTCTCCAGATGTGGCACACAATCTCCTCACCCTATCACTAAGACTTCCTCCCGAGGAATCTCAATTCGACTGCTTGAACCCCTGACCAAATTTTTTTGGTCATTACCCCTAGGTGAAGGTTAGAACATAGATTGACTACTAAATTGAGAGCTTTGCTCAGCTCCCTCTTCAACACAACAGTCCAGTACAAAGTACATGGAACCAACACCTACAGGGTCAAGCAAAGGGGTTGGTGCACTGCAGACTGAGCTGCAGGTGAAGGTGGGAACCCAGGTGCTCTGACCCTCTTGAATATTCAGTTTAGTTAAATTGGCTTGTAGTATTTGTCTATTGTCTCTCAACTTCCACTGCTTGAACTAAGGAAGTAGGATCATTATGAAAATAAATAAAATAAAAAATGATCATACTACATCATGCAGACATCATACTACACAATACTACATGATAATATCCTCTGAGTGAACTGTCTTTTTCCTCTGCAGTATTGCAAAACAATGCACCGGTGTTCTTAAATGACTTATTTTGTTGTAATGAGGAACAGAAGGCCTTAGTTAGGGAGTTCAGATAGTCAGTCAGTCACGTATTGAAGTAACTTGAACCAGCCAGTCTGCAGAAGTAAACATGTTTAGAGATGGCTGGATTCCTCACGCTTTCAAACAACATCTGGTTCTGTTGTCTGCAGCACCTAATGAACAGCAGCACTGCATTACACAGACACAGACAGCACTGATGCAATGTTCCCTCATGTTCACGTTACTATAATCGCCTGTTTACCACTTGTAAATAGGCAAGACGTAAACATTTGAATCTCTCCCATCGCTTCCTTCCACGCTACTTGTCATCAATGTGACATAAGTGCAGCTTTAATGGGAACGTATCTGCCAACAGCCACTCATATAAGCATCATGATATAGCACACAAACAGGCAGTGGGACTGCAACCAGCACATGAATATGTTTGTTGTCTGTTCACACAGACATACACCGCACACAGAGAACACCCTGAACTCGAACACATGACGGAGCTAATTACAGGAGATTTGATTTGAAGCTGCAGAGCCACAGATTGAGCAAACATGCAGGTCTGCTCGCCTCATATCTGCTGATAAAACAGCAGCAGCCACTGAGCCAATCATAATACCTCTGCAGACACACAAACACACAAAAACAGAAGTTTAGACACACGCTCACAACCAAACAATGGGAAACAAGAGGAAGCCTTAGGGATAAAGGAAATATGGTGAAACCTATAGAGGTAAAGCTTCAGTGAAATTGTTAAGTCTTTAATGTTTAAAGCATCTGAGTCCTTTTCTTTCATCATAAATTCTAAATTTAAAAAGAAGGAAAACTGAGTACTTCTGTTAACTCTCAGGACACTTAAAACATCCTTTTGTGACTAGAATTTTACTGCAAGGCCAAATAATGCACCTGTAACCGAACAAAAGTTGAGTAAAACAAGCTTGTGTCAAACATTCTGGACTAGAACTCTAAATTTCAAAAACTTTCAGTCAAATTTAACATTCAAAACACTTAGAGGCCAAACCTTACATCATGAAACTCAGATCAATTCATTTATCCGCATACACATCCCAATTCCAAAAAGTAAGGATTTTGCAGAAAATGTGAATGAAAAATTGATACAGCAAAAAAAACTGAAATATTTAGTGTTCAAACCATGGGTGGTTTAAGACCTTTTTCATTGGTGCACAAGCCTCCCCAAAATTTCTCAACACCCCTTAAATATTTTAAAATTTGACTGAAACTTTTTGAGCCACTTTTTGAATTAATGTCTAATATTAATCACCAACAAAATAAGCCAAATGAGGCGCAGATTACCTAGTGGTAGAGGCGTGTCCCATGTATACAGGCGGCCCAGGTTCAGGTTCAGGTTCGGCCTTTCCCGCATGTCTGTCCCCCACAGTCTTGTCCCTTTTTCTGATTCTATCCACTGTCTTCTATAAATAAAGGTCAAAATGTCCCCAAAATATATTTCTAAAATAAATAGATTAATTAATACGCTCAGTATATTCCTATATATCATACCTGTAAAATGTCAAACTTGGCCCTGGACTGGTCTGGTCCCCTGATGGCCATCATCCATGCCTGCTTTAGTCCATGCATGATCTCTCCAGGTATCTTCCCAAGAAGCCCTTCCATGATGCAACGCAATCACCCCCCAACATCTCGTCCGACCCACAGGGCCCTGGAAACCCGGTCTGTGGTGAGTTTGATCAGGTCCTGAGCTGTGAGCTGCTGCGTCAGTGGTGTGTAAATGTGTATGCATGCAGTAAAAGTAAAAGGATGTGAATGGTGTGACCTGTGGTGTAAAAGTGCTTGAGTAGTCAGATGACTAGAAAAGCGCTCTACAAGCTTAAGTCCATGTTACCATTTAGGTGCCGTAGAGCTGCTGCTACTATATCCATCAGCTGACCCTTACCATCCCGCTCTCCTAAGCATGACAGTATTAGACACATGGTCTTGCCAACTATGCGCCAAAAAGAAGTTGTCACAAAGGAGTCTAGTCGGTGCCTCTGGCCATCAGTCAATGTCCGGGCCTCTCAAGGGTATAGTAACACCAGGAGGACCAAGGGCCGAAAGACTCAGACTAGGCATGCTGATGGTGGTCAGCATGGCTAGTCTGCTGGTCTCAGCCTCACAGTCAGCAGATCGATGGATTACACTGCCAAGGTTGGTGAACCGCTCTACAACTGTAATGCTCTCACCCTTAGGGGACACAGATTCAATGGCAGCATCCAAGGCATCTCCAAACGTCTGGGTTTGGCCCAGGAGTCGTGCATTTTCAGCATTTCGACCTTCTCACTTAGCCAGTTAAGAGCATCCACAAGAACATCAACAGTCTCTGCAAGGATCACAGCATTCTTAGCAAAGTTCAGAAAAGTGATTTGGACATCACCAAATGACACTCCACAGTTACCCACTCCATTATCCAGTCCGTACAGGTACTGAAGAGCATAGGGGCTGAGATGCACCCCTGCCTCAGTCACTTCAAAGCACTCTCTGTACCAGAATATAGGGAAGACTGGATGACATGGGAAAATAAAAAGTCTGCTGTGTGTCAGTGTAATGCACAATGTCTGTCATGTAGGTTCATCATAATTAGGGATCTAATGGAGATTGTAGTTTTTGGAGCAAGCCTAATGGACACTGAAGGGACTGCACTTCTAGGGGATACAGGGGATACCACCAGGTGAATACCAAGTTAAAGAGACGAGGACAAGGTGAAGAGGAGCTGGAGTTTGAAGAGCTGAAAAATAAGGAGGAAGAGATAGGAAAAAAATGGAAAAGAGGAAAAGAGTTTGACAAGAAAAACAAGGTGGCTACGAGAGGAGATGAAAAAGGAAGGTGGAAAGAGGGAGGACAATATAACTGGCACAATAAGACAAGAGGGGAAGGTGAAGAGGAATACGAGGCGATAGAAGTGGTTAAATCTGACAAGGACACTTAAATAGGAGGAAGAGGAGACTAAGGAGGGAGTAATGTAAAGGAGGGGCTGGAGAGAAAAAAGGAGGGAAAGTTGGGAAAGAGTCAAGCCAAATACAGGAGGCTGAGGAAAGAGAGAAGAAGAGAAGGGCTGAGGGCAAGGAGAGGGTGAGGAGGTGGCAGAAGGGATACCAAAAACTATACATTATTTATGGATAATTTTAAATGAACATAAGAAGACAAGGTCAGTAGGTTAGGAAGGAGATGACACGATGAGATGGTGGGTGAAGAAAGATAAAATGAGGATGTGGAATGACAAAAAAGAAGAGGAGGCCAGGAGAAAAAGAAAAAAATGGGGAAAAGGGGAAGAAAAATGACCTATAAATGAAAGGCCATGTACTGCAAAGATGAGGAGATGTAATATGCAAGGGAGAGAAGCAGAAGGAGGAGACATAGAAGGGAAAAAGGACAGAAAGTGTGGGATAAAGTGAAGAAAAAGAGAAGGAGAAAGTGATGAGAAGAAGGTGAGAAAGAGGAGGAGGCAGACATCGGGAGTCAGAGTCACTTTCGTCAGAGAAATTTTGTGTTGATCGGAGGTGTGAACACAGCAAATCTGACAAAACTCTCCCAGAAAGCCGTCCAAAAAGCTGAGGTGACTGCCTGTGTGTTTATGAGACTGTGAAGAGTGTGTTTTTGTGTGTTAGCTGCACCCTAGGGGACAGTCAACCTTTCCAGTGAACAGTCTTTATCAGCCTCCTGTTTGGGTTTGTATCTCCACCACATGATCTGCTGTTATTCAGCTGCTCAGTAACAAGGAGCTGAGACTACAGACACATGGACCCTGAAAGGACACCAGTTAGCCTAGATATCAACAACACAAGCTCCACGCTTCCTGTTGATGTCCTATTTTACTGTACTGTTGTTTACATCAGCCATATGGCCACGTCTTTAAATCCTTAACTGTATTAAATATTTGTAATCAAAGGCGGGGTAAAGGGAAAAGCTAGCTAGCATTTTTCAATTCCTGATGTGCCAAATGTTTTCTATTGGTGAAATGTCAGAAAGACCAGTTCAGCATCCCGACTCTTCTACTGTGAAGCCATGCTGCTGTGAAGGATGTGGTATGTTGTTTAGCATTGTCTCGCTGAAATATGCAAGTCCTTTCCTGAAAGAGACATTGTCTGGATGGGAGCATATGTTGCTCTAAAATCTCAGTAGACTTTTCAGCATTGATAGTGCCTTTCCAGATGTGTAAGCTGCCCATGCCTATGCACTAATGCGACACCATACCATCAAAGACAGGTTCTTGAACTGTACGCTGATGAGCTGGATGTTCCCTCTCCTTATTAGTCCGCAGGACATGATCTCTGTTTCCAAAATGAAATGTCAAATTTTGATTCACCTGGCCACAGAACAGTTTTCCAGTTTGCCTCAGTCCATTTTAAATGAGCTTTAGCACAGAGAAGAAAGAGGTGCTTTTGCATGATACAGCTTCAACTTGCATTTGTGGATGGTATGGTGAACTGTGTTGATGAACAGTGATTTCTGCAATGTTTCAGAGACCATGCAGTGATTTACAGTATGAGGCCTGTTTTTGATGCAGTTCCACCAAAAGGCCTGAAGATCACTAGCATCAAAAACTGATCTTCAGCCTTGTCCAGGTTCTCTGAATCTTTTGAGGTTGTTATGTACTGTAGGTGGTGGAATATTGAAAGTGCTGGCAGTTCTAGGTTGAGGAAAATTTTCTGAAGTTGTTCCACAACTTTTAGACTTAGTATTTTGCAGATTGGTGAACCTCTGCCCGTCTTTACATTGGATAGACTCTGCCTCTGTAAAATGCTCTTTTCATACCCAGCTATATTACTTGTCTGTTGTGAATCAACCTAATAAGTTGCAAAACCCTTTTGTTGCCCTTTCCCTACTTTTTTGAGATGTCTTGGTGCAATAACATTCAAAATGAGCTTAAATCTTTCATTAAATGGTCAAATATTTCAGTTTCCACATCTACTATGTTATTTATGTTCTATTGTGAATAAAATATGGGTTTGTGAGATTTGAAAATCCTTGCATTCTGTTTTTATTATATTTTACACAGGGACCCAACTTTTTTGGAGTTTGATTTGTTGTCACTTTTCTCCCATTTAAGCTCCCACTCCTTCTCCACCTACCCTTCCTCCTCCTCCTCACTTTAAGGTCTTCCTTTTCCTCCATCCTCACTGTCTCAGTGCAGCCTCCCCTTCCTCCTCTCTCTTCCTCCTCCACCTCTGAAATACCAGGCTGAAACTTTTCCACAATCCACTGCAACATGAAGTTACATAATGCATGAACTTTCCTCCTCCTTGTCTTCCTCTTCCTCCACCCTCTCTCCCCACCTAATCAAACACGGATCGGAAACTGTCGAACAAGCAGCATTGTTAGTTTTCAAGGCCGTACACTTTTTGTTTGGTTACATATTACATGAAAGCGCCTCCTACCAAAATGTTTGAATATGGAAATCACTGCTTTGTGTTGTCTTGGGTGTAATGAGCTCCCCGTGTGCCACCACCACATCTGGGACATTAATAAAGAATAGGGGGAGGGGGAAGAGGAGGAGGGGGGAGAAAAGGGGGGAGGAGGGTGTCGGGTTGAAAAATAGAGGACACATGAAACACAAAGCAATACAGCCGACAGCGATGCCACGCTTTGAAGCATCTCCCAGTGGGTGTCTGTGTGTGATTGCTCTACCTTAGCTTATCAACACACACCCACAAATGCAGAATAAACAACAGTTTGTCACTGTCAACCGCTAAATTCACACAGGCAAGTGGCTGTGTGCAAGTAAGAGTTTCCAAAAACGAGTTCACACAGACAGTTTCAAATGTGATGGATTCTTGACTTGTTTGAACATATTTTAATCTTACCCGTGGATTTTTAAGGAAACTTCAACATTTTAGGAAAAGGTGTTTCTGTGGCGTCAAACTCAGGTAGCCAAAATGTCTCCTCCAAGCAGTTGTGTAAATTTTGTGCCAGTCCTGTGATGAATGATGTGTCATAGGCAGCTGAAGATGTGGGGAAGCATTGGGACAGAGCTGGCCAGAGAACTGCTAACTGGAGCTGATGGTCGGCCAAAACCATCCAGGCTAATGTGGCAGTCATACCACAAGAACTTTGGTCTACCAATTCACTCATTTCTGATGTTTCTCTGAATAAAAGAGGAAGACTTTGTGTTTTAAGCGGAGTTTGGAAGGGGTTCAGGGGCTTCACTGGAGCCCCAAATAACTTAGACCAAAATACAGAGGTAGCCTACTGAAATTAAAGAAATGAAAGCAAACTATGTGTGTTTCTTGACTTGGTGGGCCGAACTGAACTGAAAATACTCTAGCATGTTTTTCAAATGAAAATGGATATAGTGTGCCTTGAGCAAGAAAAGATTGAAAACAGTGTGAGCAGTGGTTCTCAACTAGTGGGTTGGGACTCAAAAGGGGGTCACAAGGCCCTTATTGGTTGGTCGCAGATGTGTGCCTGGGAAAAAAATGGTGCCAAATTGTCTACAGGACTCTTTAAAAACATGCATGATTTGTCCTGTTTCATTGTTTTGTTACACCTTTTTTACTGTCTTAGGCCCAAGCTCTACTATTTTTTATTAAAAACATCTGATTGACCGAAAAAAATCTCCAAAGTCTAGGTCGCAGTTCTCCTTGAGGAGTAGATGGTGGGTCCCGTGACTCAACCAGTTGAGAACCACAGGACTAGAGAACAGTAGGTCTGCTGGACTGAGTAATTTGTGATACTGTTCACCTCCACGCCAGATAAATCAGTGACACTGTGGTCAAAATTATTTTTGGTGAAATTTAGGGATTGTAGTTAATGTATGTCAAATTTCTTGACGATTGCAGTGTAGAAATCCATTTGGGCTGTAAAGTACTAACTTTTCTCTGTTCCCATTCATTCCTAATAGCCACTTCCAGTTCCTAACCCCCAACAGACATTCAGGATCACATGACTGCAAACAACCTGACTACTAACAACTATGTGATGGAGTCACAGCACAATTCATAAATCATGAATACAATGCATTGTTCTCAAATGCATTTTTTGTTATGAATCTAGGACTCTTTGCTTCTTTTTTACTAGTGAACAAGACTAGAACCAAGCTGTTACCTCTGTGAACTGTGACATCCCCATTGTTATGGGATTTTTTAAGGAAATAAGGAAATAGTAAGAAGCTAAATCTTTGAATGAAAGGTTCAGATATCCTCTGACTTGCCCACTGAGCTGTCTGTAAGTTCTTGAAGTAAAATGAGACATTAAGGAGCAGTGGTGGACTTACGCTGCATCGCTGCTGCTGCTGCAGGGAGACGTTGCAGTGGCTTAGCCAAAGTGTGCTTAAAGGGCGAGTAAAGCATGCAGTAATTATAATTTTAAAGAATTAATGCACTAATTATGAACTTTCAAACACACAACTAGCATTTTTGTATCTCCTTTCACAAAAAGAATTCAAATAGTAAGCACATTTTGGGACTGTGATTATTTTCACAGGGAGGTGGTACTTCTACAACCATGTCTTTATGATAAAGCATATTGTTTTCATACAACCCCACTCATAATTTTCATACTCTGTGCTGTTTGCTCTTGTTTTTCTACTGACTGTAGAGAAGAGGAACTATTGGGGGAGGTTAATTAGGACTAGATTTCAGTAAACATTTGTTTTAAAGTTTGATCATGGAATCCGTTAGATCATAAATACTGCACAGCAAAACCACCTCTCAGCTTTATTTCTCAACAGTAACTTGCTGTCAGTCATGTCAAGGTTTTGGGAATTACACTTTTTTAGACACTCTTAAAAGAAAATTGGGGCTCTACTCCTTAAAAGCTTCCCTTGATAGTAAGCAATTTCATGATAAGTATTTTTTTCAACTCAAGTAAACAAGTGAAGTCAAGTTGAGCTCCAACTTGAGTTGAATAAACCTAATTCTTGACTTGTTAAGGCAATTTTTTTAAAGTAGGCCCACATTTTCTTTTAAGAGTGATTAGACGGTTTTATTTTCAGGTTGATAGATCATTTTGGCCAAAATGAAGCACAATGCATCATTTAAACACACTCAAACAGCAGAACCCTACTCACTCTGAACACAGGCATTTAGTATTTTGTGTGTAAGTGCTGTGCATTCTGCTGTATCCTTTTACTGAGTCTGTGAACAAGCCTTCAAGGCTCATCTCTTGCAAACAAATGATGTTCTGTTTTACTATCTGGTCTTTTAGGTTCTTGAAAGTTCATTTACAGGGTAAGTTTAATTTTCACAGCGTTGCATCACTCCGCGCCTGTTAAATGCATTACATTTCCTTTATTTTTGTGAACCCCCAACCTCAAAGTTCAAACACCGTCTATGCTTTGTGCACGAATTAAGTATATGGCAACGTCTGATTTTTTAATATAATAATAAAAATAATAATAACTTTATATATGTAGCACCTTTAAAAACAGATGTTTACAAAGTGCTTTAACTGGCACAGCAAAAGCAAGAACTCAGGGATTCACAAGATAAACAAATGAGCAATAAACCAAACAGAGAAAGTCTTGACAATGAGTCAGAAAGTCAAACAAACTGAGACACAGATGTCTATGAATATAGACATAGAATAGTATAGAATAGTAAAAGATGAAAATATTTAGGAAAAGACAGTATGATATTATACAAAAAAAGTGTATATATAAAAAAAATATGCTGGTTATTCCATTACAAGTGAATTTCAGATAGGACGCCTAAGAAATGTGTCATGATAATTTTTTCTAAATATTGTTCTGTTGGTGTTTCAGTGATGGTAAAATCAAGGTACACTGATGAAAGAAGAAAAACTTGCTTTAAATTTGCCGAGCCCGCCTCCAACCAGTCTTCTGTCAGTATCCTCCAGTGCAACCTTTAAATGTGGTGCATCAGGTGTGTGTATGTGTGGGCGTGTGTGTGTGGTCTTGTGTGAAGGGGTCCTTCCCAGCATGTACAGTATCCAATTAAGGCCCAGAACCCAATTTACATTCTGCCGCAGCCTCGTCCAGGTGGCTGAGGGGGAGCAGAGCGAGGGAGAGAGATAAAGTTCTCCCCTCTAATTAAAACTGAAACATGGCTTCAGTCTGAAGGTGCAGGGCCACTTTTTCTCTCAGGCTTTATCTAGGTCAGCGTGGCTGTAAAGTGACATTCAGCAATACAACCAGTGGGTGTCGGAGGGGATATTTGATCTAAATTTTAAATTTGAATCAGAATGAGTCTCCTGCTGAGGATAGTGTGGTTTCATTTTGTACAAGAAGTAGTGTGCTCCCTGATACACACTGTCGTTGGCTCTTTAGTTCATTGGGTAGTTTCCTTATGGATACGCTTGCACTGAAGGTAGATGCTGGAGGGAAATGGTGATTTTGCACTTGGCTAATGGATGGGAAGACATAAAAGCTTCAATATTCTTGTCAATTCTTTATCAAACACTGCTACAAGTGAAGTTGTTTCTGTCTTTGTGGCAGTAGAATAGCTGTTTCCTTTCAATCAGACTCGTTGCTACAGGTGTATAAAATTAAGCATGCAGTCTCCATTTGCAAACACTTCTGATACAAAATGGGTCTTTCTGAAGAGCTCAGTACTTCCGGTGTGGTACTGGGATGGATGCCACGTTTGCAATAAGAGGGTTCATGGAATGTCACCCCTGCTGGATATTCCACGGTCAGCTGTAATTGATACTACTAGAAAGTGGAAGTGTTTAGGAACAACAGCAACTCTGGCATGAAGTGAAAGACAACATATTAATGCATGAAAGTCTCCAGTGCTCTGCTGATTCCATAGCTGAAGAGTTATGAACTTCCACTGGCATTAATGTAAGCACAAAAACTGTGCTGCTGGGGCTTCGTGGAATAGGTTTCCACAGCTGAGAACCTCCATGCAAGCTTCATATCACCAAGTCGAATGCCAAGTGTCAGATGGAGTGGTGTAGACACTGACACTTGACTGTGGAGCAGTGGAAACATATTCTGTGGAGTGACAAATCACTCTGCCCTGTTTTGCAGTCAGATGAGCGAGTCTGGTGTATGCCTGCCTGACTGCATTTGCCACCAGTGAAGTTTAGTGGAGGAGGGATTATGGTATGGGACTATAAAGACATGGTTTGATGAGTTTGGTGTGGAAGAACTCGACAGGCCAGCACAGAGCCCTTACCTCAACCCCGAGGAGCACCTTTGAACAGAGATTGCGACCCAGGCCTTGAAACCTAAAATGAATACAGACAAGTTTGCAAAATTTAAAGAATATAAAGACAGTAAACTGCACTGAACAAACATCCAGATTTATTTGCCTCTTTTAGATGTTTTTTTCATTATTTGTGAGATCACGTCAGACAGAAGGGTAGTCATACCTTCTGACCTCATGTTAGTGTCGTGTTTACAGCTTGTTGGCTTGCCTCATGTACCAAAAATCAGTTCATCCATGCTTAATCTGATGACAGAATCACATCATCTGTATAAAATATTTATGATGCCCTGGCTGTCACTGAAAACTCATTGTTCTGAGTTGCTGTGAGTTTAACAATGTGCTGTCAGAAGGGCGTGGCTCAATCAAGAAGATCAAGGTCAGCTAAGTAAGAAATTAAATTTCATACAATTAAGTTATTTTTCTCATGTAATTATATGGGCTAAATAAAACAGTGGCATGTTACAGCAACTTGGCAATACAAGCAAGATTTCTCAGACTGGAAAGGACTATTTTTCTTATCATTTTAAACAATTTTTTATTATCTTAATCCTCTTAAACTCATCATAAGAGGTTCTTGATGTCCAACTGAATATTTTCTAGAAAAAATGATAATGCTCTTAATCATTGGTTCTCAATAGGGGCCAAGTTTTTATTTATTCATTTATTTATTCATTTATCAAAGAATGATTTCACTTTTTGTGGGTCTTGGGGACGTTGACAGTTTTGAAATCCAGTCCAGGGGAAGCAGGTTTTAGGGGAAGAGATTGGAAAACATTGCTTTCATGAAAAACTTTGGACAGAGGACATCCGTTTTATTCTCCAATGCAGAAAGGCCAATAGTTTTTTTGTGTTGTTGGATACTCTCAATTTAACAATTACTTAACCAAAGAAACAAGCTTTTACGGTTATTTATTTACATTTATATTCCAGTAATAAACCTCAACAAACCTCATTTACCAAAACTTTTTAAGAAGTGATGCCTTTTCTCACTAATGGGAGCAGCAGGCTAAGCAAGTCAACACAGACATATGTCCTCTGGGGGATCCCAAGGCATTCCAAGACCCGACTGGATACATATTCCCTCCAGTGCAGTCTGGATCTTCCCAGGGGAAGTCTCTTCCCAGCCTGACAAGCCCAGAAGACCTCCGAAGGGAGGAACCCAGAAGGAATCCTTATCAGATGCCCAAACCACTTCAACTGGCTCTTTTCGATCCACAGGAGCAAAATCTGACAGGTTTCTTTATGGAACTTTAAGAACAAATTGAAAAACCTTGAAAAGTTGTTGGTGAGTCAGGCCCGTTCTCTATCAGGTGTTCTTAGTAGATGCTAGAAAGATGTCCACACTCTAATGGTTCTAATAGAGTTCAACTTTACTAGACCTGCACCTTATCCATTAAAGCATTTGAACAGACAACTTTAAGGTTATTGTACTTTGAGAGTATTTTACCTTATAAAAGTATCCAAACCAGGATTTCAGCACCATGGACAGCAACCCTTTCAAAGCTCTTAACAGCACAGTACTTTGGTCTGCTCACCTCTTTCACTTTTTTATACAGACTGATGGAAATTTCTGCAGTATATTTCCCTTTCGACCATGAAACATTAGTGGTAAAAGATCTTTTGTGGATTCAGAACATGTAGAGTTACTCTTCATGTAGCAACATGTGACATGGTCTCCCGTCAGGAAACCTGCTGTGGCTGAGTGTTTTGTTTTGTAGTCAGCTTCCTGTGTCATCCCTGTTTTAACATAATGAACAAATATCTGTCAGGATTTCAGCTGCTTTTCACCGTGTGATCGAGCCTGCTCTGAGCTCTGTGTGTGTTTGTGTGTCTAAACGGCTGTGTACTCTGTTTAAAAAGCCGCTGTGTTGTATTATTTATCAGCCTGGGGAGAGGTGCTGTTCTCGTCTCATCTCTCACTCCTCATGTGCTCTGATTGTCTCTGCTAATTCCTGCTTGTTCAGGCAGGTGAGATGCAAATGCAGTCACTGCTCATTTGCATGACACAGAATAAAAATGGATGAGAGATGAAGTTGTTCATTATATCTATGTTGTGTTACTTTAGGATGCAAAAATATTTCTTTCCCACTTTCCTTTTGTGTATGTCATCTAGTTTAGCTCTACTTCAAGATGAACTGCAGCAACCCTGTTTCCTAAAGACTTGTCCTTAATAATCAAATGTCAATTTGTAGATAAATCATTTTTTGCTACCAATATTTTCAACTATGAATTCAATATCATGATATGACATGATACAGTATAACGTGATACCATACGACACCATACGATACCTTAAGCTGGGTGTACACTGTGCAGTTTTGCTGCAATTCAGCCACAAATTTAGAGTCACACGACTCACTTTGAAGTTGAGCCAACTTTAAGTTGGATTGGGCGTTGTTTGTTGTGCTGTGTACAGGGGGGTATGATTGCCGGGCACAGCCGGACTACCACCTGACAACCTGCTCCCGACTGGTCGGGAGGATTTCTGGCATATTTGATATTTTGCTCATACAACTCCAGACACTTCACAGTGAGAGCAGAAACACAAGCAGAATCAACAACATTGGGGGATTGTTCTCCTTTGTATACGGCCAGACAATGTTCTAAATTACCATGACAACAGCTGAAATGACTTTCTGATGCACCCTGCCATGATAAAGGAAATAAACGAGAAGGAAATATTCCTATCCACAGACCTGCAGCTGACACAGAGATGATGCTGTTTGTGTGTTTGGGACAGAGAGAAGTAACGGGAGAGGGAAATAGAGAAAGAGAGAGAGAGAGAGAGCGCGAGAGAGCAGGAGAGATAGAGGGGGGAGAGAGAGAGAATATGACTGGAGACACTTCACCCCGAGTGTGTGAGTTTAAAAAAGAAAACTCCATGCAGTGTGAGCACTCAGGTCGTACACGACCATCAGATTGCACAGTGTGAGCACACAACTTGTGCATAATGGTTGTGCATCGTAACCAATTCAGTATGAGATGACATTCTGCCATGACTGTTGAAAGGTTGGCTTGAAATCGCACAGTGTATACCCGGCTTAACAACACGATACAACATGATATGATACAACACCATACGACACCATATGACAAGATAGGATACGACACAATGCAATAGGACATGATGTGATACAATACAATACAACACGAAATTAAACATAGGTTTATTGTATAGGATGCTGAGGGTAAGTGAGGGGGGTAATGCTGCACGCAATGCAGCACGCAATGCTGCGTTGGATTGCTGCTTAGATGTATTAATTTATAATTTAAGTTATGTCAGATAAAATAGCAGTAAAGCAAGTAGTATGCTTAAGTCTGGTCATGGGGGTGGCTACCTGTGATTGTCAAATCTATCCTATTGTGATCATATGTGTTTCCCCCTTTCAATTTTGACAAATGTGAGGCCAAAATACCCCCATAATGCTGCAGGCTATTACTGATTTGGATGAGGTCTGTATGAAATCACCCAATGGTTAATAAAGCTATCTATTAAAGCCAGTCCATAGGGTTGGGGTTCCATCTGTACTCAGAATTACTTTCATGTGTTTTTCATTCATTCACTAAACATACAGCTATGGGCAAAAGGTTGAAACACCACCACTAATCATGGGGGTGGTGTTGAGCAATGTAACCAACAATTTAGGCCAGAGCAGCCAAAAAAGAACAAAGAAGAATGATTGGAACGATGGCAGAAATACTCTACATGTTGTGTGGAAATATTCCTGAATATTGAGTAAGTTGTAAGAAGCTACAAAAATATATGAGATGTTGGCTCATCTGAACACAGATGACAACTACAACAGATCAGCTGGGTGGAGGATGGACGAAGCAGCAATGGTGGAGTTGTGGAAGCCTATGTGAGAAGGCAGCACCTTTTTAATATCCACCAAAATAGAAAAAAACATGGGTAAGTGAGGGATGAAGGGGTGAATTTAAGGTTAAGGGGTGGAGGAATACGGGTAAGGGTCAAATGATGTGGGAATGAATGTGAGCATCAAGGGATGACGGAATGAAGGTGAGAGTCAAGGGGTAAAGGTATGAGGTCAGGGGCTGAGGGATGAGGGGATGAGTATGAGGGTCAAGGGATAAAGATTTAGGATGGTTTGGTTAGGGTTAGGTAAAAGCACAGGGTAAGGGAGGAGCGAGGAAAGCAGAGTTGGATTAGTTTAGTTGGTGAACTGGCAGCGTTGAGAATCAGGATCAGGGACAAGGAGCAGGAGATTTTTATTTCAAAACACAACTTTATTCTCCTTCTTTTCAGGATTCAGGACACGTTACTCACAGCAACTTGAATATATCAACAAGGTCTGCAGGTGTGTTTGTGTATGTGTGTTCTGTGACAGCCTAACAAATCTACTTAGACTTTACAAGCCACGTCGGTGACCATGTTAAAATGTATTCAGGTGCTGAAACACACTGATGTGTTTTTACCAGGTCCTCTTCTCACTTTTTCTCTCGTCTGGGTGACTTATGATCACGCTGTCACGAACACAGTCGTACACAGACAGCCATATGCACACAAACACACCTCAGCCTTGGTCAAAGCCCCAGATGGCCGTAAATCGTCTTTTATGAGCAGGACTTGATGAAAGCGTTTCCCTGGACACTGGGTTTTTTCGCCCTCTGGCAGGCTGTTGGTTTATTTCTCCACACACCAGCGCCTTTATGTGCCATCTCTATCATTCTGCTCTGACAAGGACCAGATACAAGCAGCAGTCCATGTCAAATTTATATGAATTATTCACATTCAGCCAAAAGCAGGTGCACAGCTTGGTGCCTAGAGTGAGAATATTTTATTCTTGGAATTATTAACCACTGCAGAGAATGTTAAATGGACTATAATAAGAGTACAAATGTATTGAAAATGGTCAGTCTCCTTGATTAAGGCTTTTCATGGACATCATCATGTTCAGGTATTATTCAAAACTTTGTTCTTACCATCAAGGATGGCAAAACTGAGTTTTCAACAAACAAATGAATCCTTCTAACAAGCACTATTGGCACAATATCAAATATAGCTTAGTTTCTGTGTTGAATGGCTGCATGTTTGTCCAAAATATTTAATAGAAATGTAATTTTTCAAAATATAAGCAGTGATAAATTAATCAGGAAGCATCATGAAATCATAACACCTATATAGAAAGTTATCTTATGTCGAAGAAATGACTTGGTAAAATATCTAATTACCAGAGAACCGCCACAATATTACGAGGGATGACTTGATAATTAGTACATCATTACTAGGTAAACACTTTCTTAATGGTCACATATGGTGCAAAATACACTTTTCAGGCTTTTCTAGCAAAATATATATGCCCCTGGCCTGTCCACAGAACCCTGAAGAATCAGAAAAAAATCCATTCCCTCCCCCCTCTCTTTCTCAGCCTTTCAGAAAATGTGTGCTAAAACAAGCCGTTCTCAGATTTTTCCCATCGTGATGTCATGTGGGGAGTTAGCTCCACCCCCAGGTTCAGTTACCCCCCTCCACTTGGAAGAAATTTCGGCACCCCTTTCCTGATCTTCAAGATCAGGAGAGCCACATCCATTAAGCCACATCCATTTCCTGAGTGGGGCAGGGTCAGGGGCCGAGTCAGACAGCTCATTAACATTTAAAACCATAGACACAGAAACAGCTCGTTCTAAGCAGGGCTCAAACAGAGGGGTTTTTAGGCATGCAACAATTTCATAGGCATGTTTTATGTTTACTAACTTGTCTTAAAGAGGAAAAATACTTGACCTTTAATATTACCTAGTTATACCTTGGTAAAAAGCCAATTTATCACTTGATAATTACCACCTTGTTCTTCAGAAATGACTAGATAATTACACTCATTACTGTAAAATTACTAGGTAATTAAGCCCACTTAAATAAAGTGTTATAAAATGTTACAATTTTTTTCACTGGTTGTTTACAAGATTGCAGTCATTTCAAATAAACCAACACCTCTGCCTCTTTCTCCTCAAAGGTCGTTGATTTTTCTGTTCATCTCTGGCCGTGGAAAAACGTTCTTCAACTTGACGCTTTGTATAATGGATGAGCCTGATTCTGGCCAATCCTTAGGCTTTGCACAGTTCATGATCCATGTCTCCAGCCTTTAAAATCCATCGTTGTAACATAATGATACCTGTAATATTTGAATATTTTCTCTTCAATCATCCCAAACACCACACAAATGATCCCATGCCTAAAGTGTGCCATTTGACTTACAATAACATAACTCAGTCCTTTAAATTTAATGCTAATGTTACATTAAATGCACATTAAATTGCAGTTGTCATGCCTCCATGCATAATAAATGCAAAAAGGTAGACATATATTAAGTCTGCAGCTTTTTACTGAGCCTCCAGGTGTTGAAATATGATCACTCAAATGTTCCTATAATAATGATTTGAAGTCTTGCCACATCAGAAATGAACTTATCAAATTGAAACCTAATTTTAGGCCTAATTCTTGATGCTTTTCTAAATGCAAATTAAAGCAATCTTTCTTTAAGGAGATTACATTCCTCCCAGCATTTTGGATACAGGCTGACGATGTAACTGTGTAATGCCACTGCTACGGATCCTGTAATTTCCCTTATCTGGTTGCTGTAAGTCACTGCCATTTGTCATTCCTGTGACAAATTTCTGGTCACAAGGTAGAGTAGTGAGACTATCACTGTGAAAACTGAGCTCCCTCTGCTCTCTCTGCTGATTTGACAACTCTGAGAAGAAAGACAGGAAGAGGAGGATGCAGCAAGAGAGAGTCTGATGGAGACAGAGAGGTCTGCAGTCCCCCGAGACTCTGCTGCGCTTCAGACGAGCTTTCACAGAGGAGACAGAGATAAAGAGAGAAGAGAAGGAGATCGAGATGGAGGCTGATAAACGCAGAGTTTGGGGGTACGAGAGAAGGAGTTGATTAAAAGAAGAAAAGGAAGCAGTGTGGAGGAGATAAATTTTGAAGAAGAGGAAAGAAAAGTGCCCCTAAAACATTTTAAGGGCACTCCTCTTTCTTCTTCTTTCATTTGCCAGCAGCTCTCTCTGACATTGACCCAGGGGTGTAAAATAATGGTGCTTTGTCTCTTTCATTCTCGCTCTCTCTCTTCTCTCTCCCTGCTCTAATAGACCTCTGAACAGACCAAGATGGCTGACCTTAGCGGCACTGTTTTTGACAGGGACAGGGAGAGTAGAAATCTATTCTTAACTCAAGATAAACCCAACCTGCCCCATATCTACACCCCGATTTTATTTATGTTTTGCTCCTGTGTAGAAAAGCTATCATGGCATCTGCAATAAGGTATAAACTCTGACATCATGAGGTTTTACAGATAAAATCACTGCTGTGATACATCAACAGTATACTTTTGACACAGCAGTTGTAAAACAGCCATTGTGCCACATTTAGGCCATGAATTTAAAGGTGCACCATTAAACTAAACAGAAAAATAAACTACATGTTCATCAATTGATACATGTAACACTTGTAACACATAATTACATCACACAAACATAATAAACCACAAACATAATACAATTCTGCAGCCTTCAATACAATAATCCCACAAATGTAATAGATTTCCTACAAACATAATAGCAGTTGCCAGCTTCAAACATAATCTTATTGCATTTGCAGGAATTCATCATGTTTAGAGGAAGGTAAAAATCAATGTCTCTCAAAACTGTATTTGCTTCCTACAAATATATGTGAACATCAAAAATGAAAGTTGAGATCAATGTTTGTTGTAGCTTTTAACAACTACCATTGGGTTCAAGATCACTTAGACTTAAATCACACCAAGAAACAGGGATTATTTATTCGTCATGCAATAAGAAGTTTTTCCAGAGTCTAAAACACCTGTAAAGCTTCATCACGCAACAGGAAGCTTTCCCAGAGTCTTTAAACACCTGTAGAACTTTGCCATGTGACAGGAAATCTTTTCTAGTCTTAAACCCCTGTAAAGCCTTGCCATGAAACAGGAATTTTATTTTCCTGACTCATAGCCTCGCCATGAAACAGGATGTTTTTTCCAGACTCTTAAAATACCTGTAGATCTTTGCAATGCAACAGGATTTTTTTTTCTTGAGTCTTACAACACCTGTAAACCTTGCCATGATACAGGAAGCTTTTTCCAGAGTTGTAAAACACCTGCAGAGCCTCACCATGAAACAGGAAGGTTTTGTCCAGGGTCTTAAAACACCTGTAGAACTGCAACATGAAACAGAAAGCTTTTTCCAGAGCCTTAAAATACCTGTAGAATTTTGCCATTCAACAGGATTTTTTTCTGAAGTCTTAAAACACCTGTAGAGCCTTGCCATGAAACAAGAAGTTTTTTTTTCCTGACTAATAGCCTCACCATGAAACAGGACATTTTTTCCAGAGTCTTTAAACACCTACAGCTTTGCCATGAAACGGGAAGTTTTTTCCGGCGCAATTCGTCACTCCAGAGAGCGCATCTCCACTGCTCTAGAGTCCAGTGGCGGCATGCTTTACACCACTGCACCTGACACTTTGCATTGCACTTAGTGATGCATGCTTGGATGCAGCTGCTCGGCCATGGAAACCCATTCAAAGAAGTTCTCTACCAGTGTTCTTAAGCTAATCTGAAGGCCATATGAAGTTTGGAGGTCTGTAGCGATTGACTCTGCAGAAAGTTGGAGACCTCTGCGCACTATGTGCCTCAGCATCCGTTGACCCCACTCCGTCATTTTACGTGGCCTATCACTTCATTGCTGAGTTACTGTTACCCTAGCGATAGACTAGGGCAGATGCATGGTGAGAGTCTCTGAGAACATTTTAGATATATTTTCACATAGAAACACTGCAGTAGACAAAATATGTACCTGTTAAGCTCCACCATGCTCACTTAAGAATTGACGACAACTGACTAATGAGACACGGCTGATACTCAGACAAAGACCACTGCAAAAAGAGTTGCTGTTGTTCCCAATCGCTCCCACTTTGTTATAATACAACTGACAGTTGACTGGAATATTTAGGAGCAAGGAAATTTCACAACTGGAGTTGTTGCACAGGTGGCATCCTACCACAGCACCATGCTGGAATTCACTGAGCTCCTGGGAGCGACCCATTCTTTCACAAATGTTTGTAGAAACAGTCTGCATGTCTAGGTGCTTGATTTTATACACCTAATGCCATGAAAGTGATTGCAAAACCTGATTTCAATTATTTGGATGGTTGAGTGAATACTTTTGGCAATATAGTGTTGTTGCTTAAAGAGGAGACTCTCTGACTGGTGAGGCAGCAGATCAATCAGAGAGCCAACAAAGTGTAATTGTGAACCATTGTACTAAAGCAACCTACTAAAAAATATTGAAATGACCGTACTTTAATGGTTCATACATGTCTGGTGGTTGTGATAACTAGATTAGGATAACAGTTTTTGCTAAAATGTTTTCAGTTTGTCACTGTATCAAATCCATCATGGAAAATGTTTTTTTGGGCAGAACATAATGACCACTCTTCTAAAACCAGAAACCAGCAGATAATTGCAATAATATAAAGCAATCAGTTATTGATTTGAGCATGGATATCAAGTGAAAGTGCATCAATGGAACAACAATTCCTTCTAAAATAAATGAGCTATTTTAACTTTTAACTCCACAGAGTTGGTAGTAAACATTTTAGATGGCTGCCTACTTGACTTCCTAAATAGCAATGTTTGAATAAATTCAGTCATGTTTTGCTAAAAAAAAAAATATATGTGCATGTTGTTTAAACAGATGCTGCATCTAGAACCACACTACAGCCTCCAGTGTTAAAAATGAAGCCAATGTGGAAGTGCAAAAGCTGCAGTTCCTGGAGAGTCCACTTGAGGCTCCTAACAAAAGCAGAGGAATTCCCATTAGGTTCCATATAAGAATAAAACATTTACAGCGGAATAAACATGTTTACAGCCTGATTGGAAAAACAAAATAGGTATCAAAGCTCATTTTTTATGTTGTTCCTGATGAGTTTCCAACAGTGCCAACTGCCATCATCAGGGTTCCTGATACCTCTTCAGAAATCAATGGAAGCCATCAAAGAGACTATACTGAGAGTAAACTGTCAATAAGAGTACTTCTTGGACTCAGAAAGGGTGTTTTGAGATATTCTTAATAGGATTCATGTCATAAAAAACTCCAAGGCTCTCTTTTTAATGGTTAAAATGTCTTTATCTAAACAAGTACAAACTCACTTCACAGCTTCAAGCCTCCATCAGAGGGTCAAACAAACAGATGCAAGGAAACAGTTGGTCCTTTTTAAGTGCTACTCCACCAGTAGGAATTATCCACTTGGGTGTAAGAGTAATGGCCTGCAGAGGGTGTCAGCATACAAAACCTCCAGCTGATGGTGTTACACAGGACAATGGAGGCACAAATACTCACCTACACCCACTTTAAAAGGACCTTCTGTTTCCTCGCATCTGTTTGTTGGACCTCCTCATGGAGGTCTGAAGCCCTGAAGTGTGTTTTTAAGGTCTACTTGACCATGCAGTGAAAATGAAGGCATTTTAACCTTTAAATAGAGTGCCTTGGAGTTTGTTCTTGTCTTGTACTGTTTGGAACAGGCTATGTTGCTCTGACTGGTTGCAGCATCCAAAAACATCAATCTGTGCCAGAAAACTTGAACCTCTCTTTAAAATCAGGCAAAATGCAATAAGACGGTTCTTGAAATGTCATCGCTGCTGGACATTCCAAAGTCAACTGTAAGTGATGTTACTAGAAAGTGGAAGAATTTAGGAACAACAGCAACTCAGCCACAAAGTGAAAGACCGGGTAAAGTCACAGAGCCTCAAGTCGCCAGCGCTCTGCTGATTCCTTAGCTGAAGAGTTCTGAACTTCTGGTGACATTCAGGTAATTATGGAGTGGTGAATGTTGGTGGAAGAGGTATAATGGTATGGGACTGTTTTCCAGAACTTGACTGGCACGCACAGATCCTTGAACTCAACCCCAGTCAAGCAGCTTTGGGATGATCTGAAACTGAGATTGTGGGCCAGGCATTCTCGTCCAACATCAGTGCCTGACCTCATAAATGCTCTACAGAACAAATTGGCACAAATTCCTGCCGTAACACTACAAAATCTTGAGGAAAACCTTCCAAGAAGGGGGGAGGCTGTTATAGCTGCAAAAGGGGGGCCAACTCCATATCAAAGTATTTAAATACAATGTCATTATTGTCCCTGTTGGTGTATTTGGTAAGGCAGCTGAATACTTTTGTCCATATAGAGTGAGTCTGACACCACAAATCAGTATGAAATCAGCTGTAGCCTGCGGCAAAAGCATGAAAAGAGGATGGCAAAACAGGAGAACAGCACCAAGCAAATGTGTCTACATGTGCCAGTGTTTGCCAGTGTTTGCACCTGTATTTGTGTGTTTGTGTGAGTGTCAGGAGGCATCCACATCGGAGCAGAGCAATTTGTTCTTGGTGATGCCTGACCTGTCACAACATGAGGCAGGCAGAAAAGCCTTGGGCTGAAGTTACAATCCAGCACTTTTTATCCCATTTTTACAGCGCCTCTAGTCTCTAATTTCAACAAAATTATTCCGTGATGCCTATAAATCCTGTTTGTAATAGCTTAGCGGTGAGGGTGGGGTGTTTTCAGAGCTGGCTGGAGGCGCAGAGGAGAGAGACTTGGTTACCCTCGGTGCCTTCTTGCTTTTATTATTTACATCCAGCTGTGGATTCTTTATTGGTTCAGTTCATCAGGTGGGATCTGTGGGCCATCAACTGATGACTGACTAAACATAATTAGTCAGTTTGGTCACATGATGAAGCTTATCCTATATAGAAAGTCTGAAGGCTGTCTAGGAACACGACTCAAAGCATGCAGGGATTAAGCATGTTTAACTGTAAAAAAAGCAGTTTTACATCTCAAATAATAATAGGCAGGTTATAAAATCATACCAGCTATAAAATGAATCATCCTACTGGGAGAACACCCAGTGTGCCAGATTACAAGTCCACCCCTGAGTACAACATTTCCTCTAGTGTGATATTGCTTAATTATCTGATTTCATCTAACCCTCATCGCTGTATTTTTCATTCTGTAGCCTCTACACCAGTGTTCCTTTGCTATCTTTGTTCCTGTGATTAAACATTTAAAAACAGAACAAGACAATACATAGTAATGCTTTCCATCAATCCATGTACTTTTCTTTAAATACACATATATACTAAGCCAGCTAGCTAGCTATTCATGCTGGAACTAATGCTATATGGCCTTGGCAGTGTTTGCATTTGTGACTCAAAGTGCTGTTGTCTCTCTCTGTTCTAATTGAGAATATCTAAACATAGAGAACACTAAGCCTCTGACGTTAGATCCAGCCTTTCTAAATAATATCTCCCTGTTATCTGAAAGCATTAAGACCTGTCTTGTTTTGCACCTTTGATGCTCATTGAGCAACAAAACAAACATCTGCTCGCTAAAAGGGACTCTGGGAACACCAGGCTGCAGGCTGGATGCAGCAGAATGAATTGAAATGTCAGGGTGGTTTAAATACTTCATGCTTTGGTCTGTATTCCTGAAAAGGACTGCTAATAAAGGATAGTTTGTTGGGTTTTTTGTCTTTATTGAGCAGCTGTCGATGAAATACTCAAGGTAGGCCCTTCACTAAGTCCAAACATGTTTTAACTAAGGGCCAAAATATAAGTATGGCTGGGCCGCTTTGACTTACCTCTCTTTGAGAGCATTACAGTTTGTAAAACCAACTGAATGCAAGTTAAGATATGCTTAGTGATGGGAAATGCTAAAGGAAGAAACAAGCCTAAATCACAGCAGTCATTTAAGACTGACAAGGCTAATAGCTAGTTGTTGTTGATGTTTTGTGAGGGTCAGATATATATTCATAGGTCAGGGTTGGGTATGGGAACATATGCCAGTTTGGCACATCGCCACATCAACCTTAGTCCTGTACTGCTCTAGCCTCCTAATGGCCATGGCTCAGGCCTGCAAACCATGCCCCATCTCTCCAGGTATCCTCCCAGCTGAACCCTCCATGATGCACGTGGTCGCCACTGGTGCAACCCACCTAGTCCTGGGCATCCAGTATGCAATGAGCTGGATCAGTCCAGGTAAAGCATGTCAGTGGCACATAAAGCTGTCTTTCCCATATCAAGCAGCTGACCCTTCCCATCCCAACTTGCCAACAATACCCAAAAATAAAATGTTACTAAGGAGACCAGCCAGCACATCTGGCCATTAGTCAACACCCAGGCCTCACAAGAGTATCGAAAGATCAGAAGGACAAAGAACCAAAAGACTCTGACTTACTAAGAATGCCACATTGTCTTGCTCAGTGAACCCAACACCCCATTTGAGCCAAAGTCTGCATTTGATCTCAGCCTCTTAGTCAGCCCATGGGATTACACTGCTAAGGTAGGTGACTGTCTCTTCAACCTCCATGCTCTCACCATTCACAGACACAGATTTGACGTCAGCATCCATGACGTCCCCCATTGCCTGGATGTTTTTTTGGCCCGGGAGATGTAACCTGACACACCAGATCTGGCAAAGCTTCAATAGAAAACATTTGAGAAAAAGGCAGAGGCTTTGAGAAATCCTCAGAGTATGATTGGGTGAACGTTCTGTCACATCTCTACGGGCCAATCAGAGCAACAAAGCACGCGATGTAGCCACTAGCAAGCTATACGTGCGCAGCTACTGAGGAATAACGCAAAACATGGTGACTATAGATATGTAAGTACTCGACTTTTGTCGTTCTTGAAAAGAAAACAACTCACTGCTGTTCTTTGTTCTTCTTTTAATGAAGAAGTGTCATCAAGTTCTGATAAAACTGGCACTTTAGCAGCATCCACAATAATCTCTTCCTCCATAACTGCACCAGCTCTTGCTGCTGCTTGTTTACGTCATGACTCTGCTGCGCCTGAAAGTACTGCCCCTCATAGCTGATTGGTCCTGTCACTTTCTAACCGGGCCCAAACGGTTCAGATGGGAGCTTTGCAAGATGGATTCGCCAGTGAAAAAAAAGGAAACGGGCGTATCCATCTGTTTTGCAAGGTTGCAGGAGACATGCATTCTCAACCTTTCAGCCTCCTCACTCAGCAAGTTAAGAGCCCCCACAAGGGCAACCACAGTCCCCGCAATGTTTACTGTACTGTAGGAGGTTTAAGAAGTGGTTTTCCATTTTTGTTGTTGTTTGAAAGATACTTAAAGAAATGCTAAATTATACCAAACAGCCATTCAAAGCCAAAAGATCAGCTACTGTCACTGAGCTGGCCAAATAATATCTAAAAAGAGCTGCAATTCCATCACTCCAAGCAAGGCTGGATGGACTTAAGCAAATCCATCCTTTTGTCTGATAGCAGAAACCCAGATGACTGCAGTTGACACCTGGTCTTTAGTGTGTTGCAGTATGCATTGCATCTACAAAATCAATCAATTCTGGATGAAGGTATTTCAGACCGCTTTTGCATCTAGTCTGATCTATCAGATTTAAAATAATTCTCAGTACACATTGAGGTGAGTCCACACAAAGGTTTAAGGATTACCACTTGGTATCGAATGCCCCTATTAATGAACAGGGAGCAAGAGGAGTGCTTGCATAGTAGTTCAAAGATTAGAGCCACCAACCAATCTACTGTACCGGACAAGTTTGTACAAAAAATGCTGTCTCCTCTGTTCTTTTTAATCTTTTGTCTCTTGGTGTTTCTCTTTCCCTCTACATCTCTGTATTGGTCTGTGCAAACTTGGCACCAGGTCAACACTCTCTATACGAGAGGGAAATTATCCCTCCGAGTCTCTCCCTCCCTTTCGCTTTGTTTTAGTAAAGGCTAATTGGCTCTCTCATTAACAGTATAGCAACCTTCAGCTGGTAATGATGTGGAACTTTTTGATTTGGCTACAGGCTGAACACACTAGTTTGGAAGTTTGCCTGCAATGCTGAGATCAAATTAGAGAGGTGTGGACGCAGTGCCGAGAGGGAAAGTGGTATTCCCCTCCTCATTTTGTTGTTTTTGCTGTTTTCTGCCATTTAAGTGTCCCCAAAGGAGTTTCACTGACTATATAATGCAGAATGCCCTTTAACAGAGACGCTCTTCTATTCTATACATCCTATATGGGTTGAATGAAGGTCAAATTTGTTATAAATAGGACTTCTCTCATTGTCACAGGAAAGGTGAAAAATGGAAGCTAACATTCCAACCATTTGTATATCTGCAGCTTTTGCTTTACTCGATCTCAGTCTTCATAGTTTTCTGTGTGTTTGATGTTGATTAAGAGGACAATGCTGAGAATTTGCTAAGAAAATAAAAGGCAGGTAAAAAGTTTAAATAAATAACACTGTCCTGTTGTACCAAGTTTATCCAAGAAGAGATCTGTCGTAAGAGCCTGTGCCTATGGTTGGCATTTTTGCACTAGCAGTGCTGAAATCCTAAGCTTCTACTGACATTTCTGTTTCTAGGTCACCAAAGCTGACTCTAGCATTGTCTTATAGTTTGTTTCAAATAGCCTATGCAGTTAATACTTTCCTTTATTTGAAGAAAAAATCACCTAGAAAAACTGAAACAGTGTAAAGGACTTCTGTCTTGGTATTTACAGCAGCTTTTGACCATATTGTCCCATCGAAAGTCGAGTCAGATCATTTTCTCGACTACCATTGTTGTTGACAAAGCTGATAGCTGAAGTCCCACCCCTTCTAGATTTTGATTGGTCAGTGAGGGAGAAGTGACATTGACAAACTCAGGCACAGTGATATTGGAATAGAAAAAGGCCTTCCCCAAACTGTTGCCACACAGTATAGCATTATTCAAAATGTCTTGGTATGCTGAAGCATCAAGATTGGCCTTCACTGGAAAATAAGGAGTCTAGCCCAGACCATGAAAATCAGCCCCATACCATCATCCCTCCTCCACCAAACTTCATAGTTGGCACAATGCAGTCAGGCAGGGAACATTGTTCTGGCATCTGCCAAACCCAGACATCTGAACAGAGAAGCGAGATTTATCAGTCCACAGAACGTGTTTCTACCACTCCACGGTCCAGTGTTGGTGTGCTCAGCCATGGAAACCCATTTCATGAGGCTGCCACTGCATAGTTTCTGTGCCTACATAAATGCCAGTGGAAGTTCAGAACTGTTCAACCATGGAATCAGCAGAGCGTTGTTGACTTTTATGCAACATGCACCTTAGCAGTCGCTGACCCCGTTCTGTGGTATTATGGGTCCTTTGGTGTCTGAATTGCTGTTGTTCCTAAACACTTCCACTTTCTAGTAATATCACTCACAGTTGACTGTGGAATATCCAGCAGAGATTAAATTTTACAAAGCATCACATAGCAAAGGTGGCCTCTATCACAGTAGCACACTTGAACGACACATTTATATCACAAATGTTTGCAAATGGAGACTGCATGACTAGATGATTGATTTTATATACCAGTTATAACAGGTCTGACTGAAACATGACAAATAATTAACTGTTGTGGCCAACAGTCAAGATTTGAACCCTAACTGATCAACAGTACTACTGTAACTGTTTGTATGAAAAAAGTGACTTAGGGTATTCTGTTCTAGTTACGTGACCAAACATATATCCATTCACAACCATCTAAAGTCTGTTTACACTCTTAACTGTTAGTCAAAATCTTGCAGTATTTTCTAACGGATTTGAGTTTGGTTCTTCAAAGAGACAAACCAAAGCTTAAGGGAGCCTCAAAGCAGACACAAAAGGGTACCTTGTGCACCTGCAGAAGATGCTAAAGAAGTGTGACAATGCGCTGACATCTGACTTCATGGACTAGAATCGTTGCTTTGAAAATGTACACATGCTCCCAAAGCCTCAGCCCCAAACATCTCCCTGTGTTCTCTCCCATAATGGAAACCTACAGTACAGTGTGTTGTGTTACCATCTGTTTGTACAGCTGAACTGATGGTGATGTGAAGTCTGTTAACACCCATCACACACACTTCAGCGTGAGCACCCTTCACTAAATGACTGTCTGCCCTTCTGCCCACTCAGACTGTCAGCTGTGATGACATTTAACCGTCCAGCTGAGCGGGCCTGTGGCTGAGAGAGCCTCCACATAGGTGTGTTATATCTTTGTGTATCCAGTGGCTGTATTTTCTAATATTTATTCCACATGAGTCTATTCTAACATGAAGGAACATATATTTAGTGGTTCTTGACCTTTCTGGTTGATGGAAAAGGAACCAGCGGCCTATTCATTCATTCTTATTCTTTTTATTGTATGAGGCATATTGTGTCGCTCTGCTTTTATTGTTAGTTGACATTTGGCTGTTTCACTCTGCACAGGTCAGGTCAGGAGTGGCCTCAGTGTCCACAGTGGGTATTTCTATTTGACTCTTTTCTTTTTTTTATCATCCGAATACACACATAAGTGCTGGAAATTGTTCCATTGGTTCAAGTCTGCAAAGAAACCGATCAGGGCCCACTGACAGGAACAAAAAAGCCTGTATAGCTAAAAAGGTAGAGTCCTTGTAGCTTGGCCACGATGTAAAATCAATAAATCATTGTAGTTTATATCTATCATTAACAGCAGATGCAGCACAAACCTTTTCATGTATCGTTCATTTCGATGAGTTTGAGGACAATTTCTCTGACATGGACTTGAAATGTGTAACAGCAGCTGCTTCATTTCTCTCCTTTCAGAGCTAACATTATTTTATTAGAGCAGGAGGAGAAGGTCCAGCTGAGGCCTTTGTTTTCTCTCAAGGATAAATATTGTTGGCCATGTGCGTCAAGGATCTAGTCCTTTCAGAATCAGCCAATTTACTTACCCTTTTCCTGGCCTGTATTATTTTATTGATATGGGCACATCTGGGTGGATACAATCTGCCTTGAAAATAAGTGCAATTTGTGATAAAAGAGAAAATCCCCATGACTTTATCTGCCATTTTGCTTTCGTTTTCCCATTTCACAAGCTACTACAATCATCTAAAGGTGGATTCTGGTTTTCTTTACAAAGAATTTCTGGCACAAAACACACTGGAGCAGAAGAGCTGGGCACATATAGATTTATAACTCAATTAGGGAAACCTTTAACTTTCATTAAATTCGGTTTCTGTTAACATAATTTTAAAATAAACTCGTGCTGGGTTAGCCCTCAATCTGTTTGTTTATCTGAGAAAGAAGAAGGATCCAAACCCTTCTTTTACACTGTAAGATGGATCATACTGCATATGTTAGGCATTAGATTCAACTCAGCTCAACAAGAAGATCCAAGAGGGGTCTGGCTGTAGACCGTAGCTCTCTCAGATGGCACATTTGTTGAGACAGAAATACATGTTAAAACTTTCAGAATTAAATTTGGATTAAACTTTTGGTTAGGGCAAAGGTTTAGGTAAGGGTTAGGAAACCAAAAGTTCCATCCATTTTCTTACCCCTCTTATCCCGTAAGGGGTTGTGGGGGGCTGGAGGGCAGGGTACATCCTGGACTGGTCACCAGTCAATCACAAGGGCTGACATATAGAGACAGACAACCAGGCGCTCTCACACTCACACTTACTATCAAATTTAGAGACACCAATTAACCTAACAAGCATGTCTTTGGTGGTTGGAGGAAGCTAAAGCACCTGGAGAGAACCCACACATGCATGGGTAGAACATGCCAACTCCACACAGAGAGGCCCTGACCTGGAAGGGAACAAGGAACCTTCTTGCTGTGAGGCAACAGCCCTGGTCCGGATACTTGGATACCAAAAGTTAAAAGTTCAAAACATAACCTGTAAAACCTGATTACAAAATGTTAACAAGTAAACAGTCTGCCTGCAGGAAAAACCTTGTCCTCCATGAAAACATTCAAACACAGCAAATGTAGCTTATGCAGCTCTATTAGCTGTGTGAGATACATAGTGGGACTACACAGATGACATTAAAGTGAAAGCTCTGGAAGTCCATGGCTATTTATACTAATGTAGCTATGAAGTATAACATAGTTACATATGTTATGTAGCTATGTTAGCTTTAAATGCTTAAACTCATGCATCTAAAGCTAATTAAGCTACATTAGCTTACAACGTAATGTTAACTATGCAGCTGATGTAGCTATGTTAGCTTAAGCTAACGTCAACGAAGCTAAAGTGAGCTACCATTTGCATATCGGCTTCTGAAACTGGTCTATACATAATTTATCCCCAGGTTCGACCTCTGACCTTTTTTCTGTTTTATTTAGGAAATGTTCCTTGGGCTGTAATGTTTGCACTGTGGTTATTTCATGGATGCAGCTGCCAGACTTTATTTATGAAGAAAGTAGAATTTTCTAAAAAAAATTCTACAACTAAAAAAAATGTTTTAGGCCTTCCAGCACATTACAGCAACTCTCTTCTGACAGAGGCGGCGTCTCACATTAACCGTCTGAGAGAGGAGGTGTCTGAGGTCTATGGTCTGCAGCCAGACTTGGAAGATCCGGCTCTTTCTTCTCCAAATGGCCTTTCATTTGGTATCATTTTGATTTCATTAGATTAGCCAAATATTTCAATGTTATGCCCTATTACTGATGATGGTATTTTACTCCAGTCATGCTGACTTTTTTTTTTTAAATCAATGAAAAATTTTGTACAATTATTTCTAAAATATCCCATCTCCCCAACACGTTTTTAGGGTCGGAATAAAACGCTCACCGACCAGACTATATGACTCCCCTGGTATAAAACATTAATGTTCAGCCATCTATTACGAGTCTTAAATGTGTGATGTGCCTCTGTTCATAAAAGATCTAAATATTTAGACCAGCTCGTTCATGGCCAACAAATCCCTACCAGCCTGTAATCAAGCAAAGCAGATGGACTGACTAGATTCCATGTCTGACATCAGGCAGAACTTTATTGCAAAGCTTCAAGCTGGTATGATTGTTCCTGGCCAGAGAATGACCACACCAATCAGTGCAATTTGAGAAGAAAGAAGCAGTAGCTGTGGGCGGGGTTTAGTTGTACTGCAAGTCTGTAAAGAATGGCCAGGGCACAGTTATAGATGCAGTTTTATCAGAACTGGACAACATTTACTGTCAGGTAAGCTCTTCATGATTTATTGGAACAAAACTATGTTATCTTTCATTATTCATTATCATGTTTGAGGCCTCCTACATTTTCATTTTCAGCATCTGTTAAGATTTTAAAAATTTGTCCATGTAGACCAGGTGTCAGTCAAACGTAGTGTTCATCATTAATACACCAAACTGTTTCAAAAACACTCATTTAGTTTTCTAAAAGAGACCTAGGTGTAAAAAATAATGACTAGTTTTATTCCATGGTTGTGTTTGGGTCACTCAGAGCATTTGTAATGGTTGATAAGATATTTGAAGTGGCCTATCTCTTCTCCCAGAATTCTAATATGCATAAATCCTTGGTAAAATATTGAATTCAGAATTATTTTTGGCCAAAAAAAGAGGCATATCTATCTCTTTATTCATAATGACAAAGGTTGTCAAAGTTGCTTTGGTGGATGAACACCTGCAGTGCCGAGTTTTCTTTTATGACACCATTAACATAATGCTGCTCATTAACATGGAAGGCTCCAAGATTCATGTAACATGCAATCAATCACAAAGTGACCTTGAGAGGTTGAGCTGTTGAGACCCCTTTTTTAGCACACTTCAAACCCTTTCACAGGGTCTGGCTCAATGGTTACCTGAAGCTTTTTCTAAATATTGGATCTTGCAAACATCGTATAACACTAGAAATAAAAATGTTCTCTCTGTTAACTCTCACTTTAGTGTGATACTGTAGCTTATGTTTAGCATTAAGTTCAGGGAAGAAGACATGCATTTAGCACCTTTTTTATCTTACAAAAATCTACTATGTTTAGAATATTGGTGTAAGAAATTTACCAGCACAAAATACTGGGAGAGGTATTTTTAGTATCCAATAATCCTTTCAAAACATTTTTGTGTGTTAGGGAGTAAAAAAAAGTTATAAATCTGCATACAGTAAAATACTTGCATATTCAGGTATCTATTTTTCACTGCCTTGATTGTGAATGTGTTTTATTTCCATTTGTCTTGCAGCTGTGGAGTTCCTCCAGGCTTATTAGACCTTTTTCATTTTAGGGTTATATGTTGTTCTTAAAAAAAAAAAGTGTGACATGGAAAATATTTACTAAATACTTAGTAGCCCATTCATCTGTGAGCCCATAGTCCTGAGAATATATACTGTATACTACTATAGACATGTACTGTTATAAGCCTTTAAGTTTATGAGCCTTTAACTATCAGCTCCCAGTACAACTAAACCCCGCCTGTAGCTACTGCCTTGTTTTCCTTAATCTGACTCTGATTGGTCAGGTCCATTTTCAGACATTGCACAATAATTTCAGATTGGAGCTTTGCAAGATGGAACTGCCTGATGACGACCACCCCAGCCAGCATGTCTATGTAGGCCCCATATTGGTTATATGCGGGCTACAATATGGGTCCCATGTGGGTTTATCCATGGGTTCCACGGTGACCCCACCTGTGATTGCCCATGTGAACTGCAAGTGTGGATCAGTCCTAATGAGACCCATATAGGCCCCATCTCTAGAGACCCAAGATAGAGCCTACTTGTTGTAAACATGGCCAGCTGCAAGGATCTCTAGAAATGGGGCCTATATGGGGCTTATATGAGCGGATCGCAACTTGTAGTTCAGATGGCCAATCACAGGTGGGGCCACCATGGAACCCACATACAAACTCACATGGGACTCATACTGTTGCCTACATATAACCCATGTGGGGCCCTCAAGGACATGCTGGCTGGGATGGAGTCTGACAAAATCAAGGTTAAGCTGGAAACAGTGTACAGAAGAAAAAGACAGTAGCAGGTATGTTGAATTCAAAATGGCTTCTGTTAAAAATGTGTTTGACTGAAATAAAGTACAACAATATCAATTTTTACAGTTCAGAATTGTATAAATGAATACTTGTGATTCTAATGTGCATCAGTTTCTATTGCAGAGTGCTGGTTTGGCTAAAAGCTTCCTCAATTAAAGACAAGTCTTCAGCAGAGGTTGGCAAAGTGACTCTAGGCAAATTGGTCATGGTCTGTGGGTCTTTATTTCAAAACCATCAAAGTACCAAAGGCTGAGAGCTCAGCTACCATACCGCTAGCTAGCAGGACTGTAAACACCCCATGGTGAAGGCAGATGGTGCTAAAAAGAGCATCACAGCTACACAGAAACAGCATGTTCTGGACTTTACAGATGGAAATCATCACGATGACTTCAGACTGTGTCTTCTGCAGGTGTGTCTCATTTTCTTGAGTTGAAAAGTTCACCAAAGAAGTGAATTTATTTGATTGTCTTCTGTGTTGGAAACTGAAATTATAGAATCATTTAAAAACATTTAAAGACAGCCTGAGCACAGCTTTGTTTTTGTGGCACACTGGCCTTAACTGGACAAATATATCAACAATTACAATTCTTTCTTTCTGATTCATGCTGATTTTGATGATTTGCCATTGGAAAGCTGTTTAAAAACCATAAAATCCAAGGGTAATTGTTAAATAAAGACGTTAAAGCTTTGGCAACTCTCCAAATTCTGCATTATATTTTTGTCTGTCTCGACCATTTGCAGTTTCTTATTCCCCTTGGATTTTCAACATTTCCCCCTGACCTTTACAAAATGACCAGGAAATGGGAGGTGTATTCATTTTCTTCTTCCCATTGTTGCTCCTTCCTCCAAATTATCATTTGACCTTCAGTGCTGTCCGATTTCCTCGCCGCACACTCAGGAAAGATGCTCGACTCACAGAAAGTTGAAAGGCTGGACTCGAGGTATTTACTCCACAAATGTAAATTAAAGATATGTTGCATTGTTTGCACAAATGTCCCTGCAACAAAACTAAATACTAGAATAATTCATATGCAAAACAGAGACCATGGAGAATACTATTTTGAATGACCACTTACTTTTCCTTATCCCCAAAAAGGATTAATTAAACCACTTGTTTAATCATACTATTATCCAAGAGACAGCAAAGACTAATCATCAGCCAGTGACCAGTCATTGCTTTCTTCCTCTCGTGATGTGAATATAAACAAACAGAATTAGTCTCTTGAGGAAACATCAGTAAATATTGCCCAGGCTTATGACCGTCTCTCTCTGTGTTGTGATGGATCACATCACTGATGTTCTGTTGTTTAATGCTTCAAGTTGTCATAAGAAGGCTGGACCCCTGTGAGTTTGATTCTAGAGGCAGTGACAAGCACATGGAGAATGAAGCAACACAAAACCCACTGATAAAGTTCTGTATATGGAAATAATGTCTTGACTTTAAAATGTTGACACTTGAGACAAAAAGATGGGAACTGTTAGCAATAAAAATGATCCGAGGTCAGAGAAACTGTCAGTGTTCAGCATTAAATGTAAAAGAAAAGTGATTTTTGAACAGTCTGTGTCACTGTTGTACTTTGTGGTACTGCAACTCACAGACCTGCAGGCTATGGATAATCTTTACAACATGGTTGTCACAAAAATGCCAAATCTAAAAGAAACAAAGAAGGATTTTAAGTATCTAAACTGTTGTGTTCTGTGTAAATTTTGATAGCTTTTTTTTTAGATTTAGTATCAGATTGATTTCGCCCCTGGATCATCTGAAGAAATTGTTCTAAAACAAGAGAGCATTCCCTCTTTGGCTCAGTTCATTTGGGCATGTGTGAATACAGACATCAAACTATTTCAAAACAAAGCAAGTAAGTCATGATCACTTGGGAGCAAGGCAGTCAGGCTGCATACAGTAGTTCTCAGACTCCTCCCTCTTGCAGACAGTTACTGTGAGACGCCACCTCTATTAGAACGGAAATAAACTTTTGGTTCATGATCCAGGCACTGACCCTGAAAGATTGCCTCAAGCTGAGGCAACACAGTTGAGAACCGGTAGATGACACCTCAGCACCACCGTCAATGTTCAATCCAGTGTTCATTTCGTCAACTAAAACTATGACTAAAAATATTCGTCAACAGCCTTTTTTTCATGAGAAAAACTTGACTAAGACTAGCCAAAATAGATCTTTGATGACTAAAACTCACAAAGAGGAAGTTTAGTTTTCATCAAATGACTTAAATGAAACTGAAATGTGATTTAGTTTTTGTCGGGCATTCAAAATAAATGATATTAAATGATGAAAAATAAATGACCTGTCAATATACAATGCATGTGTAGCTATGCATAGGATACACTACAATGACTTGGCACCGGTTTAAGGCAAGAGAATAAATGCTTGGATTTAAAGTCAAGACGAAAATGTTAGGACGTTTTATGGACTAAAACTAAACTAAAATGTTTTAGAGTTTTTGGCAACTAAAACTACAAAGGGTAGAAATGACTAAAATGTGACTGAAACTAAAAGGGATTTAACCTAAAGACTAAAACTGAGATTAAAATTAAAAATAGCTGTAACAAGTTAACACTGCTTCAATCTACCTGATAGACGCTTGTTGCGCAGAGATTCCCTCCTCATCCAGCAGTGAAGGTCCCAAGGCCTTTGCCCCACCACCTCTATGTGACATGCAGCTTGTCTACTACTCTGCATTTGTTTTTTGGTGTTTACATGCAATGTAGTTAAGGGTGTGGGGATGTAATCCCTGGCCAGACTCCTTTGTGACAATATCAATGCCAAGCCTGTGTATCTAATGTTGACATGTTCAGGAGAGCAGGGATGGAAACGGTTGACATGCTTGACATGGGAAAAGCAGCATTAAATGCTAACCAGCATACTGTGTGGCACAATGCTTTATGACAGGCTGACAACCAATGGCAGGCTGTTCAATCATATCAACATATCCTCATACCATGTTGAAGATGGCCTAGATAGCTCATAATAGAGAGTGACAAAGAGAGCCTGTGATGTGCCCCTCTGTGTCATTGCAGACGGGAACTGCTTTGAATAATGGCTCAAGAACGGCCAATACAAAATAAGCACAAGGACTTTTTATGTAAATATTCTGTCATAGAATGATTTTCCCCACTTTCTGGTCCCTTTAGTTATTATTGTAAACTGTGTGTCACACATAAAAATCTTTGAGTTTTAATATCCATTAAGATTTTCCTTTTGTCTTTATAGTACCATAACTTTTTATTTTAAATACAAGTGGCATTACTGCAGTACACTATTCTTAAAGCCCAGAATGTCCTGAAAGAGAGGATGTTTAGTGCTTGACTGTGCCCCACAGGGTTGATGTTTTTCAAGCTTTTATAGACAGACCAGGAGAGACAAAAAGGTTGAAAAAATAGCTTAGGGCTTGAAGGGATAAAGTGTGAAAACAGAAACAGGCATTCATAAGCAGTCAGAGACGTGTACCTAATAAAGTGATCAGTGAGTTTGGATACTTTCCCCATATTTCTCCCTGATCCTCTCATTGTGCTGTTACACAATGTTTGACAGTCAAAGCCGCTTTCTGTTGTGACTTGAAAATAGATTTTTTTCCCATGAATGTTTTGATGCCCTCTGCGGCCAGCCCCTTCAAAACCAGTATGACCCAGCACATCTCATATTCTGGTCAGCAGCACAGAAACACCACGGGCATTATTACATTCCTCTGTGAATACACAAACACAAATATATACAAACACCCACGAATGCATGCATGCAGGCAGCGTTCGCACATCTCCCCAGCAACTGTCGAGGGCTGCTCTCCTCCCGCTCGCTCTGCCTCCTATAATATATTTTCAGGCTGTTGTGTCTGCACCCACAGGAATCATGTAATAACAGCTTGTCAAGGCTTTTTGTGCTGGGAAACATTTGCATATTCAAATGTGTTGGGAAGTGAAGCTTTCCATGGCTGATTCTCTAACGTGCATATTCACACGGTGGGTTTGTGTTCATGTTCCGCACAGCTAATGAACGCATCAAGCTCATTGTTTTCAGCTTTTTCCAATGAAATAAAACGGAACAGGCTTGACTGAATTCAAGTTCTTCACCTGCATATTTATGCCTGTGTTTGTGCGTGTCCCTCATACCCATGCACAAATATACTTCAGATTTACAGCCAGTTTATTCCCTGCCAAGAGACACTATCAGCCTACAAATAAAAGATAATGGAGGCCGAGTAAACACTGAGTGCACTGAGAGCATTCCAACTCTGCAGCTTTATCACATCCACACACTCAGATGTAGAGATTTCCTTTCAGGGCTTCTTGAATCCCTGCAAAAATACTCTCACACTTTAGTTTCCAGTCATGCAGATACTTTCAGTTTTATTTCCAGTTTAAGGTTCCCAGATAAGAGCTGCTCAGACTTCTGCTGCTTCCCAGTACAATGGAGCTAAATGGAATTTCATTTGTAGCATTCAAATTATTCAAAATGACATTTAAAACTCAACAGCAACGTCTCTGCTCAGAAACAATGTTTCAGTTATTCGGAATAATCCACGCACGTCGCTGAAGAATTTTATCAGAATAAACGGGACGTCACGTCTGGAAGCTTCTGTTGAATTTTTCAGATATAACTCTCCAAAGCTCCAATTTGCTTCATTGTGTTTGCTGGAAGTACTTATCTCAGCAACACACATGACAAAACCTTGACAAGTTAAACTAGGTACCATACAATGGTAGATATTTGTAATGCAGTTATGAAAGTACTGTCTTTTATAACTGTGTGAAATGATTAGGGGTGTAACAGTTTATGGAGGGCACTGTTAAATTTGCACCTTTGTTTTGGGGTCTCAGTTTTATATAGGTTTTGTTTATTAGTGAAAAAGAAATCTAAAGTCCTGGATTGATAACTCAAGGTTTCATCCTTTCATTCGTTAAAAATCACTCACTTACATGTCTCCCTTTTCCGCTCTGTTTCATGCTCTGGTAATTAGCTGGTATGGGCATTCACTCTTTTAAGTTCTTAGCCAATCCCATTTTGCCATGACCTCTCTCAATCCAATCTTCCAGATGCTATCATGTTTTAAAATCTGTTCCTCTCCCCTCCTCCACATGCAGTCTGTTGTTTCAGTTTATCCACTGCAACCCTCCTCCACCCCAGACACCTCCATTTTCATCTCATTAGTGTCTGAGTCACGCTCTTCAGAAGTCCATATTTCATATCATCCGACTCCTTCCATCACCATCATCAGTGTCTAGACTCCAGAGGACTGTATCATTTCCAAAGTTGTAAAATAGATTATTGTTAACTCGTATTCAGTCTCTCCTGATTGAATTACTTTTAACTAGAAGCAGTGAAGTGTACAGTTTTTTTTCTGTCTAGTATTACTTTAAACCAACTGTAATAACAGGTACAACCTGTTGTGTATCAAACATAAACAAAAAATGAGTGAAATCCCAAAAAGGATGCAGAATGAAAAGCAACACAGAAATGACATGTTTGATATTTTGGTTGTGTTTGCACACATCCTACAGTGAGAGTAGAGCCATGAGCAGAATCCTCAACTTTGGGTCATTTTTCCATTGTAAACAGACAGTGTTTAAATTCATCATGAAAACTGCAGGCATGCCTTTTGAGCTGCCTTCCCTGCCTATAATAAAGGAAATAAACATGCAGAGAATAGGTCTACCTGCTGACCTTCAGCTGAATATTTGTTATTTAGCTGCTAATTGTGTTTGCTGGCAATACAGAGGGGGGTTTTGTTGCTGTTTGTAGCTATATAAAGCATGAAATGACTGTTAGACTTTTTCAAAGAAAAATCCATGGACGTCTGTCACAGTCTTTCCCAACTACAGATATGCAGTGTGAGCAAGTTGTGCACAACCATCAGGCCTTACTTCCTAAAAGTTCTGCATGGTACTGTATTTGTGCGACCATGTTCAGTTTCTGAACCGTTTCCATTTGGGGGCAAATACCATACTACCTCAAGATGTGACTTTTCTTATATTAAGGTGAAATAAAAAATATTTTTATGATCAAATCCAACCAGCAACTAAAGTGTTTTTAAGTGCTTCCCTTTAATATTGCTTAATGCAGGGGTTACCAACCTGCTTTCATCATAGCGCTACATTAAAAAAAAAAAAAAAAAAAACCTGGCTAAGAGCTACGAGTGTCACACTAGGATAAAAGATTCAATTGAAATGAATGGAGGTGAATGAGAAAGATATACAGTTAGACTGTTATAAGGAGCCAAATCCAATGACCAGTAAGTTAAGCATAGAAATTATGACTTTTTTGAACATTTGAACATTATGATATAAGGGTGGATGTAAATAAGTATCTGATCAGACCCTCTCCATCAAGCTCGTTGTTCAACTACAGACTACATCATCCAGCTCATAGAAATTGTTATTTTTCCGCATTTTATCAAAATTTTAAAGTTATAACTCAGAAAAATGGTCAAACAATGTGCTTGGTGTAAAGGCAACGCTGATTCAAGTTATCCTGAGCTGCCAAAAGCATCTTCAGTAAACACTTCTACCCTGTTCACTGATCTATGATCTGGTTTTTCCCACTGACAGATGACCAAATGGATGTATTGTTGAGTCTGTTGTAGTAGCCTGCTTACCACCAGATTTTAGAATGAGCTTCAATACTATGACCAAGGTAGAATGTTGGCTATCCATTTATCTGTCCACCTGAATTTGACTCTTCCCTCGATTTTCAAGACTTAAAGGAATTACCGGATCACTGCAAGGGGAGACCAGTAGGTTGGCTGTTTTAGTAGGTTAGTTATGGCCTGTCAGGTCTTTGGAAGCTGCTTTAAATGGACTTGTCAATGAGAAAACACATAAACATTTATATTGCTTAAGGCTGAAATATGGAACGCAATGAGCCTTTCATAAACCCAATTGCTCCCCTTGTGTTGAGTCATCACACACATTAATGACAATTTCAATACCTTCATTAGCACAACCACACACACACATATAATGACAATGTGTGCAGGAGCAGCAGTCCTAATATTTCTAACCTAATTGTAATGGGCGATGTGACTCGTGGCTGTTTAGAGCTATTGACTGGAGCTAAAGACACACTGTGTGTTTAAGTCATCATTAACACAACCTTCAATAAGGGTCACTGGCAGCAAGTGTAATTCTGATTAGTGTGTGTGTGGGAGTGTGTGGCATTTGGTTGAGAAACAGAATGAAAGAGGGCAAAATGAGCTGGTGTGAAAAAGTACTTAGATCGCGTATGCTTGCCCTACTATTGGAGACTGAAACCAACAGTAACCAGAACCAACAGAAGCCTTCTTGCTGTGGATCATAGGGTCTTACAATGCAGTGAAAGTCACTGTTCCTTCCTGTTTTTTTGTTTTTGTTTTTCTTGCATATTTGTCACACTTAAATGTTTCATATCATTCAGATCATCAAACACATCTTAATATCAGTAAAAGATAACCAGAGTAAATACAAAATGTAGTTTCTAGATGATTACTTCATTAATTTAGGAATAAAAAATCCAAACTGACCTGGTCCCATGTGAAAAAGTCATTGCCCCCTAAACCTAAAGACTGGTTGTTCCACCCTTGATGGCAACAACTGCAAGCAAGCGTTTGTGACAACTGGCAATGAGTCTTTTGAATTTTGGCCCACTCTTTTTTGCAGAATTGTTTTAATTCAGCAATATTGGAGGGTTTTTCTAGCATGAACAACCTGTTAAAGGTCATGTCACAGACCAGACTTTGACTAGGCAACATCAAAACTGTTATGCTGTTTTTTTGAGTCATTCAGAGGTGGACTTGGTGGTGTGTTTCAGATCATTGTCCGGCTGTATAACCCGTGTGCTTGAGCTTGAGGTCACAAACTGATGACTGGACATTGTCCTTCAGGATTTTCTGGTAGAGGGCAGAACTCATGGTTCCATCAATTAAAGCAAGTGGTTCAGGTCCTGAAGCAGTATACCAGTCCCAGACCATCCCATTGGTATGATGTTCTTTTTAAATGCTGTGTTAGTTTTACTTCGGATTTAACGGGATTGACACCTTTCAAAAATTTCAACTTCTATCTCGTCAGTCCACAGAATATTTTCCAAAAAAGTCTTAGGAATCATCAGGGTGTTTTTCGGCAAATGTGAAACAAGCCTCTGTGCTCTCTTTGGTCAGCAGTGGTTTTGGCCTTGGAACTCTCCCATGGTTGCCGTCTTTGCCCAGTCTCTTTTACTGTTAAATCATGAACACTGACCATAATTGCATCAAGTGAGGCCTGCAGGTCTTTAGATGGTGTCTGGGTTCTTTTGTGACCTCCTGGATAAGTCATCCATCCCCTCTTGAAGTTATTTCAGTTGGCCAGCCACTTTTGGGAATATTCACCACTGTTCCAAGTTTTCTTCTTTTGTGGATAATGGCTGTCATCATGGTTAGCTAGAGTCCCAAACCCTAAAAAAAATGGCTTTGTAACCCTTTCCAGACTGATAGATGTCAATGACTTTGTTTCTCATCAGTTCTTGAATTTCAGATTGTGCCCTGATGTGTTGTTTTTGAGATCTTTTAGCCCACTTCACTTAGCCAGACAGGTTCTATTTAACTGAGTCCAGTGAGGCCTGCAGGTGTTTAGATGTTGTTCTGGGTTCTTTTGTGATCTCCTGGATGAGCAATCGATCTACTTTGAGTAGTTCAGTATTTCCAGGGAAGTTTATCCACTATTTCAAGTTTTCTCAATTTGTGCACAATGGCTCTCACAGTGGGTCATATTTATATGAACAAGATACCAATAACATTAAACTGAAAACCCACCTGATCTAACTATCAGGCCCATGCAGAGGAGCAGGAGTGAGACATAAATTATAAAACACAGGAAGCAGGATCTGGAAATTTGAGGAAAGAGTCATTGAGTCAAGTTTTTTTGTTCGGCTATTCAAAAATTCAAAACAGCCTTCAGCTGACCAAAGTCCTTCTGTAATTATTTCAAAATAAAAAATAAAATGACTTAGTCTGAAGCTTAATAAAAACAAAAACACTGAAGAGAAAATATGAGCTCAAAGACCTGACGGAGTATCAAGAAGTTTGTTTTTGATTTCGCTGGAATTTACCAGCTTTCAGAGCTGTCCTTTAATGCAATAACATGTTAAAACATATGAAGCCCAAAAAAATAAACTATGGGAAAACAGTTCCCACTATCCAAACTCTTCTGGTCTGAAAACACTCCTCTTCGCGTTAACATAGTCATTTAAAGTCTGTCTGCTGAATGAAAAGACTGAATGATTGAACAGATAGACAGAAGTGACAGACCTTAGTGCTCTGCTCAGCTTTAGCAGGTCAGATCTCAGATCTGTCATCTTCATCTTCATGTGTGCTGGATGTTTGCTGTTAGAATAGACATCTTTATGTTTGGAGGGCAAATGCAGAGGTAGCCATTTGACGTCAACAGCAACCTGTGAATCTGTCAGATAAGGGCTGCATGGGTTGATGTTGATGTCGGAGTGAAGGAGAGAAATGTCAGTCATCTGTGGGGCGGCTTGTTTGTCTTTAGCTTTAAACATGCAGGAGACGTAGGGATTAGATAAGGGGACATGTCAGCTGGGAAAAGATGGATTGATTCAGTGTATTGAGTACACTATATTGGTGACAGTAAAGTGATCAATACTTGAGTGAATTTAAATGAAAGACCTTGTCTGTGATTGATCCAGTGACATTTTGGCCAGGTTCCTCCCAAAATACATCAATATATTAACCAAAGTCTGTTTCTTAATTTATTCTATTTGATCTTAGTTTTCATATAAATATTATTTCTATTATTCTACATACCAGCAGCACTGGTTGCTGCCAAAAGAAGTTTGTATTTTTGTAGCTTGATTCAGAATAATCTGATCACAGTAAAGGTTATAACAATCAAAGGATACTCCTGAATCTCAAGGGTGTTTAAATCAAGAATTTATCTGGAAAGAATAATGTTAGCAAAGCAGCTTTTCAGAGAATACCGTGATTTGTCAGCGTTGCATATACAGGAAATAAGTTTGCCTGGAATTTTAGCTTACGAGGTAGCAACTAAACAGTGACTTTAAAAACCTTAATCAGGTTATTTCTGATTTATATATGCATTAAAAATATCCCATCAGCCCATCTGTTATCAATATCGCTTATCCCGTTAGGGGTCATGAGGGGCCGGGAATGATCCTAGTTACCATTTGGTGAAAGTGGAGTTCACTCTAGTTCACACCAGCCACTCTCACTGTCACATCTACGGGCAATTTAGACTCACCATTTAGCCTAATATGCATGATTTTGGAGAGTGAGCTGTGATATTTTTTTTAACCAAAATAATAATAGCTTTGAACACAGCAATAAAAAATAAATGAAATAAATGTTATTTTTATTTGGAATGTAATGTCGGATTTCAGGGTGCCAGATAAAAAGAAGAAAGAGTGACAACTACAAGAAATATAATTGTGAAATTATGAAAAAAAAAGGCTGACAAGGGGCATAAATCGGCTAAAAGTGGTATAAAAAAATGTAAAAAGTGGAAAAACTTGATTAAAATGGCAAAAAGTGTCTTAAATGGGTTAGAAGAGCCCCAAAAATTGTGGTTCAATGGTGTTAAAAGTGGCACAAAATGTTGTGAAATCAAAAGTGGCAAAAATAGCTGGGAAAAGTGGTGAAAAGGGGTTAAAAATGGCAGGATTAAATAATTTCAACATCAGATCCAATGACAGCTTGGCACATGTTTCTGCTCCAAATTGATGCAAATGTATGCCAGGATACTAGAGCCAGTGGTCCAACATACATGCACTGACATCATAACTAAATCACAACTGGGGAGGGACAATTCACTGGCGTTTTCATCGAGTCAGCCAGTTCTGTGGGGAAGCCTAGTGAGAGGAAGGCAAAGTACCAAGACAGAACACGGGGCGGCTAAGGTTAAGTTGGTGGAGTCAGTCGTCCCACAACTGGAAGGCTGTAAGTTCCTGCTCCTGCAGTCCCATATCAATGTGTCCTTGGGCAAGGCACTTAACCCCAATTTGCTCTGACTGTATCTTCGGTGGCGTGTAAATGGATATATTACATGAATGGGATTAGCTCAATTATGACAACCTCTGCTATCAGTGTGTGAATGTGGAGTTAATGGAGTAAAAGGGTGTGAATGGGTAGGTGAGACCTGTGGTGTAAAAGTGCTTTGAGTAGTGAGATGACTAGAAAAGTGCTTTACAAGCTTGAGTCTGTTTACCATTCAACTCCAGGGAGGCTATGCAAACTCAAAAAGGCCTTGTCTGACTAACATCCAAACCAGGAGCCTTCTAGCTGTGAGGTAACAGCACTAACATCTCCACCACCATGCATCCCTGCACTAAAAAATCATTTAGAAAATCTTCTCAAGGCATATGTCTCACAGTTATATTTCAAGCTGAATGATTACAATCCTATGGTGTTTTACTCTCACTGTGAGCAATGTGAGGTGGGGATGAGGTGATCCCCTGTGCAGTGACTGCATAAATAAGGTCCAGTCTATTAGTCTCATAAATAGCGAAATGGGGATCACCTGAGTGCAGTGAATGTGTTTCAAGTGACTGTAGAATAAAAACACCTGTGTCTGGAAGCTCCAGTCACTGGTTAATCAGTATTCCTGGCTACCATTACACCATGAAGACAAAAGAACACCCCAAGTGACAGAGGCCACCAAGACACCTGTAACAATGTCTACAAGGGGATGATGAAGAGCACACTCCACAGTTACCTAAACTGTGTTCTTTTGTGCCAATTCATGACTAATTTTTGTCTTTATATAATCAAAACAGAAGCCCACCACCACCACCACCACCACCACCACACACACACATACACACACACAACCTCCCCCGTACAGTGAGACCCAATAAAGACTTTCATAGGAACTTTCAGCTCTACAGAGGCAGTCGTTTTATGGCAGGTGCCAATCAAAAAAAGTGCCTTAGTCGCCCAAATTCTCTTAATGTGATACAAAGTCTGAAAGAGGCCTGATTTTCTTATCACGTTTTTATGTCGTGTAATCTTTACTGTTGTTTCAGTCTGCTTTAAGCAATACTGGCAGCATTTTTCAAAGGTATAAAGCACAAAGAAATATATTATAAGCTCTTTGATTGGATGATTCACAACAATAAATGATTCAAAACAATGAGTTTCAGTCGACTGCTCCTATTAATTTTAATGCTCTTGTACTTGTGATAATATTTTGAAAGAACCTCATAGCCTCAAACACTGTTGTTCAGTTTTTTTCTACTCATGACTCAAACAGGAGAATTGCGTGTTCATCCAAGCCTCTGGAGCGCTCAGACATGTAGTCACCTATCTGTGTCTATGTCACAATCAAATGGGACTTTTACTTCTGGGACCCTGAGCGCCTGAAATAACTCCTCCTGCTGCTTCGCCATCACAGAGAGAGTGGGTTACATCATCTAAAAGCCTCTCGATCTCTGCCGTGTCCTCACTCTGGCTGTGCTGTTTTCTGCCCCATGAACTCCACCACCCTGATCTTTCTTTCAGCCTCTTTGCTTCCACCGTCATTATTCTTCTCCCTCTCCATGTCCCAGTTCTCTCTGCGTTGCTCTGCTCTCCTTTCTCTCTCTCTCTCTCTCCCTCCCTCCGTCTCTCCCTCTGTCGCCTGAGGAAGAATTCAGCACCAACTGACAGTCTGATTTAGTTCCAATACCAACCTCCCATCTCTCTTTCTCTCTCTGTCTCTCCCTCTCTATTTCTCTCTAGAGAGAGGGTGTCGCACATAAATCTCTGCTGTAGCCATCTATTACCTTCTACACTTGCGCCCTGACCTAATTCCTCCTCGTCTCCAATGTGTCAGTAGGTCCGGGATATAGTGGCCCCTACGTAGTCCTAATCCAAACTTTGTCTCTCCAGTGTTTTACAGTTAATGATTTTACTAACTCCACCTCATAATACCTCAGTCGACTAATAAAAAGAGATAAATTGGCCGTGTGAAGTTCATTTCCCCAGTTGGTTCTTTTTTTTTTGTCCTGAAAGTACTCAGAAGCGGCGTACGTGGGTGTAAGTTTTGACAATCCTTTCACTCACAGGAAAAATTATTGCAGCAGATCTGTAGTTTGGCAGGATAATAAAGCAGACAAGTTCAGCCATTTTTAAGAGGTCTTTATCATTCCTCACAAGATCAAGATATATTATCGTGTCATTCCTGAACTTCACCACCCTTCTTTGGGCCTAAAATCCTCCTTCTGAGTGCATTCAGGGGCAGAGCATGCAGTGTTTAATATTTGGCACAAAATTGGAGGATCCATAGGTGTGCAAGTCAGACTGTTAAAAGCTATATAAAATTCAAAGTTTGATCTAAAATGCCAACAGATCTATACATAATTTGGGCAAAAATGCTTCCATTCTAGTTGCAGTTAAAGTTTAAAAAGCGTTTTTTTTTTTTTTTTGTTTTGTTTTTTTTTTTTCAAAGAAAGCACTCTAAAGTTAAATGGCAACTAGAAACTTCTAAACTCATAATTTGTTACAAACGTTACTGCTTTAAACAGGTGTACAATGTTGTTCTTTTTTTAATAATGATGCCAGTCTTATTTTGCACAGCTGTTGGACTGGCTAGATTCTGTGTCTGTCATGGATAAGAGAGTTGTAACGTCACTTCCTGCTTTCCAATGTGACCGCGCACCCATTTAGGGGAAAGCAAGCCCTTAGATTGAATGGCGGTAGGTTAGAAATCAGCGGTGACAATGGGATTAAAAGCCATTTTATTGTGTTTTGTGCCTTAAACAATTAAAAAGCCATAATGTAAGCTATGTTTTGTTATTCTCAAATGACAAAAGAGTGTCAAAGAAGAGTTCTATGTCTTTCGGCTGAAACTAGAGAGGAGACAAACGGGCAAATGTTGGACCAGTAAGCTAGCTGTGACAGCAAGAGCTGTAGTCTGCCTGCCTGTAAACACCTTCCAAGATCCAATACAAATAAGATATGTGACATCAGCTTATGACACAGATGTCCAACATGCTTATCTCACAAGCCATTGGACTTTGGCTCTCAATAACCGTTTAACTGCATGGTTTTCATATTTTAAGCTTTTAAATCCATAACCAATATTCCCATTTACTGCCTGGTTTCCCCCGGAAAGGGGCGGGGCCAGCATTGTTTGGGCGAAGTATCCAGATGGGTTGCTCTATCCATAAGGCAGATCCATCTTGCAAAACTCCTATCTGAAACATGTGCCCAGTTTGAAAAATTGCTGGACCAATTGGTGTTGTTTCAGAATAGCAAGGTGGTTGCTATGAGCAGGCTTTACTTGTACCGCCCCATGTACATGGGAAGCACCTTAGACTGCTAGGCCATCTGTGCGCCCCCTGTGAAATAACTTTTTAACCATAAATCATAGCCACTTACTTTTGGAACTTAGGTGACTTTCCGGGGCATTTAAAGATTAAATGCACACCATTATATCTGATATTGAATGTTTTTTTTTCATTTAGTTTTCAATCGTTTCTGCCGCTAGCTTAGCATTAGCCACCATATCATTTTTTCCACCTGACTGGCTCATGATGGAGAGAAAGAGGGAGAGAGAGTCTGTGATGTGACCCTCTGTGTCTCTGCAGACATGAACTGTTTTGAATAACGCCTCAAATAAAGCTACCACAAAGAAGTGGAAGGACGTTATTTTTAAAAATGTGAATTTCTAAAGAATTATTGTCACAGAATGATTTTTTTTTCACTTCTGAGAGATGGGACAAGAAGTTTGGCCAGAAAAAAAGGCTTAGTCAAGCTCATTGATGAAGTTTACTTACCAGAGCAGCAAACGCCCATTATGTCATTTTGTCTGGTCCCGTTGAGTGGCCTGTGATGAATGCAAAAAAAAATAATAATAATAATTCTTCCAGTCACCCTCAAAGAAATGTCTCCAGAAGTCCTGTCCTTCCCAATCACTCCCTATTGGTGTGAAATATATCCCATGCAATGCATATGAACAGTCTGCCAAGTTTAACCATCTCTGAAGATCTATAACTTGGAATGGGATTGTGTAACAAGTGTGTGTTTATTATGTCCAGTTTTAATCTGTATTTAGTCTTAACCATAGGAAACCCTCTAAAGCTGAAATGTGGACCCCTGAATCACACCAAATGCACCGAGCTTAAACGTTAAAGCGACCTGAGTCACCAATAAGAGTCTACTTCATCACACAATCACTGGTCCGCTCATAGACTAAATATATTGAGAGGGGGCATTGTTAAAACCTCTCGTGCTCCAGAAGACAGCTCACCTGGGGCTCCCAACAGTAAATACTGCCTGCCCTGAAGGCCCACAGCCTGATACGGGCGGTTTCTCTCCTATTTGCTCCCTCCGCATGGAACCACTGATGACTTCTCACGTGACGACTTTTATTGCACTTCTGAGACAGCACATGCAATTCGAGTTAATTATGCAATTCTTTTTAATTAACTAGTAATCATCAGTTAATCAGATGAGAGCAGCGCCTCTGTAGTTAACATCCTCCAAACACAGAGTGAAGGCACACAGGTCAGGTGAAGCGGAGAAAATAATCAGTGGTTAGAAAGCTGCCAGACAACCAAGTCACCTGGCAACCTCACAATGGTGACAAAGATGTCAGGGGATATTTGGAAAGAGAGAAGTCCAGAACAAACCCAAACCTTAAAAAAAATGTTTTTCACAATTAAAGCTACAGCACTGAGGATAATTTCATTAACATTAAGTTTGAATACCAAACCAATAAAACAACAAGTCACGGTTTGCTTGTGAATAACTAACCAATCACAGCAGTGAAGGGAGTGTTAGGGTAATAGACTGCTGTTACAATGACTGGCTGCATTTCACTGGAATTAACAAGTTGCTTAATTTCGCAAATCAGATGAAATAGCATTTTCTTTCCATCATATGGATGCTCTATCTTGCAAAGCTTCAAGCTGATACACTTGTTCCCGGTCAGTGAATGGCCAGACCAGTCAGCACTATTGGAAGAGAAAGAGACAAAGGGTACAGTTCAGGTTCAGTTGAAGCAATGCTAGGCCATGAAACAATGGTGACTTCTATATTATCAGGTTTATCCAAACTAGACTGCATTTCTTTACATACCCGACACAAGCAGAATTCAGTCATTAAGTATTATTTTAAATCTTCAATTTCAATCACAATTTTAGCTTCCTATGATCGTATAAACAAGATAAAAGAGGCCAGAGGTGGAGCCAGGGGGTGGCCTACATGGCTTAAGCCCTGAATGTTTCCTAAAAAGCCTTTATTACTAATCATGGAGAAAATATTGAAAAAATCAAACATTTTTCAGCGGTTTTCAAGCACTTGTTTAAATTCAGCAATATAAAACCTATTATGAACTTTGTCACAATTAACTTTTTTTAGGAGTTTCCTAAATTGATCTGTACCAATAACCAGGTAATGAAGCTCAGTGTTAGTTCATGCAAGGACATGGTAGTAATACGCCCAGCCATCATCAGCTGATGGCCAGTTGATCCCAATTATCGCCTCCTAGCTCCTACTGCCAATAAGAGGTCTGTCTCTTAACACAGCGGTGTATTCAAAAATGACATGTATGCTGATGCATCACACCACTGCTGCTGCTAAAGCTTAACCTCCACCACCCCAGCCTCCTCCTTTATAGTATAAAGCTTGTTGCACCCTCATAGTCAGATTCATGCTACTATGGATTAATTGCTTTTGAGCTAATTTCATTGTATTCAGTGCGCATTGTCATAAACGTATCCATACATATGGGGGTTTCTAGCCATGCACTCCCTGGAAAGTCAAAGCATGCTGCTTGACTAACCTTCTGAGCAGAGACTTCTCCATCAAGTAAAGCTGTTTATCCATTTTGCATAAAATGGTTAAAAGTGTGACAAGATTGTTTTTGATGGAACTATGCTTTTCATGCCTGTTTTTTATATGAATAGTGGCAATTATTTAGGATTATTTTTGGATTTTTTTTTTCATTTATTTAGATAGGACAGCTGAGGAGAGACAGGAAACAGCACCTGGACCAAGAATCGATCATGCAACCAGCGCATTGAGGACTATCTCCTATGTACAGTGTGGGCACCTGCTCTAACAACTGGGGAACATGACCCTGGAACCTCCTTGATATAGGCTGATCCCCGAGTTGTCTAGAGTCCCTAGCTCCAGCTCTTATTGCAGCTACATGGTTATTGCACCACATGCCATGTTGCACATGTTTTGTGTGAACATGCAGTGTAGTGAACTCATTTTAGCTAGCTTGTGGGCTTATTTTTTTTGGTATCATGTTACCAAGACAAGCACCTTGACATGTGTCAAAAGTTCAAAAGGCACAGATGGTGACATAAAGGAAGAGAATCCAGTCTTTCAACACCTTTCGGTCTCTGTACGTCAATAAAATGGAAATAAAATTAATTATTCTTGCTGTGTGGCCCGGTTGGAAATGACCCACTGACCAGTACCAGTCCGAGGCCCTGCAGTTGGGGGCCGCTGCTTTACAGTACAGTGTCTGCTCACAGTGTTGTATCTGAACATGCTAAATGCTAATATATTTTTAATAAAAAGGGAATTAAACTTAAATTTGCATATCATAAGTGACATGGTGAGAGCAGTTCACACAAAAGCCATATTTTAAAGCAGCTTGTGACACCCTGAGAAACTAAAGGTTACTATCACTCATGCTGGAGTAGTTAAAATAAGAACCATAACAAAATCAAAAAAATTTATATTTACCTTAAAATCAAAAATATGGATTTGACTGTTATGGAATCATAAGTTGCATGTCATTTATGGTTTAGTGTAGACAAAACTGGAACAGCCACTATAATTGAAAGACGACATATTGTATCTTCAGGATGGTATAGACTCCATTTATGGTCTCAAAAGTTCTCCTTTCAGATGGGCAATTATTCCCAAAGTGCCCTTCAAAAGGATTCCATCAGAGGAAAAGCCAGAAGGGACTAAGAAGAAATGAAATGATCAGTCTCAGGCTGCAGTCTCATTGTGTTCCTATGTGGTGGGGCAAACTGGACTTTTAGTATGGTCAGCTATAAAAGAGTTGCCCTAAAGGGGCTTTAAAACATGTAGGCCAATAAACATGATTGAAGGATCAAGTTCAATGCACACAGCAACATTCATTGTTTTCAGTAAGTTACAGCCGTCTAACTGCGTGACATACTGAAAGCTTTAGATGGAAGAAAGCAGCAGAGATTGAAGACTTTTAATGGTCACCGGTCTTTAATGTTGTGTGCAGTAAAAAGCAGATGTTTGAATTTTTTTTACCAGTAAATTATAAGGGTAAAAACCTTTCTATAAAGCACTGAATGTTTAATCTTATAACTTAGTGGTAACTTAAGATTTGAAACCAAACCATGTTATCACCATATACCAGTCTGATCCATCATCAGACCAATAGTGGTCATCTCCACTGTTGAAACTGGTCCCAGTGGCAACCCCAAATTCTTCACAGTGACTGACTATTTTCTTTTGTCAGAGGTGGGACTGCTGTTGAAATTGATTACTCAGGATGTGTCGGCTGCTGGTAGCTTTCTTGACATTTCAATATGATCTTCTGTATTTTGGTTGTACTTCAGTGATGAATTTTGGAATTTTAAAAATAGTTAACCTCAGTTCTACTGAGTAAAAAAAAGAAACAAGAATGTCACATATTTCAGATACTTTTATGTTATGAGTAAATATACAGTGTGTAGAAATGTTACCCCCCCCATCCCTCCCACCCCCCACCCCATTGGATGTTTTACCCATGTAGAATTATTTTTTTTTTGGTTCAGAAATTACAAAAGGGCAGTGAATGTGTCTCAAGGGATTGTAGTATAAAGATACCTTTGTCAGAAGGTCCAGTCACTGGTTAATCAGTATCCCTGGCTACCATTACACCCTGAAGACAAAAGAACACTCCAAACAACTTAGAAAAAAGGTTATTGAAAAGTATAAGTCAGGGCGGAAAAAATTCCAAGGCACAGAGCATCCTCTGGAGTTAAGGTAAATCCATCATCAAGAAATGGAAGGCATATGGCACATGTGTGTATCTGCCTAGATCAGGCCGTCCTCACAAACTGAGTGACTGTGCAAGAAGGAGACTAGTGAGAGAGGCTACCAAGACACCTATGACTACTCTGAAGGAGTTACAAGCTTCAGCAGCTGAGATGGGAGAGACTCTGAATACAACAACTGTTGCCCAGGTCCTTTACCTGTCAAAGCTTTAGCTCAGATTAAATATCGAATAGCGTCTGGCAAAAGTCATGGGAGAGACAAGTGGTCAAGTGGAAGAAAATTCTTTGGTCTGATGAGACCAAAGTGGTGCTTTTTGGCCTTCAGACAAGACACCACTGAACATCACCACAAGCACACCATCCCCACTGTGAAACACAGTGGTGGCAGCACCATGTTGTGGGGATGCTTCTCTGCAGCCGGCCCTGGAAGGTTTGTAAAGGTACAGGGATAAATGAATTCGACAAAATATAGAAAAATCCTGGACAATCTTCTTCAGGCTGTAAGAGAACTACTCCAGCAAGGCAATGACCTGAAGCATACAGCTGCAGCTACACAGAAATGCAGAAATGGGTTGAAGACAACAAGGGGAATGTTCTGGAGTTGCCAAGTCAAAGCCCAGACCTCAATCCAATAGAGAATTAAGCTTGATCCCCATGCAACCTCACAGAGTTTGAGCAGTTTTGCAAAGAAGAATGGAGTAAAATCAAAGTGCCCAGATGTGCAAGAATGACTGAGACCTATCAGCACAGACTCAGTGCTGCTACATACTGAGATGAAGGGGTGAATATTTATGTGGTCTCTTATTTTACATTACATATTTTTGTTTAATTTACATTACTTTGTAGAAATTGGTTTTCATTTTGACATTAAAGATTTTTTTTTTGTAACTTTTGGTCCAAAAGTGTTTAAATGTATCGACAATTATTGCTCACATATTCATAGAGACAAAATTAACAATAGTATCAATTTAGCACCTTTGGTTAAAAAGCAGCAGAAGACATTTACTAAAAGATCCACATCTAGACTCATACTGAAGACATGCACAGCTGACATTTCCTTTCTCAGTCTTGGCAGCTCAACACAAAGACTCTGGTACAGCAGAAGCTGGTATGTCAAAGTAAAAAGGATTTCACAAAAGTTCAACCTTTTTGTGTCATAGTCAATCCCTGTTTCTCTAAAATGCCTGTTCTGCTACCCATGTATGAAAATCCACATTTATAAAAAATGTTGAAAAGACATAAAACGTGCAATACATCCCATTAACCTGATTTTCCTGGTGTGAATTTCTGGTAAAGTTAATATCAATGCTGACAGGTGATATTTTACCGGGTAGAGGAGAATGCAAGGTATTTCTGGACTGTTGAAGGTTTAGAGGTGCTTTAAAGGTTGGCGGATTAGAGGAGAAGGAAATAGGTTGACAGGGACATAAGGACAGATAGAAGGAGGAAGAAGAGGAGAAAGATTTAGTTTGGGTGAAAGACGCGGACAGGCTGAAGGGGGAGCAGGTAGAGGAGGATTTAAGGTGAAATACGGAGGACAGAATCAGCTCAGCGTGGAGCGTAATGAGAAAGAGGGCAAGAAAGATGATATTTAACTTTTGTCTCCTCATTTATTTCCAGTGGTGAGGAGGTATTCATACGTCTTCTTTACTAAAAATAGGAATAGTCAGGGGGGTGACTAGATTAAGTGGGCTAGCAGGGCGAGGCTCTCCCTTTCAAAACCTGATAGTTACAAGAAAAACACCCAATATCTCTAAGTGGGCTTATTTCTTTACTGCACAAGAACTGTAGTATCCACCTTCATTCACTTCTGTAGAGTGACAGGTGTCAATTACATTATTTTTAGGCCTTTTTTGCCTTTGTTGATAGGACAGCTGTAAAGAGACAAGTAATATGGCTTCAGAAAGTGGGGGACTGCATACAGAGGTATTACTGTGATTTGAACCTTTGACCATTACACTGAGGGCTATAACACCTGAATGCAGACACCTGTGCTATCAAACTCATTAATCATTTAATCTGTCAATCTTTAGTGCCTATTCATAACCAATGTTAATACATGAGGTCAGCACAATGCAGCATTTAGCACCGATACATGGCAAGGGACAGAGAGAGATGAAGAAAAAGGAAGATGCAGAGCTAAAAAAGAGGGAGATGCAGTAAAAGATATACAGAAAGTGATAATATGGAGATACAGAATGAAAGAAGAGGAAGATGCAGAATGAAAGAGGAGAGAGAGGAGGTTAAAGAAAGAAGAGGGAGATGCAGAAAGAGAGAAGAGGGAGATGCAGAATGGAAGAAGAGAGAGGCAGTTAAAGAAAGAAGAGGAAGATGCAGTCAAAGAATGGAGGAAAATGCAGAAAGAGAGAAAAGAAAAATGCAGAAAGAAAGAAGAGGGAGAGGCAGTTAAAGAAAAGATGGAGATGCAGAGAGAGAGATAAGATGGAAATGCAGAGAGATAAGAAGAGGGAGAGGCAGAATGAAAGAAGTGGGAGAAGCAGAAAGAGAGAGGAGGGAGACAGTTGAGGGGAAGATGGAGATGCAGAAGGTGCTGGCATAGAAAAGAAATAGAGGGAGATGCAGAAAAAGAGAAAAGTAGGGGCAGTACGAGAAAGGAAGATTAGAAAAGAGAAGAAAGAGAAGGAGAAAGAAAACTGAAAGAGTTGCAAAAAAGGAAATTAATGAAATGTGGGAAAAGAGTATAGGAAGATGTAGGAAAAGAGCAGAAAAAAACACTGAAAAGAGGAAAGGCACAGAGGAGAGGGAGACGCTGGGAAAAAGGGAATCAAGGAAGAGACAAGTAAGAGATGGAGAAATTATGGAGAGGGAGATGCAGAAAAAAGAGCAGAATGAGATGCAAATACATCAGGGGAATGCAGAAAAATAGAAGACCGAGATGCAGCAAGAGAGGTTGGGAGATGCAAAAAGAGGCAAGATGGAGATGCTGACAGAGAAAAGAAAGAGATGCATACAGAAGAAAGTGGGAGATGCAGAAAGAGACAGGAGGAAAGGGAGGAGAGGAAGAGGAGAGGGAGATGACAAAGAAGGGGAAAGGGAGATGCGACAAAGGGGGAAGAGGGAGGTGCAGAGAAAGAGAAAATCTGAGAAAATAACAATAATTAAGATACTTTTTTTCAGGCAGAGGCCCGTCTTTAACTTATTCATGTGGAACTGGCTTTAATGTCAGTAATGACTCATGTTTGAGAATAATTAGCAGTAATAGCCGTGTATGATAAAAGACTGGACACTGTCATATACAGCAAGCATCAGCAGCAAAGATGATAATGACGGTTGATGTTGATATCCTCTACTTTTCCTAAGATTTTCTTTCTTTTCCTATTTTACTGTGCTCCTTTTATTTCCCCTTTTCTTTTCTTCTCCACTTTTCCTCCTTCTTTCTCTGCACAATTTTTAAATATCTCCTTCATGCCTTCTTATGTCCTTACCTTGATTACTATTTCCCAGCTTTCTTATTTATCCTCTTTCCTTATTTACTGATTTTAGCCCACATTTCTTTGGAACCACTACTCTTTCTTTTTTTCCTATTTCCTCCTCTTATTTCCTTTACCTCCTTCCTCTTTCCTCTATTCTTTCCATCCCTTTAACATTTCTCCCTACATTGACTGTCTGCCTCCTCTGTAGCCTTGTTTGCAAGCCCCTCTACATTTTTCTTTTTCATCCTTTCTCCCTCTCTCTCCTCTCAGCAGGATTATTGATGGCCTACTATTCTCTGTGGCTGGGCGGACAGGAAACAGAGACCCCTGCAAAGAGTGAAACAGCATCAAACCCCTCAGGCAGGTGACCAGGTGAGTGACTGTGTGTGTGCGTGTGTGTGGACATGATGGGATTTGTGCCCGGGTTGGAGTTATGGCGGTTGCGCTGACAGAGGCAAAAAGGTAAAGGTAAAAGGGGGGGGGGGGGGAGGAAAAGGAGAAAAAGAATTCATTTTCTCCAGTAGGATGAGAGGTATCAGTGTGTGTCTGAGTGTGTATAGAGTAACAGTGGACTCCTGCTACCTCGGGCCCCACAGGCCTCTCAGAATAAATGGATTTTCTTTTTCTATTCTAGGACGCACTGGACCTTATTTCCTTCTCATTCTCCTCTCTCTTTCAATCTCTGTCTCCATCTCTGTTCTCCCCGAGCAACGAGAACATGCTCACAGATGTTTAAACCCTTGCTCTCAGCTCTATTATCTCACAGAGTACCATTAATAGACTTTAATTTAATTTAATAGTACTTTATTACAGTGGACTATAAAAAGCAGCTCGACCAATCACATCAAGACCACTGGTAAGTGGGTTAGAATACACAGAGAGATAAGAGGAATAAACAAAAAGCCACAGGCATCAGTGACTTTACTATGGTTACTGTTGGGTTTTCACATAAAGACTGTCCAAAATCAATAAATCAATCAATATAGACATGACAACTGCGGACTTCGACATCATTGCTATCTCAGAGCTGAAACGTGTAGAAACAACAGAGTGGCAGGAGATCGAAAATAATGTGATGTCTTTATGAACCCTGAGGGAGTGGTGAGGCCCACAACAAGATAGGAGACCCCATCTGGGGTCTAGACACTGGTGGTGGAGACAGAAGGAGGACTTCTGATGATTCTGATGATTTGGTGGTGGTGATGAAGGGAAGCAGGATGCACCAAGGAGCTGGACCTAGACACCGATTCGAAGTGATGGAGGTAGCTGGGGTGGAGGAGGGTCGCATGAGTCACACTAAAAAACAGACCGACTGGAGGAAGTGAGAGCGTGAGTTATTAATAACCAAAGAAAGGATGAATATTGATTGGATGATAAGTTTAGGTCAGGAGAAGAGCGAAATCATCTTTTCAGTGCTGACCTTTTCTCTTATAGCTACATCCAACCTAAACGCTACACAGGCAGCAGCCATTGCTATCAGCTTCCAGTACAACTAGCTACAGGCCTTATGATTGGTCAGATCAGTTCTCAGACCTGCCACAATCATTTCACACTGGAGCTTTGCAAGATGGATTTGCCTGATAAGAGACATGGAATCTAATCAATCCACCTGCTTTGCATTGCTGTTGGATTGAATGTAACAAAAAAATGTATCTGACTTTTGCTTCTAAGATCAAAGTTATTTACAGGCAGCACTCTCCTGCACTGAAAAAAATGAAGCCAGTGCTGAGATGCAAAAACCTGCCGTACACTGAGTATCAACTCAAGGCTGTCTGCAGAGGCCTCAGGAATTATAAAGCCATGTTAAAATGTTGTTTTTTTACAACATAAATAAACATCTTAACAACCTTCTTCAAAAACCAGCAAATAAATGGGTGTCACCACTAAAGTCTGCTTCATGCTTCTTCACTGAGTCCTAACCATAGTTACACTGTAGTGGCCTGTGCCATGACTCTGCAATATTCCACCCAACCACTACTCAGAAATCCCATTCTGATGTCGTCACATTTCCTGCATGTTTGTGTAGGAAACCATGGCACCTAAAACTATGCATATGGCACTGGAGTTTTGAACTAATGAATAGTGAGCTGAAGTTATTACAAGAAAGTAAGAGAGGTGACATCGAAGACATGTAGTTACACATGCATAGGCCTCTACGTAGAGTTCTGGGCTACACCTGTGGCATAGCCTTAATGCAAAATACTTTAAATACTTTAATTTGGCGCATGAATAAAAAAACTGTAGCCCAGCTCAAGTCCTAAAACCATGATAGAAAAACAACAAAGACTCTGTATTTAGTTTTCGTTTTAAAGGATAAAGCTCTTTGTCTGCTGTCTGAATAAGGTTGGGTGTTCCTGCTGTTTGGATTAAAATGACTAAATTTCTTCAGTAAGACTTAAAAACAGCTTATACAGCATCCTAAAGCTTCATTGTTCTCTATCAAAAGAAAAATGAAGGCAGAAATTTTACTTTAACACCAATTCTATTGGAGTGAAACGTGTTTTTATGTTGATCAAAGTCTACACTGTCTCAAATCGAGCATACGTTTGGCCAACTGGATTAACTTTGTTGTGTTTGTGTTCATTACTTGTTGGAGCCTTTGTTGTTATAGAACGATGTCTCCACACTTGATAAGCATAAGTGACTGCCTGCAACAGCTTTGTAGTTTAATTTACAAAGGTTGCACATTGCTGCTTGGTTTAAGTAGAGCTCTTTCTTGTTTATATAATGTTCTTCTTATCAAAAGCCTCACAGGAAACACAAAGATGCTGAGCTAATGTTTATGTAAGCTGTGCCATTTAGCATTCACACTTTCTCTTTTATTTACTGCTGAAAATCCTGCCCTTGAATTTGACTTTTTAAAATTCTGGTGTAGGCGTTTGGCAGTGGTGCATCTGCTTTGGCTCTTAGCAGCTCTGAAGCCTGGAATCAAATCTGCAGAGAGAGAGAGAGAGAGAGACTGAGGCTCTTGACATTGTCCAGAGAGGGTCCATCTCCATGGTGATAACTGCTTTATATCACATCTTACAGCAGCGAGGAAGATGTCAAAGGAGGAGGGAGAAGAGGAGGAAGAGATTCAGTTTCATCACAGCATGGACTTAAGAACACCAGTTAAAGTGATTGGAGATGTTTTTCTCTTATTGCTTTCTTCTCTTGACTCTCAAATGGAGGAATGCCATCCCATTTTTTCTAAAAACATGGGAAAAACAACCTCTGCCATGCATCTTAGGGTTCATAACCACCCTGTCAGCAGTATAAACAAAGGAGATGGAGGGAAGAATGTGAGCTTCTTCTTTTCTATTAGCTTTTGTTACTCAGTGCAGGCTGCACTTGACATTTCTAATATATTTTGAGAATGAAGCCATTTATTGCAGTAGTTGTAATGTGAATTGATGTTCAGTTGTTTACATTCTTATTTTCTCTCATTAATCTACACTCAGTACCCCATAATAACAAAATGAAAACAGAATTTTTGAAAGGTTTTTATTTATTAAAAAGCAAGAACTGCAAACTGCACTGACATAAGTATTCAGAGCCTTTCGTCAGTACTTAGTTGAAGCACTTTTGGCAGCAATTACAGCCTTGATTCTTTTTTAAATCTTTGCAAGTCCTCTTGAGCTCAGTCAGGTTGGATGGGTACCATCGGTCATTTTCAGGTCTCTCCAGAGATGCTTGATAGGGCTCAAGTCAGGGCTCTGCCTGGGCCAGTGTTGTCTTGGCTGTAGGCTTAGGGCCATTGTCATGTTGGAGGGTAAACCTTCAGCCCAGTCCGAGTTTCTGAGTTCTGTTGAACAGGTTTTCATTGAGGAAATATCTATAATGTCCTCCATTTAGCTTTCCCTCAACACTGACAGTGTTGTCCCCGCTGTTGAAACCCCCCCACCCCCCCACCCACAGCATGATGCTGCCGCCACCATGCTTCACTGTTGGGATGGTTGAACAGATGATGAGCAGTGCCTGGTTTCCTCCAGACAAAACGTTTAGAAGTGAAGCCAAACAGCTTAGACTAGACTTTTTTACAGTCTGACAAGCAGGCTTTCATGTGTTTTGCACTGAGGAGGAGCTTCTGTCTACCGACACCATAAAGCCCAGTCTGGTGGAGGGCTGCAGTGATTGTCGTCGTTCTGGAACTTTGTCCCATCTCCACACAGGATCTCTGGGACCATCAGGTTCTTGGACACCTCTCTTACTAAGTCCTGGTGGCGCCAAGCTTTTTCCATTGGAGAATTACGGAGGCAGTTGTGCTCTCAGGAACCTTCGGTGCAGCAGAGATTTTTTCAGAGCCTTCCCCAGATCTGTGCCTTGCAACAATCCCATCTCTGAGGTCTGCAGGTAGTTTCTCTGACCTCCAAGGCCTGGTTTTTGCTCTGATATGCATTGTCAGCTGTGAGGCCTGCTATAAAGAGGTGTGTGCCTTTTTAAATCATGTCCAATCAATTTAATTTGAGAAGAAGCTGAGTTGAACACTAAGTGCCTTTTCAAAGGGTGTGAATACTTGTATCAATGTGATATTACAGTTTTCATATTTTTAATAAAGTTGCAAAAATTTCCAAAATTCTGTGTTCACTTTGTCATGATGGGTTACTGAGTGTTGATTTAGGGGAATTCTTTTTTGACTATAGCATCAGGTTGCAACATAACAAAACTGAAAAAAGGATACAGTTGATTGGGTAACACTAATGCAATGTGTTTCAGATGTGCATTCATTCTGTGGCTGTATGCAAAGTGCTTTGAATACATATTTATTTTGCGCCTGTTTATTAAAGGTCATATATTAGGCAAAAAACACTTTTGCAGACTTTTCTAGCAAAAATATGTGCCCCTGGCCTGTCCACAGTCCCCTCAAGTACCAGGAAAACCCATTCCCTCTTTCTTCATTCTTTATGCCCACCATATACATGTGCTGCTTCAATCAACTAAACAAGAATTCAGCTGACACATGTCATATCAGGCATGTTACCCTTGGATTACTGATGCAACCAACAGTTGACTCCAAGGATGTTTTTGTGTGTAGAATGTTGAGCGCTAATATGACACATCAGATAGGCTGTTTGGAAGGGGCAGAAAGTTTTAAAAAGCACTCTGTTATTGGGTGAATGTGTTGTCTGTCACATTTTTTACAGGCCAATCAGAGCAACAGAACATATGGTATAATCAGCATGTGCCACCCTGGGGAGTAAACTACATAATGCAATCTCGGCAGGCAGCCATTATCACCTTTCGCTATCAGCAGAGTTGGTGAAATGAACTTGCCATAGCCTGCCATAGCCACATCAGTGACTATCTTGTCACAGTCCACCATTGTTTACAAGTTTGCAGTTGCTTTAGCTAAACCACGCCCAAATTTGCAGCCTCTTTCTCCTCAAATGATGCTGATTGGTCCAGTCATTCTCTGACTGGAAACAAGAGTTTTAGCTTGAAGCTTTGAAGATGAATCTGCCTAATGTCAGACATTCAATTTGGCCAATACAACTCAAAAAAACAGCATAATGGACACAGGCACAAACTCAAAGTATGTATGTCAGTATCCCTTGACCAAATCATAGCAGTGCTCATATTCAGTGCAACTTTCGCCTTCCTCCTCAGTGACTTTAAATGGGCTTTGTAGCATTTTTGTTATCCTTGTTTATTCTCCAGCAAATATATTGACAGCTTAGGCATTAGCAACCCAGAAACTAGCGAGAAATGCAGTTTTTCCCTTGACAACTTAACAGGTTCTTCTTGTTCTTATTTTTCTCTCTTTCCCCCATTTTGTCTCATTTCAGTGCATCCATGATTCATAAACCTCTAGAGAAGTGGCAATTTTTCACTCAGGTTGAATCATCTTGACTCACATTGATGCATTTCACTGTAATCTATCCCATCTCAAGCAAATTGTTATCTATTCACCTATTTTTCCATTGCCTCTGTATGCTATTTGGCTCCTTCTCTAAAATCAGCTTTTCTCCTTTCACTTCTCTAACTTTAATATCCATATTGGAGCCATTGCCCTCCATGGTTCGCCAACAGATCAAATCACAGAAAGTAAATCACAATATGAGTACAACAAGAAGGGCAAATGTGGGACTGTTTGATTCTCGTCTGTGTGAAACATCTGATTAATTCCGCCCCCTCTGGATGAAGCTCTGCTGTTCTCTGAAATCATCCGGCTCTCTGCAGCACACGGTTTCACAGGTTTCACAAACAATCACGTTGGGTTTGATTGTTTGCTTTAAACCTGCCAGCAGCAGCAGATGGGCAGGGATAACCGATTTAAGATAGACTGCTTGAACTTTCATGTTGCCTTGGGAAAATTCAGGCAATCCCAGAAAAGTGAACGAGAAAATGTTTTCTACACGCTGTTCGTGTGGAAAAGTGGGTGTCTCAGTCATGTAAGTCCCAACAGTGAAGACGAGGAAGTTAAATCATCCACATTCGAGACATCTGTGGAGTGCTTGTGGAATATAATCCACGGTGAAGGGATGCATTCGCTTATTCCCCACAGAGAGGGAAAACAAGGACTCAGGAGCATATGATGCCCTGATTTAAGAAAGATGGGAGCTGAATTCTAAAATGTAAGACTCCAATAAAGAACATGGATGTGAAAATGTTTGCAGTTTTTCTGTCACTAACTAGTTTAGCCTGTTCACCTTCATAGAAAAGGGCTCACAGTGTCCAAGGCTCTAGTTATAAGTTCTTAATAAAAGTGAAGTTCTGGCTTCTTGCTGGTCTCTGTGGTTCACTTGTGGGACTAAAATTAAGAGCTTCAATGGGTAAAGTGAAACAAAAATAAAAAATATTGGAACGGTGAGGCCAATCCCTTTATTTTTGCTGTTCACTGAAAATATTTAAGCCTATTCGGCCTCCCTGTTCCAATATTTTTGGAGGGGAGTGTATGTCATCCAACCTTTCTTAAAGGCAAGGCTGCCCATACAGTGGGATAAATGGGACATCTTTCTGGGGCCCAGCCTAATGAGGGTGTCCCATAGAGGAATCTGTGATAAACATATTTCATATCTAACCTGAATAATGACCACTCTTATCCAAGAAACAGAAATGAACTGAACATTTGGGAAGTTGTGTCAGACTTCAGAGCTGAGCCATGCACCAACATCAGACTGTCAAAAAATGAAGTCAGAGCAACTGAAATAATTTTGAAGGGAAAAATAATAAAATAATAGCAAATGACAAAAAAAAAAGCTTTTAATGTGTTAAAAATGGGCAAAATTACTCAACAAAAAGTGGTTAAAATGAGAAACAGAGAGGCAAAATGGGTTAAAAGCGGTAAAATGGAATAAGCTGCAAAAATGGGTTTAAAAGAGCAGACATGGGCAGAAATGGGTGGTACATGGTGAAAAGCAGTTAAAAAGTGGAAAAAAATGTTTTAAAAGGGGCAAGAATGGGAACAGAGCTGAAACATTGGTTTAAAAAGAGCAAAGAAGACCGGGCTTCAGGGCTGTTCCTTGCTCATTATTTAATAAACAAAAGTGGTCCAGTTCTGGTAAAAGTGCAGCTACAGTAAAGCTACGTCTGAGCTAACCACTACACTGGCAGCCATTGCTATCAGCTCACAGTACAACTCAACCCGGCCTGTAGCCACCACCTCGTTCTCCTCAAAGGGTTTGGGTAAGAGTGTGCACAGATTCATCAAAACTGTCTTTTGGTTCAGCACAAACTTTGTGGATTGCAGATTTTCAAGATAGATTTGCCTGGAGACAGGCCGCCCAATCTATCTTCCACGCAAAATTAGTTGTTTTATGCAAAATAGATGTTTTTTTAAACTATTATTTGGGCATTTTGCCTTTATCTTATAGGACAACTTAAGAGAGGCAAGGAACATGTGGAGAGAATAGTTGGGTAAACATGCACCAAACATATGCCCCGAGGTCAGTGCGTTGAGGACTATTGTCTCTGCTAATGGGTCCCTGCTCTACTTTCCAGATCTACACCAGCTCCCAGCAACATTTTTTCTTTTATTTTTTTAAGATAGGAACAGAAAACAATCATACTGAAAGATTTTCTTGGCAGGAAGATGTTTTTTCTCTTCTCCCAACTGGCTTTGACATGAGTTTGCTCCACCAACTGGCTCAGTTATCAACCATAATGGCTACTGTTGCAAGTTAACTCCAGAACTGTGCACGCCCACTAAATCAAATGTTCCGTCGCTCCGATTGGCCTGTAGAATGAGACAGACAGAACATTCTTTAAGTCACCCTCCGAGATTTTTTTCAAAGGTTCTAGCCTTCCCAAACACTTCTAACAGGCAGTTACCTAGATGTATTAAAGACATATGCCATGCAATGGAAATGTGAAACAGTCTATCTGACTTGCCAGCTAAGTAAACAAAGACTCAGACGATACATTTTTGCAAAGACTGCATCTTGCGGAGTCAACACTGAAAAGACATCAACAACTCAATATTTCATTTAAGGTCAGCATTTCACACAAAATTGTTTCTTTCATTATTCCACTCATCTTTTTTGATAGAAGCATTTCTCTCTCAGGAGAGCTTAAAGGATCAAGGAGTAAACTGAGGACAGCAGGAGAGCAGGTCACGTACTCTCTTGTTTTTCCGCCTAATTGCTCTTGTTACAGCAAATTAGCTGGATGGTGAGTTTAGTAATTGCTGTGGTTAAAATGGACAAAGGAAGTCAGGTTATTCTGCACAGGTTGCTCTATATGTATGAACACTGCGCTGTGTTTGGTTATATTTAAAGTCTGCATGTTTGCTGAGGACTAGACAGCCCCGTACATGAATGTGGAGCAGGGCGTTTCTGTAAAGCAGCTTTGTCAATATTCCCAAGAGGAATAATGAGGTAAGAAAAAGGCGCTTTCCTCCTCTGGGAGTGGACAGGTGATCATCGCCTGCTGCCATTTTTCACCGACCTACAAACCAGACGCTCCCCGGGTCTCATGACGACATTTTTTTCAGTATAGTCAATTTTCCTTTTCTGAGGAGGAATTAATCACAGCTTGGTGTATGCCTACTGTATGATTCTGTGTGACTTTCTAATAGGCTGTGTGCACGCCGTCATGACAGGGTGTGTGTGCATGCATGTAAATGTGTGTGTGTTGGGTAAGTTAATATTCAGGCTGTGGAACGAATGCTAATTTAATCAATATGCTGTAAATCCGACTGGTTGCTTACTCATGCTGGTCTGAGAGTCCCAGTGGGGAAAAACACTGGAGCACACACCAAGGTTCAGCCTCTATCTGATCTATATATAGGTCTTCCCGTCCTCTGTATGCGTTGTCTCTTTGGTTTTGGTGTGTTTCTGTGTGGGTGGAGATCTGAGAAGGTTTCCTCGCAGTGATTCACCTCCATCACCTCAGACTCAGACGGACTAAAGCCTCGTTCAGACGGGATTTATTTCTCCAGGGGAGGATCTGATTTATTATTCCGCGTGCTGATCAGTCATTTTAATCCTGTCCGGAGCACATGTGCATGTGATCTTTACTCGCCTTGTTAGTGAAGTGATTAAAGTTTGAAATATGCAAATATTTTCTTTTTGCTTAGTACCCCCAAAAATTTGAAGACTAAGCAGTGTTTTTGCATATTTCACAACAAAACATACACTTTACAACTAACGTGTTTAGATCAGTGGCTCCTAGTCTTTCCCTTCAAGCCCTCACTACTTGTTTCCACTTGTTTTTAAGCTTCCCCTTAGATCCAACCAAAACTAGAACCACAGTCTAGTGGTGATATGCCTCAACAAAGTAAGCAGCTGGTATAGTAAAGATAAGGGGGCATCTCAAAAGATTAGAATATTTCATTATAAAGATTTAAAAGGTGTCTCACCTGGGCCAAGGAGAAAACAACTGGACCTTTGTTGAGTGGTCTAAAGTCCAGTTTTCAGGTACAAGTCAATTTTACATTTTGTTTGGAAGTAAATGACCCAGATCTGGACCCAGACACTTAAGAGCTTAACTTGGATACTAAAAAAATGGACTTGAAGGGCTTGAACACAGAAACTGAAGATCTGAAGACTGAAGACCTTGACACTGAAGATCTGGAACCAACACTAAAGAAATGGACCCAGACACTAGATCTAGACTGGATACTGATGTGGACCTAGACAGTAAAGAACCGGACACAAACACTGAAGATCTGGTACTGGACAGTGAAGAACCAGCCCCCACACAGAAGATCTCAACCCAGACAGTACAGTAAGGGATCCAGACACTAATTTGGATATAGAAGATCTGAACCCAGACACTGAAACACAAGACCCAGACACTCATTCAAACATTAACACTGATAATCTCGGTATGGACACAGAGGATCTTGACCTAAGCAGTAAAGACCTAGACCTGGACAGTGAGGAACCAGACCAGGACACTAGATCTGGTCTCAAACACAGATAATCTGGACACAAAAGAGCAGAACTTGGGCGCTAAAGAAACAGACCTAGAAAATGAAAAACAGGATCCATCACTGTTGATCTTGACCTGGACACTGCAGATCTGGACCAAGACCAGGGGGGCATAGACCAAGACACTAGATCAGCACCCAGAGACTGGAGATCTAGACCAGGATTCTAAAGACTTGATTTTAATACTGAAGATCTGGACAGCAAAAACCAGGGCCTGGACGCTGATCATCTGGACCAATGCAGTGGAGAAATGGATCTGAACACTAGTTCTGGACCCTGACGTTTAAGATCTGAAACATGTACACTGAAGATCTGGACTCAATGAAGGACTGGATCTGGACACTCCAGATCTGAAACGTGGACACTAAAGGTTTGGACCCAGCCACTGAAGCGCTGGACCCAGACACTCAATCTAGATCTTGATACTGGTTATCTGGGTCTGCACTCTGCAGTCATGATCCAAGCAATAAAGACCTAGACAGAGTAGAACCAAAAAAGGACGCTAGATCTGGATCCAGACAAAGAAGTTTGTGACCAAACACTACATAGCTTATCTTGGGCAAAAAAGAGCTGGACTTGAATATTTAGAACTGGACCAAAACACTGTTTATCTGGACCCAGACACTGAATATGTGGACCCAGAAAATGAAAAAATTGACCTAGACACCGAAGATCTGGACCTGAACAGGGAATAGCCAGCCTGAGAAACTGAACATCTGGATCTGGATAGGGATAAATTGGACCTGTGCACCCAAGATCTGAACCTGGACAGTGCAGAAAGGGACCCGGTGACTAGATCTGGATCTTGACACTGGAGATCACTGCCCAGACAGTATATATGTGTACCTGGAAATTGAGGAACCAGACCAGGACGCTAGATCAAGACTACGACACAGAAACCCTCAACCTGGATGGTAAATGCCTGGACCTGGAAATTAAAGACCCGGATCAGACACGAGATCTGAAACATGATGCTGAATATCTGGACCCAGACAGTGAGAAACTGGACCATGACACTAGATCTGGACCTGACCACTGAACATCTAGGCCTGGACAGTAAAGAATTGGACCCAGGTGCTAGATCTGGACCTGAACACTGAAAGATGTGCCCTGTACAGTGAAGAACTGGGCCAGTACACTAGATTTTAAACATGACACTGAAGTTCTGGACCTGGACAGTAAGGAACTGGACCTAGACACTGGATCTAAACCCTGATACTGAGGATCTCAACCCAGACTGTGAAGACATTGAGCCTGACAGTGAGAATCCAGACAAGGACTCCAGATCTGGACCCTGAGACTGAGGATCTCAACCCAGACCGTGAAGACATTGAGCCTGACAGTGAGAATCCAGACAAGGACACCAGATCTGGACCCTGAGACTGAGGATCTCAACCCAAACAGTAAAGACGTAGACCCTGACAGTGAGGATCTAGACAAGGACTCCAGATCTAGACCCTGAGACGGAGGATCTCAACCCAAACAGTAAAGATGTAGACCCTGACAGAGTGGATCCAGACAAGGACACCAGATCTGGACCCAGACATGGAAGATCTGGACCTAAACAGTAAAATTAAGGACCCAGACACTATATCTGGACCCTGAGACTGAGGATCTCAACCTACACAGTAAAGACATAGATACAGACAGTGAGGATCCAGACACGGACACCAGATCTGGACCCAGACATGGAAGATCTGGACCTAAACAGTAAAATTAAGGACCCAGACACTAGATCTGGACCCTGAGACTGAGGATCTCAACCTACACAGTAAAGACATAGATCCAGCCAGTGAGGATCCAGACAAAGACACCAGATCTGGACCCTGATGCCGAAGATCTAAACCGGGACACTAAAGATCTAGACCTACACAGTGAAATCAAGAACCCAGACGAGCAATCCAGACCCTGAGACAGAAGATCTAAACCCAGACAGTAAAGATGTGGACCCTGACAGTGAGGATCCAGACAAGGACACCATATCTGGACCTAGACAGTGAAGATCTGGACCTAGACAGTGAAAACCCCAATTTGGCACTAGATCTAGTGGGTTTGTTCCTGATGACGTAACTCCCATAATCAGTTGAATCAGTTCAAACTTTTAGATTTTACAAGTGTCATTTCCTTTCCTCATTTGCAAAATTAATTCATCGCACCAGAAGGCTGAGTGAGCACTGAACCAAAACCTTATGAAGTAAATTTGGCAAAAAGACGCATTAACCTGCGAGGGGTCAGTGACCTGAAGAGAGCAGTGAGTCTGATAATCTGACACGGTTATTAAACGCTCATTAAAAGCATATTTGTGTTCAAATTAATGTGAAAGTATTGAACTGTATCAGTGTGTAGTGAGAGCTCAGCCGTCTGGTTTATAATTAAATAACCTAACGACCCCTCCCCCACCCTCGGCACACACACACCTGGGCACATACAGGCTGAAGGGTCATGGGTAATGGTGTCACCTCTGTCTGCTGTGTGTCCACATGAGGTGTTAAAGTGTGTGTTGGTGGAGCCTGCTGTCACCTCATTACAGGACACCGCTGGCCACAACTCACGCTGACATCCAGAGGCCACATTCACACAGAATTTTATTTTACCACCAGGAGTTCCCCTAAATGGCTCCGAAAACTTCTGAGCTAAGACTTTTTCCTCTTTAGAGTCATTCCTAAAGCTGCTGGGAGCAACTTTTACTGAGGAGAGGAGAAAAGTGTTAAAGACGGCGCCATAAAAACACATTTTATATCTTCTTATCCCCTTATTCTCTCAAATATGTCTCTCTAAGCATTTTTCTAAGTGTTTGAATATCAAAGTCTCTTTCTTTTTCTCCTGGAAAACCTCCAGTATGACTCATTCTGTGCTAAATTGCATACTCAGTACATAAATTAATAGCGTATACACCCCTCCAGTGGTTAAAAATACACTTGTTCTTTAAGATTTAGCCGTGTGAACTAATTTGTTTCAGGGATGTGTGTTTGAATAAGAGAAAAAGTTTGTATTTTAAGGCACAGGGAGAGTAAAAATGATGATGTTCATGCAGAAAAGATGACATGCTGCTGTCTGGATCAGTAGCTGTCAGTGTATTGATCATAATTCTGCCACCAGGTCCCTCGTAGATCAAACATCTTTTGTTTAAAACATTAGCCCCTTCTACTTTGCAAGTCAGCAACAGCATCATATCGAGGCTCTGCTGTCATTCCACCTTTGTACTTTTACATTGAATACAGCATAATATTGATGTCCCAGTGTGTGATTTTACATTTATGCACAAGATGCATGACATGTAAACAAACAGCGGGAGCCATCTCGTCCCACTTACGCCTCTGTTGTTGTCAACCTCATCATTCTGCCTATGTGCATTTTTTATTGCAGACGAAGCGTAACAGAAAAAATATCCTGCCTTGACCTGGCACTGTGTAATGGTCAACTAATGTATGCATATTGTATTGATCAGTTTTCACTATCTTAGCTTGGACTGGGTCCAAATTTTTGACCCAAGAAGATCTCTGTTGGACTCTCTGGTTGTCTCTATGCACATATTCCACAGGATTTTAGTGCACTGTGTTCCAGCTCCACCATTTCAAACTGGATTCATGAGGCAGAGCCCAGCCCAGAGCAGCTAGAGTCGCAGGTTCAAGAGAACTACAAGATCACATAGCAACAGGCTTCCTTGCCTTTCTGAGGTTGATTTGTTCTTCATCTAGTGCTGCCATCTAATGTGGCATAAAGTTGATCTATTAGTGGGATACACAGTTTTGAGCCTGCACATGGTGTCTCTGTTTAAAATTTACCTAATGTTCTGTGCTTCTCATGTCTGACTTTCTGTCTCTGATCAATTCTCTATTTGCATGCAGGCAGTCAGCTCCATCTAAAACAGACTATAGAAAAGGTTAAGCAAAGCTTTAGTGGCAATGAATGGGTCTCTGAGAGGCTTTTGAAGCCACTTTTCGTATTTTTGAAATTGGTCTACTTGACAAAAGTAAAGTTATTAGCCTCCAGAGACTTAAGTTGCATTAGCCCTTTAAGGAGAGTGCACTGTGGGCACAGGCAAGGATGCTAGGGTATACAGCAAAACAGACAAGTACAGTTGCTCCATCTAATTTAGCCGGTTCTAGGAAGAAAATGGACGAAAAACAATGTTTGCCTCTATATTAATAAAAGAACCTGTTTTGTTAAGAGGAATCTGGCTGCGGACCGTAGATCTCTGATGGCCACTCTCTCAGACCATTCATCGTATATCTCAGAACAGAAGTGCCATCATTTACATTGTATTATTTGAAACCACACACTCTTTCTGGAAAAAAATACACTCTTTAAATACCTAATGAACTTACCCCTGGTAGAAGCAAAAAAATCATGGAATTATATTGAAATGAACAGCAAATCAGCCCAAAGGTGAAGTAAACAGCTGGAAACTCATATTTCTCTTGTGACCTTGTTGTCTCTGCTCTGGCTGCTCTCAGCTTTGCTTCAGAAACAGATCCAGTGGGCCAGGGTGAGGGAAAGTGTGTGCTGTCGGTCGGAGCAAAACAGCATCATTCACGGTATGCTGCAAACACAAACTATGTAGAAATTGCAGGTTAGAGCTCTTCGGCATTATGCCAAAACCTCCTGTCTGTATTTTTTTCATGATTTTATTTCTTTCCTTTTTTTTATAATAAATCAGTACTCTTGGTCACCCTGTACATCTGTGAGTGGATTTTCTACAAATTTTACACAAAAAATGTCAAGCATAATTCTGACTAAATTATGTGGAAAAATACAGGTTTTTGTTCAATTTCCTGAAAAGTTTAGTTTATTAGTTTTTTTTTTTTTTTTTTTTGACAGGGGCCATGCAAAACAAAACTGTTAAGCAAGAGTTACCTATAAAGCTAATTTACATCTGTGGTCCCTGGGCAGGAAGATGTAAAAGAATATATAATACAAATGCTAAAAACAAACATACTAGCATTTAAATAATACAAGCTCAATGACAGTCCATCACTAAAAACAACACATCTAAATTACATTTCACTGTCTTTAACATTGATGCCTTCAGAGAATTAAATCAGCGATCACATGATTGTTTTTCCTTGAGCCATGATTTCAGTTTACCTTTAAAAAACACTGCAGCTTGTGCAGTCTCTGATATGGATAGGAATTGAGTTCCACTTTTCTGCTGCTCTGACTGAAAATACAGGCTGTATAAATGCAGTTTTCTTAAGTTTAGCTGAACAGTCTCCTCTTGCTAATGCCCTGGTCTCCCTAAGATTGTTCCTGCAGAGAAACACATATAGTTTAAGTGGTGGTGGGGTCTGATCATGAATCAACTTATACATCAGACACATATCAGCATAACAAAGAAAACTGTCACAGGTCATTAAGTTATATTTCTTAATGATGTTACAGTAGTGGTAGTTTGTTGGTTTTTTTATCCAGAGTTTTCAGTGATTGCTTGTAGAGGGTGTATAATGGTTTTAGAGTGGTTGCTCCAGCCTGAGGCCAGCGTGTGACAAAGTAAGATAAATGAGAAAAAAATCATTGAGTTCATGAATAGTTTAGCTGCAGCCAGAGGTAACTGATACCTGACATGTCTGAAGTTCATAAAGCTAGTTCTTACATTTCTGCAGACATTTTTTATGCTTCTAAAAATTTAGATTGGAGTCAATGGTTAAGCCCAGAAACTTGAGATATTCAGCGATTTGTATTAAATCTCCCTTTACAGTCATATCAGGTTGAGGTGTATTATTTCTCCTGATAGAAAAATACATTCAGTTTTGCTCACATTAAGCATTAGACAGCTGTGAGTTAGCCAAAAAACAGTAAAAGAAAAAAGCAGTGATTCTGGAGACAGGGGGTTTTGACCCAATGCAAACAAAATGTAAATGTCTTCATCAGCTGCTCCAAGTGTTTGAATGGCTGACCCGGAGATGAGAATACACTGAGGCAGAAGCTGAAAGTTGCATCATAGAGAAGTACCAAACAGAATGGCTTCTGGGGAAAAACCAACACAGTTTGGCTGCAGACCATTCATCTCTGATAGCTACTCTCACAGACCGTAAATCTGAGACGCTGTATATTTCAGAACTGAAGTGGAGGCTAAAATATTCACAATAAAATCAGATTAAACTTCTGTTTAGGGTAAGGGAGGGTAAGGCTTAAGGCATAGGCAGGATACCATTACACCACATTCCAAATTATTATGCAAATCCGATTTTAGTGTCAAAAACATTCAATTTTTTGTTTTTCAGTTAAACTCATGGACGGTATTTTGTCTCAGGGCCCTTTGGATCACCAAATCAATCTCAGACACCTGTGATAATGACTTTGCCAGGTGAGCCCAATTAAAGGAAACTACTCAAGAAGGACATTCCACATTATTATGCAGGGCCACAGGTTTCAGCAATATGGGAAAGAAAAATTATCTCTCTGCTGCTGAAAAGCCTTAAATAGTGTAATGCCTCAAACAAGGTATGAAAACATTAGATATTTCAAGGAAACTTAACCATGATCATCATACTGTGAAAAAATTTGTGGCTGATTCAGAGCACAGACAGGTTTATACAGATAAAGGCATGATGTAGAAAGTTTCTGCCAGACAAATTCATCAGATAAGAGAGCAGCTGCTCAAATGCTACGACAAAGCAGCAAACAAGTATTTGAAGCTGCTGGTCAAACAGTCTTGTTTACCGACGAGTGCCGTGCAACCCTGGGTGGTCCAGATGGATGGAGTAGTGTATGGTTGGTGGATGGCCACCATGTCTAATGGGCCAGAATTATTGGGAGAGAGCTGGTAGGCCTCTTCAGGGTTCCTGGAGGAGTGAAAATGACCTCAGCAAAGTATGTAGAGTTTCTAACGGACCACTTTCTTCCATGGTACAAAAAGAAGAACCGTGCCTTCCATAGCAAAATTATCTTGATGCATGACAATGCACCATCTCATGCTGCAAAGAATACCTCTGTGTCATTGACTGCTATAAAAGGAGAGAAACTCATGGTGTGACACCCATCCTCCCCTGACCTCAACCCTTATTGAGAACCTTTGGAGCATCCTCAAGCTAAAGATCTGGGAGGCAGTTCACATCAAAACTGCAGCTCTGGGAGAATATTCTAACATCTTGCAAAGAAACTCAAGAAACTCTCCAAAAACTCACAAGTTCAGTGGATGCAAGAATATTGAAGGTGATATCCTAGATGGGCATGTAACTATTTTTGGTTGAAATAGCTTTTGATTTCAGTAAATATGACCTCCTAATGCTGCAAATTCAACAAATGACCATTTTCAGTTCTTTACAACCTATAAAATGTTTTGAACTCTGCTGTGAATAACTAGTTATCATTGGGAGGTTTGTTCAATCGAATTTAAATTATTCTCTAACAGCTGATGACTTGAAAATTATACTGACTGTCATCTGCATCGACTATTTAGGAAAATCAGAGAAAAATATCATTTGCATGACAATTTTGAACATGGTGTATTGTGATACCAATGCTAACAAGTGACAGTATTTTCATTATTCATTTGCAGTTGATTTCTTCCTAAAAAATGATTTTTCAAACATCCTCCCCCAATACTTTTGATATTTCCTCTGCACAGGGCCTGGACTATATTGTATTTAATGTCTGGTTAAGTGTGCTGTTAATGCTACAAACATGCTCCAACATGTGAACATGTGTCTGTGTGTGACCGTAAGAGTAGGTTAGCATGTTAATGATGCACAGGCTCGTGTTACCAGGCAGGATACACACTGATTCCATTATCATTGATTAGGTGACAGCGTGTGTGAGTGTGCCAAATGTATATGAGTGTGACACAGACTGTAAAAGGATTAGAAATATGGGAGCCAAGAAGTGTGTGTTCATGTGTGTGTGTGGTGACAGAACATTAGTCAGAGTGCTTGTCGTATCAGACCGTATTACTGTACTCAGTATGGAGGTCAATGGAACCATGAGCATGTCTGTGTGAGAGACAGAGTAAGTACCTGACTGTCATCTCTGACACTTATGTGATCATCTGCTTACATTAAAGAGGCCTTGAAAAACAGCTCTTAAGTCACGTCTGGAGGCAGCCGTATGCCAGCTACAACAACACTGACACAAGCTTAAATCTGCTCTGGGAGATGACAAATGTTTGTGTTACCAATCAGCAGCGTCACCAGGTTCATTATTCACTTGAATTTATTCTAAAGCCTATAATGATTTTAACCTTTCACCAGGGGGAAACAGCAGAAAAGAATGCATCTATCTCTGCAGACACAAGTCATGATGAAGGTTATGTTCTCTACAAAGGATACAAGCTCAAAATCCAAGTCATTTTTCTCTTCTAAGGAGCCATGTTTACCTGTGGATTAAACTGGTTCTTACAATTCCACATATTGTCCCTCACTGTTGAATCAGATTCAATATGGCAAACAGCACAACAGAGTTGTATAAATGTGGGTTTTCTGCCTTTATGTTAATGCTATAAGAAAGTGGACATAGGGCCTCTTCACTAGAGCAACAAAAACAACTAACCCTCATTCCCAAGTTTTTTGGGGTCGTCAAAGGATTTTTCAGAATTTTTCCTACAGTATTTAACACGGTCTCCACCGTCTACTTACCCTCTTTACTATCATAAAACACAACACAAGAGTCTACCAGCCACTGGATGGCGAGAGCTAAGGTCACAGTCATGGATGCTTGGCTGGTTAAAAAAAAAAAAACAAAACAGCTCATTGTTCCAGACTAGACAGCCACTGAAAGACCAAGGGATCAAGCATGCAAAGAAAGCCTGTGTGACTGAGGTGAAATGGCTTCTTTCAGGCTTGTTAAACAAAAAGCACCAGGTCAGGACCAGACTGAGTCTGGAATTAATGTTATCCAAGCCATCAGCTCAACCAACCGGCAGGGGATGGCACAGAAGGCAGACTTGATAAGCAATAATTAAATGGGAAACCTCCCATGCAAAGCGTTCAGGAAGGGCAGGACTTATAAAAAATCCTGGAAGGTGACTGGGCAAACATTCTGTCTGTAACATTCATCACATGCCAATCAGAGCAACAAGAGAAAAGGAGGTAGTGAGCATGTGCTGGTTTCTTTGCCACCCGCAGCGATGACTTACTCAATAAACCTTCCACACCGCCAATCTCCCTTAACAGTTTTGAGTAACTCCAAACTCTCCTGGAAATAGGATTTGTTTTGACATCATCCATGTTGATTATATGAATATTTACTGCGTAAGTTAGCCATGTGCTGTCTTCCGTGTATAAACAACCCCATCACCATACCAGAAGTGGGTCATTGTAAATTTATTTTGAGTTTATATTAAAGGATTCTTAAAACATGCCCTGTGATTGACTGCCAAACTGTCCAGGTCACCAGTGACAGCTGAGAATGGCTCCATCCCACTTGCAACCCCAAACAGATAAGTGGTGTAGACAATGTTTGGATGAAAGAATTCTTGCAACAAATGTTCTAGGCAGCAGAATATAGTATATGTAATTATTCACCACTTACTTATTCGGTAATTGGCATATTTTTCAGCCGGACATTTCTGTTTATACAGACATCAGCTTGTAAAACCGGTCAAAGCCTGGTAAATGCATATGCAAACAGAAACTCTGATATATGCAGTGCATTTAGGAAGTATTTAAACCCCTCCACACTTTGCTTACATTTGGAGTTTTTTGCAAACTCAAAGCGGGCCTTCAGTGTTTTGCAGTAAGGGAAGGTTTCCCGTCTAGACACTCTGCCAATAAATCCACACTGGTAGAAGACTGCTGACATTTGTCCTTCTGGAGCTTAGTCCCCTCTCCACACAGGATCTCTGGAGCTCAGTCAGTGAGGCCATCGGGTGCTTGGTCACCTCTCTAAGGCCTGTCTCCCCTGATTGCTCAGTCTGGCTGGGCCACCAGCCCTTGGCAGAATCCTGGTTAACAAAACTTTTACCATTTGAGAATTATGGAGGCCACTGTGCTCTTGGGAACCTTCAGTGCAACCTTGAAGCCTTCTCCAGATCTGTGCCTTGCAACAATCCTGTCTCTGAGCTCTGCAGGCGGTTCCTTTGACCTTATGGTTTAGTTTTTGCTCTAATATACATTGTCAGCTGGGAGGCCTACTACAGAGAGGTGTGTGCCTTTCCAAATCATGCCCAATTAATTTAATTTACCACAGATGGACTCCAATCAAGGTATAGAAACATCTCAGCAAAGATCCAGAGAAATAGGAGGAACCTGAGCGAAATTGCGAAGGAGCCGAAAGCTTTTGTCAGTGTGATATTTTAGTTTATTTTTAACAAATATGCTAAAATGTCAAAAATTCTGTTTTCACTTGGTCTTGAGGGGGTACTGAATGTAGATTAATGAGGGAAAAAAATCATTTTTTTTAACCGTAGCATCAGGCCTCAAAATAAAATGTAACAAAAGTAAAAGGTATCTGAATACTTTCTGAGTGCACTGTACATGTGTATCATTGTAGTAGCTGTTCTTCAAGTAATATTGACATTCAGTGCATATATTCTACACACTGTAGCTTTAACTGTGATTCTGTTTATTTGGTCTACAATAAAAAAAAAAAAAAGCTCTGAAGTTTATAGATTATTTTGCCTACTGAAAGATATTTGGCATATTTGTATTCTGAATATGATTTATCATTTGGTGCCAATTAATGTCAATCAATTTTCCTATGACGGCCTCCTCCTTCATGATAGTTTTAACAGGAGAGTCTTTGGTTTGTCAAGGTGCCAGGTATATAATATAAAAAACCTAAAAAGCTGAATGTGCTGTGCAGACAGGAGTTTCAGCATTGTTAGAGTAATTGTGCAGTTTGACATGATTATATTGACACACTTTCTCTTGAATGGAATTATGAAATGCTGAAAACTCACCACTGAGTCAGACACAGACCCGGTCCTCTCTTAGATTCTCTGCTGATGGACTCTGCAGTGGTCAGCTCAGCACCGGCCCACCGCTAACCAGCTACCAGCTCATGCTGAGAGGATTCAGACATACAAACACACTCCAAACCAGTGGGATACCAAGACGGCTTCAGCAGCCGGTCCGCTCTGAATGCTGAGCTGAAACCACAGTGCCCCCTGCTGGCCGACAGTGGAACGTTTCCTCTTAATGTCACAAGTCTTTAGATCTTTTACAAAAATAAAAGCAGCATCTCCACTTCCTGCTCCACTCCAGTTACAGCAAACAAGCATCGGCACTAAAATGTTGTCAAATGTCAAAGTAATTCTTCTCATTATGATGTTAGAGTGCTTTTACTGTTACTGAACATGAACCCAGGAAGAAGAGAGCTGTGTTGTAGCTGATGCAGGTGGAGCAGAATCAAACTGATTCTTTCAGCTGTTTCAGATATTAAAATACCACATGATCACCTTATTCTTGACTTTTTCACATGTTAAATCCTTTACATGTAGGAAAAGTGCTTTAATCTCCTCTATGGAAGCTGTAATTTCACTTCTTTCTTGTTGTGATAACAAGTCCATTTTTGTTGTTTTTCCAGCATCTTTACTTATTTATCTTTTTATTTTACCTCAGAATAGTAACACTGCTTGTTACACCTGTGAGCTAGTTCAGGCAGACAGCCCTAGCCGTACTTGTTATCCAATAATGTGACAAACATCCTTCCAATTGGGTGTCTACTGAAGCTACAAGGTTTCTGCTGTCTCACTCTGTCCTGCATCAGAACTGGGCATTTCCACTTTTCCTATTCAAAAAAATTGTGTTGTTTTTTTAGGCAATGACATAAGAGGATCAGATTAAGAGAAAACAAGAAGAAACAACATAATCAAGTGAAAACAGAAAATTAAAATTCATTTAATAAGTGATTCTATTCTTGACAAACTTGGCCTTTGTTGATGCATTTACTTCTTTGTTGATTTGATTTCTTAGCCCCTTATCTATGCATTCTAATGAACGTATGTAATCTTTTAATTCATGCATTCATACTGATGAATTAAGCTCCAACATTAAACACAAACTGATGTATTGACCATATTCCATGGCTTTCATCAGGTACTGTAGATCCAGCTTGATAAGCTTCAATCTGAAACGCGTGATTATTATCATGGGAGTTTCTTATTTTCTTTCTCTTTCCTTTATTCTGATTGGACAGCTGATGAGAGACAATGTGGGGAGACATGTAGCAAACAACGCTGAGACTGGGAATCCATCTTAGCTCTGCATCGAGGTCTACAGCCTCTGTGTACTGGGGCCTCCTCTACCAACTGAGCTAACGCTTCACCCCATTAGGAAAAATTTAAAATGCAAACATTGCAATTTTATAATTCAGTTTAAAAGAGAGAAAATAAATGCTGAAATTCTGAGATTCATTGTGACAAAAATGTACCATAATTTCATCATAATCTTTGGTTGTTGTTTTCCCATCTGCCTGTCCGTCTCCCTGTCTGCCTGTCTGCCTATCTGTCTGCCTGTCCATCCGTCCGTGCGTCTGTTTATTCATCCATTTATCCACTGGTGTTTTTCCATCAAGTGGTATCGGTTTGGTGCTGTTATCCCTGATCTTGCTTGTGCTTCCAGAAAAAAAAAATCCTACTTTTAATGGTCAGGCAGAAATGAAAGCCTGCAGTGTTTCTAGCACCACTCTTTAGGGTTGGATATGTATGCTTGATACAATAACAGAAGGCTGCCAATAAAGTAGAAACTGAGGCAGTCTATCTATCAGTCTACCTATTTAGCATATGCCTTCCTAACTTCCTACCTACCTACTGCCTATCTTTTCTTTTTTGCAGCCTTTTTGTGTCAGGTATGGAGGGGAGTGGGTGACAGGAATGCACAGTATATTTGTTTGCTTGGGTTTAAAATGTATATAAGTGTTTGTATTTTCAGGAAAGAGGGGAAACAAGCTGGGAAGATTAATCAATGAACTACAGCTAGACCAATAAAAGTTAATTAAGTGGATAAACAGGCTAAAAATGTATGTCTGGCTGTCTGCTTGGTGCTTCTTGACCCTTAAAAATTGATTGAAGTTGATCTTAGTGATAGTAAATAATGGCCACATAAACAGTTAAGTACAGTACATTTTTCTTGTGTCTATGATTGATTAGGTGCCAGGCTCTCTACTGAAGGGTTAAGCTGATAGTCAGGAAAAAATAAAGTAAACATATGTTTCAAATTGTCTGTGTCCTGTTTTTAGTCAGAGCAATGGCAGTCTTCTATCAGCGACTCTACATCCTGATGTGTGGGATGAATCCATATAAACACAGAATAATAAACTGATGGGTAAAGGTAAAGCCTAAAAGCTCTAGCATTGCTTATTTTTCCTGTTTAAGAGCTGTTTATCTCTTTAGTTCACCTGGCTGCAGAATTTCACTCCATTTCATCAAAAACAAACAAACAAACAAAAAAAAAAAAACAGCACAATTGAGTTCCACCAATACCTGTTAATAGGTCAGGCCTTGCAGTCTTTTTCAGTTCACCCTTAATATGTTGGATGATAAAAGATCAGACCTTCCACAAAGCTGGGAGCAAAGATTGTCTAAAATATCACTGTGCACTGCAGCGTTAAAACTTCCTCCATTTTCTTCTCTTGCAAAGCCCCAAGAGGAAAGAAGAATCGATACAGAGGCAGTGGAGACAGAAATACAGACGGGTGGACAGAAGAGGCCACATCCAGTCAGGATGGCTGAGTCATAGCGGCTCCACAGGCTCCATCTGGACCTGTATTGATTATTCATTTCTCATTGACTGTGCACATGTGGGAGAGGGAAACTGCAGAAGTACTTGGAGAGGAAGTAAGCTGAGCTGCCATCCGTTTAAGTCCAGTAACTCCTGAGCTGTGGTCAGATACAGAATTTTTAAAAATATCATGAGTAGCAGCTAAGCTGTGCCTAAAGCTAAATGCTACGCTACCATAACTTCTTATGTTACAGCTTTTATCCATGTATGATGGGGGTTTCTGGCCGTTTTAGTTCATCCTTTTATTTCAATCCAGTTAAGCAGGGTACACACTACAAAATAATCATGACACCTGGAGTCTCGATTTCTCTCTTGTGATTGAAGTCACCAAAAACCAGATTATCTGATGGTTCTAAAGATTTTTTTTTACAGCTTTTCTTGTGGTGTGAGTTGTGTTTAGAGTAAATTTACCCTCCTAAATCTGCTCAGAAGATGATCGAAACTGCTCCAAAATCATGTTCAGTATTTGACATGGAAGTTTTTAGGCCTACAACAACTACAGTAAAAATAATCATTGTTATTCATTTTTTTTTGCAACACTCTGTGCGTTTTCAGGGGTCTTTCAAAATGTTTTAATCAATTTCTCCATGTTAATAAGGTGTAGAGTCACGGATTAAATGTCCTCTGAATCTGCAGACTCTAAGATTTCCACTTTGACCTCTCCTGAGTACAGTGTGCATTTTAGGACGTCTTCAGGTCTTGAGATCAGGTGTCAGATCTCAGACAAAAAGCACCAGGACTCAGGAAAACACGAGTAAAGTCTAAAGAAAAATGAAGTCAGGCATCAGGAAAACATGAGCCAGATTAGTAGATATATACACTCACTGATGCTGATTTTTTTTTAATCAAATGCATTATTGGATAGGTTTCCTAGCATATATGTATGATATCACCCCAACAAATAGACTTCTAAATACCAGCATATGAACGAGCTTAGACTGTTATCAAAAAAGAAGGACCTCCTGAAGGCCCAGGAAAGGACAGAGGGTCTTCCAAAGAAAGCAGGGAAAGAAAAAAGATTGAGCCAGATAATAGATCCTGATAAATGCTCTACAACTAATAATCGATTAATTAATGTATTACTTGCACGGGCGTTAATTGCAACCCGTGGGGCTAAGCCCCCAACTTTCAAGCCTAGCGATGTCCCTGATTTATGATCAGAAACCATGAAGTTTGGAAGGAACACCACAGGACAGCCGAGCAGGTAAGCAGGCACTCTGCGGATCATCATATGGAAAAGTGCAACAGCCAATCAAGAAGCCCGCTGACCAAAGGAGGAAGTGCAGAAAATAGAAAACACAAGGCATAACATTATATGGACTTAAATAAATTAAATAACTATTTTCTTTGAACTAATGTAGTTAACAAAATTTTTACACTCAAATACTTGTAAAACAAAAACAACAACAAAAAAAAAAGACAGTTTGTGAAATATCATCCCTGCAGGATATTCCATATCAACCGTTAGTGACTTTATCAGAAAGGGGAAGCATTTCAGAACAACAGCAACTCAGCCATGAAGCAGAAGACCATGTAAAGCACTGAGTGCATGCTCTATTAAAGTTGCCAATGCTCTGCTGATTCGATAGCTGATGAGAACAGTGGTACTGAGTACAGAGCAGCTGCATGCAGGCCTCACACCACCAAGTCCAATGTCAAGAGTGAGATGGAGTGGTGAAAAGCACACCAACACCGGACAGTGGAGCAGAGGAAACGTGTTCTGTAAAGTGGCTAGCAAGCATGGACCCAAACTGTTAGTGACACTAAACCAAAAGTGTCTCCATTATCTCACTGCAGGGACTTCAGGTTACCTTGTTTCCCAGTGTTGGAGAAGCTCATTGTGTCCCCAGGCCTCAGCGCTGGCATTAAGCTTTAAATGTAATTTATCTCAAAGTTATCTGTGTGAGGATCCATCTGGGAGGAGGAGGAGGAGGAGAGAGTTTAGTTTTAGAGACAGGAAGAAAAACACTTCTGTGAGTCTGCCTGCTGCAGATAGAGAGTGTATGGAGGGCCCCAGAGGGTGAAGTGGAAATGACTTTGTCTTTGACAGCAAAGTACTGTCGAGCAGCCCGAGGCTTCTTCCTTTTCCTGTCTGTCTCCGCTTTCTCTCTTTCATTCATCTTCTGTTTCTGCCCGCTTACGTTCCGCTTCAGAAGCAGAAGGAGAAAACAATATGATTAGGAGAATTGGCAGAACAATAAACAGGAAGGGATAAAGAAATGAATGCAAAAATAAGAACCCTACTGAGAAATAATTCAGTGCCTTCACATTAAATGTTATTTAATCAGAGATGTCTGAAATTCAGCCAGGACAAGGGAACTGGTGCTAGAAAGTCTCAGGTTTTTAAGTAATAGCAGAGTTCATCCAAAAAATAATCAGTCTCTTTGATAAAAAAAACCACATAATTTTAACCCCATTAATTAAACACATCAAGTAGATTTAATTTCTGCACACTTTCAGCTGCACTTATCCCAATTATTTGGTCATTTTAACAGGAATCACAGATTTTTTTATTTGCTTTTGCAGGATTTTGTTTCTGCTTGTCTTCAGGATGTTGATTAGCTATGCAGTCTAACCTTTCCTATAAGTATTTCGAAGGCAATATATATTTTTTTGTTCTGCATCTATTCACCACCACAATGGATCCGAATAAAACAATCAAATGTGACTGAAATGTAAACTTAAAGCTTTTTTCGAGAGATTTCACAAAATGACATTCCAGAAAACAGACTGCAGTTTATATTCCCGCAGCGACTTATACTCCAGCTTTGACAGGAGTGGTGTCAGGTGTGGTCCGTTCCCTCAGAACAGGAGGCGGATAAAAGGTCGGCAGATTATTCTGAATGTTAAATTGGCATTTTTTAGCCATTTGACTTTGACTGGAGCTGTCAATATGAAGTCCATTCACAAATGCAAGAGAAGAAGGCAACAATAAGGCGAAACCCCCCCTTCCCAAGCAAAATCAATCCATCAGTGGGATAACAAAGACAACAGGAGTGGTCAAAGAAACAATTTGGTTCATTCTTAAAAAGAAATAATTAATTGGCAGGTTCAGTAGCATGAAAAGCCTGGGTTTGTCCACAGATAGGTGCCATAAAGTCAGAAGCTTTCAAATTGAATAAGCTTTATGAAATTGTTTATTTTTTAGACCTGCCAAGATTCATCGCATCAAAAAAGGTTCATAATTGTGTACGATTTTTTATCATATGATTTTTGGTCCCCCAAGAGCCCCCCTGTAGCAACAGTTATGGGAAAATAACTGATACCTATTAATGCAGGTCTGTATTCCAAAAGTATGGTTCCCTGTTTAAGACAGTACAGGAAACCAAAAATGACACAAAACAATTCTGAATCCCAAAAAAAGGTCATTTTAAAATGTGATATTCATCACGATTAACTATAGAAATACTGTGATTAAAAATTTGAACCTTTAGACAGCCCAACTATTCATGCTTGTTTTTCTTGTGAAGACTAACAGGCACTGGCAGGTCAGCTCACAGGTTTGGCTGGACCCCAGACCAACGCAGAAAATGCCCCACCCCCCAGTTGAGACATTCAGGAGGGCCCATTCTGGGCGTCACTTATGACCTATTTTTGACACTTCAAAATGCACCCATTTTAAATTCTATTTCACAATCTTTTCAGCCTGTTTGCTACTTTGAACCCTTTTTTTCCACTACGAGCCAATTTTCTGCCTCTTTGAACCCAATTGTTGCAACTTTTGATCCTATTTTACCCCTTTGTACCCATTTTCCACCTTCCATCCAAACCGATTGCCACTTTAAACCAAATTTAACCACTTTCGACTTATTTTTGCCTGTTATGATCTACTTTTGACCACTTTATTAATAACCTTTTTCACCACCTTTTCTGCGTATGCTTGCCACTTTAAACCCAATTTGTCACTTTTTGCAACTTTTAAAAACATTTTTCAACACCTTTTCTGCCCATGTTTGTCACTTTCCTTCCAGTTTTTTGCCCCTGTCAACCCTTTTTTTTTTTTTTGCCTCCTCTTACCCAATGAATTTCTGACTAATACAAGGGTTAAATTTGAAAAAGGCTTAATACTGCAGCAAAATTAAATTACTTTTTTTTTTTTTTTTTTTTTTTTTTTTGCTTTGATAAGAGTGGCTATTGTTTAGGTTAAAAAATGGTTATGGCAGCATAACTTTACAATACACCATTATTTTGCTTACGTCCATGGGCCCCCACTTCAGCTGGTCCCCAGAAAGCCCCCCCATAAGGAATCTGGCCAATCCATCTGCTTTGCAGGTTAGTGTAATGAAGAATTAGTCATAAATACAATGCCAGATATTCAACATTTTGAACAAAAACCTCTACAAGTTCTGGGTTTGGCCCTTGGAGGTGAACTCTCTGATGGGTACAGATGGAAGCAGAAAAAGGGAATGACAAAGAGAAAAAAACACAGGGGAATTTTTTCAGTGTTGGACAACAGTTTATCAAAGTTGCTTGAAATAAGAATTGGCAGGAAATTTTTCAAATATATCCCTAAGTCTGACTTGTCAATAGTGTCATTTTAAGATGTCCAGAAAATGCCCAATGATCAACATTAGTCTTAGAATTTAGACTGAAAGAGAGACAGCTTAAAAACGTTTAAAAAGAAGTCTTTTAAAGAAACATGACAAAACTGGATGTTGGGGAGGATATTCAGGAGCCAAAATCTGATTACTAGGCCTCTTCTTCACACCCCAAACTCTTCCCGTCTCTCTCACTAATTACCACAACCTGTCAGCCTCTATCAGTTGCTGTGGCAACCAAACCGTCGTCATGGCAACCCCAGTGGTCTGTGTATGTGGTGGGGGTTGTGGTGGGGGTGTTATCAGGCAGGAAGGTGAGATAAGAGAGTTAATTTCTTCTTTGGTTGATAAAAGCGTAGCTGGTTTGTGTCAGTGACACTTTTAAAGCTTTAGGGAGAACGACATGACGTAAAAGAGAGAGGCTGGTGACATCACATGATATTAAAAAACATCTGAATTCATCCCTATGTGAATGTTTCTATCTTTATCGTTGTTTGCACTTTTTGTTTTCACTTATAGAAACAAATATAATATTAAAAACATATATAATATATAATACACAATGTCCCAAGGACATTATAACTATAGGTACTGGGCATTATACTCTTTTTCCAAGTCCACAAGATTAAAATTAAAATGCATATCTCTGCCTATATTGCAAGCATTAAACCATATAGTATGTGGACACAAAACCAACAAAATATGCCTTTATCAATGTTAATGTTAGACAAACGAAATTGATGAATTGAGGTGTTTTTCAAATGCGCACATCTCTTTAAAATTTTGCATATTTTTGGGGGACATCGGGCACGTTGACAGTCTGACATAAAGAGTAAAATCAAACCTCAAATTTATCTGCCCTTTTTTATGCCAGCAATCGAGTTAAAAAAATTTTTGAGTTAAGCCATGCGATGCAGCGCAATAATGCAAAGGACAAACTCACAAAAATTCACTGTATGTGACCAGTATTTATGTCCAACAATGCAAAAATAGTATAAAGGCAAAAACTCAGGTAACACTTTAAGTACACCATTACCTAGAAATGATAAATTAATAAATGTAATTGTCTAGTTATTTCTCATGCATAAGGTGGCATTTTACCAAGTAGAAATATGATATTTACCCATTAATTATGTATTAATTATCAAGTTATTCCTTTTAATATTGAGGCTATTCTTTGTTATCAGGTGGTATTTTACCCGAAACCCTAAAAATTACTTGAAAATTATTCAGGAAGGACTTGCTTTAAACTAGTGGCTTAAATTAAAGAAATTACCTGGGAATTATCAAGAAACATCTAGGATTAGTGTAAGGGTTATGGTTAGGGGTAAGGGTTTGGTTCAAACACCACCTACTGTTACCAGAGAACCAGAGAAATGACACATTATTACAATATACAATATTACAAAAGTATAAACAATACTTGATAATTAATATATTATTACTAGGTTAATGCTTACATAGTATTACCAATTTATTACTTGGTCAAATGCCAACTTATTATTCGGTAATCACCACTTTATCATTGTAAAATGACTACATAATAACCATATATTACAATAAAATGACTATGTAATTGGGGTCCACTAAAATAAAGTACTACCAAAATGCAATAGAAACAAAATAACTGATGCTTTGTCTGCGATCTATAACAAAGCAACCCCCTCATCCCATCCAACAGGGGAAAAATTCCTACTGTGTTTATCCACTCTGAAGGATTTCTGCAGGCAGTCCTTAAATTTTCTTTAAATTTCCAGCAGCATGCGGAAAAGTTTGGAGTTCACAGCATCCCTAAATTCTGCAGTTCTTTAAATCTTATCTGGGAGTTGGGATTTCTTTATAGCCATATGATTAACTGGCATAAAATAACTGGAATTATGATACAATATTACTAATTATTCTAAAGTATGTTAGGTAATGCTTACTATTGCATATTTTGTACAGGGCTGCCCTCTTACGGTCATAAATTCTCAAACTTCTGCCTCTTTCTCTAAAAATCTTAACATTTCCCTACCCTCTCCAGCCTCCGACTTCAGCTTCACTCACTTAAGCGGCATTTCTATGCTGAACATGCAAAGCAGTTTTCTTCAGTAGGTACAAGGGACCACTAGAAAACTCTAAAACTCTTTTCCATCTGAAGTTTGAGGGCTCCTGCAGGAGACGACAACCTGTCCAGTGGCCCCTCAGGTCATTTAATCAGAGCAACCGCATGACCGACTGAGGAAAACTTGACTTTCAAATTCAGTCTTCCAGTGTGACTTTATTGGAAATTTTATTATCATCTGTCATATTAAAATACATGATTAAATTTGTACAAGAAAAAACAAATTTAAGATTCTAGAAGTCATTGATTCGTCTAACAGAATTCAGGGAAATCAGGAGGTGTAGGCAAGTAAAAATGGTGTTTGATGCCAACCTCATCGACAGCCACACTCGTCCACCACCATGTCCTGGTAATGTCTCAGCACCACGTTGTCATTGTTGTCATAGTACAGCATGGAGATGGGGGACAAGCGGATGGGGACGCAGCAGGGCTGTGGTGTGCCGTGCGGGTCCAGGGAGTGCACCAGTGTCTGCAAGATGGCGTGGTTGGTGCCGTTCAGGCTCTCGCTGAGCGGAAAGGGGCACTCGCCGTGGCAGTAGTTGGCCATGTACCCCTGTGGGGCGATGATCCAGTCCTGCCAGCCCACGTCTTTGAAGTCGATGTAGAGGCGGCGGGCTTTGCACACATTGCTTGGCGTGACAGGGAGATGGACAGCGCTTCGTCTCTGTCGGGAGCGACACTGGTGTGGGTTTAGGGACACGGCGACCAGTGAAGCCTGGACAAGTGGGAGGCTGAAGTCTTGTTCAAGTGGGAGGGAGTTCCCTGGGTGAAAAGGAAGCAGCTCATCCAGGTCTGCACTGACAGGAAGTAGCTCCAACACCAGGCCGTAGTTTCGTCCTGGTTTTCTCCAACTCTCCGCCAGCGAAGTTAGGTCCAGGGTGACAGAGGCAGGATCAGGCTGCAGCTGCACCGACTGGGACAGCAGGAGTCTGCGATTGGCCTGAGGATTTGCCCCCCTAAGTGTGGCTCTGACCACTTTGTACAGAGACACGCTGAGGGCCCGGGGCTCATGCAGCAGCTCGGCAGGGCTGAAGGGCTTCCAGTGGAACTTGATCTCCAGCTGAGCCAGAGACAGCAGCTCCACAGGCTGCAGCACGGACATGTTGAAGAAGAGCTGCTTCTCCACGCAGAGCTGACAGCTGCTCCATCCAGACACCAGCCTGCCTGCAACACACCAGGAGGGAGCCGAGCAATTTAACACACAACATTTAAGACCTTTTCAGGTTTTTCATTCAAGCTCATATTAGCTGCATAAAAACCCAAATCATGGAGAAGAATAATTTGTCACGACCAATTATTTTTCACTCAAACACACGCTGAGGTTGCACTCACTCTGCATTTTTAACAGAGCTGCTGAGACTTACAGAAGCTCGTCTGTAGTTAGGAGGTTTCTTAGCATTTTGTAAAGTAACACTGCACAAGAAGCAGCTCTTTCCTGTAATGTGTTTTGATTGCTTAACAATGCTAATGTACACCTATATCAATAAATTACAGTGTCTATATTGACTTTCTTTGCGTTTTTTCTAGGTCTCTATCCACACAGTGATGGTAGTGCTGAGCAATTAAACCAAGTTTAAATTTCAATTAAGATTTTGGCTTCCCATGGTCATGAAAACAAGATAATCAAGATTAAATGAAAACTGACACACATAATGTGCTGATATGTGCTAAGTTTAAGTATAATATATATTTATTTAACTTATTTATGGTAATTACCAGATTGTTTTTTGAAGTTTTCAGAATTTTAAAGTGTTAAAAACAGTTTCAGTTGGTAACTGCAGCTAGGATGCTTAAGTTAAAACAGTGGCTGATTGTGTTTAACCTCTTAAAAATCAGAGGGCTTAGTAGCGGGCTGGCAGATTTTATTTTAACTATTCTGTCATTTTAAAAAATGACTGCACAGAAGTATACCACATGTTTCACCTCATTAGAAAGCTCTGATTCTCGGGATTCTGACCATATAAACCATCCCAGAATAAAACCACTGAAGTAGCCACAACTAAAGGTCACATATTATGCAAAATACACTTTTTAAGGCTTTTCTGGCCCCTGGCCTGTCTCACAATCCCCTCAAGGATCAGACAACCCCCCCTTCTCCACCTTTCAGAAAATGTGTGCTGAAACAAGCCCTTCTCAGATTTTCCCCTCAAGATGTCATGTGGGGAGTTTGCGGCGTCCCCAGGTTCAGTTGGCCCTCCCCACTTGGAAGAAAGCTCCACACGCCTCTCCTGGATCAGGAGAGCCACATCCATTTCCTGAGAGGGGCGGGGTCAGGGGCAGGGTCAGAAAGCTCATTAACATTTAAAGTCACAGAACTAGAAACAGCTTTGAATTAGCTGAAACAGATTGTCTTTAAACATACAAAAATCCAAACTGGAGTGTTTTTGTCAGCAAAAAACTTCACAGGCATGTTTTAGGGACCTCTGAGATCAATAAAAGCTTGTCTTAAAGGGGTAAAATATGTGACCTTTAATGCATTTTTCAGGCTACAAAGAAGCGCTCCTGAACTCTTGGGGTCATAATATTCAACCAAAGGGCAGTCCTGGTGCATCAGAAAGAATCCACATAATATAATTTCAATCAAATTTTTGGACCAAAAACAGGATTACATCCATAAAGATCTATGGACAGGTTTTTTTCATTTTAAATTTGCTGTTGTTCTCCATAGTCCACTGTATTTTCTGTAATAATGTTTTGTTTTCCAGGCAATTATTAGTAATGAAGTATGGCAGTGTTTCCCAAACATTTTTTCTTGGAGCCCCCTACAATTACCAAAGAAAGCAGCGCCCCCTCCAGGACCCAAGAGAGGAGAAAAAGTGGCACACTGCTGCCAAAAATCAACATATTTTATTTGTTTCACTGATACAACCCTAAAAATAACCTATGCATGCTTTTATCATCAAAAGACCTTTGTATAAACTACTTAATAACTGCTTTATCATGTTTTTTGCCAATTTTGCAAATCTAATTTTGGCAGCCTCAGAGCAGACAAAGCCTTGAGCCCCCCCGAGATCTCCCCATATTTGCCTTTTTAACTTAATATCTGTCGATACCAGACCGATAATATCGTGCATCCCTATAATGTGTACAAAAACTCTGTAAAATGTACATGTCTATATGACACATTGTGCAATATCGCATGCTTTAACCACCTCTAGGAGCAGTGGGGGTCCCAAGTCTCTTGAACTTGTTTGTTTTTTGGGGTCAGAGGGTGGAAAGTCTGGGAACCCCTGCACAAAAGTACAAAAGAGATGCAATAAACAAACTATCCATGTTTCAAAGTCCATTTCCACTTGAAGTACAGTAACTTCCAATGAATTGCTCAGAATATAAAAATACAAGGGTTTACAAAATAATCAGCATAATATCATCAGCAGAAATAAGCTCAAGAAGTTAATTAGAATCACTGGCAGAGATGAAAATATCTACAATACGTCATACTGTAAATATCAGCCGTATGTATGAATGTGTGTGGTTTTTTTATTTTTGTTTGTTTTTTTATTTAAGGCTGGATCAACAAACCGAAGTCAGCTGAAGTTCTGGTCTTTGTTCACTATTCCTCATTCCTTGAACTTAAAAGTGTGTTTAAAGGACTTAAGTTTCAGCTTTGATCTACATCCATCCATCTGTACTGGTATGTTTATGAGCCTAAATTAGTTTAGAAATATCCATTATGAATAATGGCAAATCTTCAACATTGTGCATCCCTAGAAAAGATCTACTGTGACATGTTTGTGATTGCACACCTATAAAGGCAACAAACTTTATTTTAACCTGCATAACAACATCTGCTCAGATTCGACTTTTAGATGCATTTTCCAGAAAAATGTCTAATTCAGGTGTATTTAAAGATGAACAAAGCAAACTTTAAGAGCTGTTTCTCAGACCCTATTTTAGGTTTGTACCTTTAAAAACAATCAACCCTCTAAATATGGCGAAACTTAGCTTACCTTGATCCTGCACGTATCTGATGATGTTACCGCGGACTCCATACTCAGACACCGTGCAGGGGTCGCTCTCCTGGGCCTTGATGCTGTCTGACCTCCGGAACATCTTCCACAGCGCGGAGGGAACGTGACGCCGGGCCTGGAGGCTCCCCGACGGCCTGGGTCGACCGGAGAGGCCGAGGGAGCTGATGAAGAGGCTCTCTTGGCTCTTCATCTCCTCCACATGAGAGAGAACAAACACAGCGGGGATATACAGCACCAACAGCAGCAGGGGAGCCACGTTTGGCCTCAGGTTTGGCCTCATGTTTGAGTGTATCACTCCGCTCTGTTGGTTTCTCACTTGAACTGCTCCCCACAAGGCGCGAGACGTTTGTTTTAGCGTCTGAAACCTCCCGGTGTGGAGCAACTTCATTATGTTAATGAGCGATAAGGTGAGAAGGGCGGAGACACGAGCTGATTTGGTCCAGACTACATTTCTCTGAGAGCTAAGACATTTGTACGGAAGAGTATTAGGGCCACTGAAAAAAAAGATTTGAAATGACTATTTTTCACTTGTGAGAAAAAAAGTAAGAATTCTGACTTTAATCTCACAATTCTGATTTTAATCTCAGAATTCTTACTTTTTTCTCAGAATTCTGACTTTTTTTCTCACAAGTGAAAAAAAATAGTCTCAAATGTTTTTTCAGTGGCCCTAATAGACTTCTGTACATTTAGGCATTGTTTAAGGCTGAATCTTTATTGTTGATTTGAAGGAAATAAGAAGCTCCAGCAACAATGGTAGTTTAGAGAACAACTTCTAGACCATTTCAGGTTTAGGCCTCCATCCAGGTCATCCCGATAAAGGCCATAAACCGAAACACAGTGGCCTAATTAAAGACCCTGCAAAGTGAAATCCAAAGAAAGTGTCTTGACGCACTAGATATGATGGAATATGGCTGCTGTAGTCGTGTGAAAACACTGAAAACACATGGCAGCATTAACCATTTAATCTTAACATGCAAATTTTTTGGGTGCAAAGAGCAGTCTGACTCTGACACTGTTTGGAAAGAAAACCTTGACATCCAAAGTCAGTTTAGCAACATCCCAAATATTACCTTGAGTAAAACAGTTAAAGGGATAGTTGGTGTTTTTAAAGTTTACACCACTATGGATGGAGTCTCAACTAATAAGTAATTCAAAATGGGCTACATTGTGATCAGTCAAAACCTCCAACTTGAGGACATACAGTATGCAGTATTTAGATTTATTTTCAATCATTTTTGTCACCACTTTATTGCAGAAGATTGCACATCCCCCCTGGGGGATCCATCAAACAAACCTTTATTGACTTAAGAAATACCAGTAGGTTTTGAAACAAGACATACATCACAGTCAACTTTGAATCTTTATTTTTGATTCAAAGGAAATAAGAAGCTCCAGCAACACTTGTAGTTTAGAGAACACCTTTCAGACCATTTCAGGTTTAGGTCTCATCAGGGTCTTCCCAACTAAGGCCACAAGCCAGAATGCATTTTTTGGGACGGATTCCTTTCTGCTTTTGGCGTCCATCAGGTTCATCCTGACTAAGGCCACAAGTTGTTCTCTAAACTTTAAGTTGCTGAAGCAGGTTTCATTAAGAACTGGAGCATGTGAACAGCCTTTTAAACCAGCTTCTCTTCTTTCGAGTCTTCTCCTCCAGCATTTCCTCTGTCTTTGCCTCCAGCTCATCCATTCTTCGGGTCATCTCTCTCTCTTTTGTGACCCACTCCTTCTTCTCTTCCTCGTGGCGTTTGTGGAGCATCTGCAGAGCGTCATGGAGGGAGCGTCTCTCCTCCTGCCACAGTCTCTGCTGTTCTTCAAGCTTCTCCTCCGCTTTCCTTTGTGCAGCTTTTACCGTTGTGTTTTCTCTCTGTAGCTGATCGAGCTGGACCACAAAGGAGGCCCTTGCCTGTTCTAGCTCCTCCTTGGACTCCAGCTCATCAGTTTGCTGCTCTTGGTCCTGCTGATTTCTGACCTGCTGATATACATTTGGGCCTTTCTCCTTGGGCTCCAGCTCATCAGTTTTCTGGTCTTGGTCCTGCTGGTTTCTGACCCACTGATATTCTTTTGGAGCTTTCACCTTTGCTGGAGACTTCAAGGTTAGGGCCTGATTAAGGAGATCCAGCTGGACGGTCTGCAGGTGAAAGTTGATATTTTCTATCTCTTTAGCTTGACTGTGCTGGAACCCCTGGCCGGTGCTTTCTTCCTTCCCAGGGCAGCATTCAGTCTTCAACGCCTTCTTCAATAAAGCAGCCTGTTCCTGATGCAGCTTCACACTCAGGTTTTGGATGCCCGTTTTTAAAGTGTGAATCTTTTGAGCCTGCTCTGGCTCAACTTCCCCAGTGTCTTCCTGGGACTGGAGCTTTACTGTCTGTCTTTCTAGATCCTCATGAGCCATCTGCAGCTGCAGAATCAGCTCCTGGGTGTCCTCTCCTCCAGACTGAATGTTATGCTCCAAAACAGCAACTCTGTCCCTAGCCTGGGAAAGGTCTGAGCGGGCCGTCTTCAATTGAGACTTCAGCTCTGCATTTTCCTTCCGCAGAGATGAGTTTACACAGCTGTTGTGGTGATGTAAACGCTGACTTTCCTCAAGTTGTTCATGGAGGAAAGCATTTTCTTCCATCAGCTGTGAAAGTTTGTCCTGCAGGACTGACTCAGATGTGCAGCCTGCCTCCATTCTTCTTCTCTTAGGCTTTGTGGACCTTCTCTGAAATTTCTTCTCCATTTCGATGTGGAAAATTTCAAACAAGTTTTGAAAAGTTCAGAAAACTAACAACTCGCTGTGCGTGCAGAATGACTGGATGATTGATGTATTAATGAAGCCAGAGCATATCTCAGGCCTTATATGCCTTTCTGTGATTGGATGGAATGGAACACTGGAACACAGTGAACAGTTCCTGTCCAATCAGGTCTCAGATAGCTCCCTTTATGAAATCATAGGGGTCTGTTCCATTCCAATTCCAATTCCATTCCAGAGCAGAGACTGTTTTTGTGCAGTTTCGTATCTCTCAAAGTTGCAATTGCGACAAACATTGTGAGCATCACGGTTAAAATCATGTTGCCTCCTTCAGTAGGCCCTAAGACATGATTGAACAACTCTGTTTACACAAAAAGTTGTGTAACATGCTCATAGTTATGAAGAAATTGTAGGTAAAGGTACACAAAATAAACACAGAAAATGTGAACATGTGGAAGAGTGAAAAAAGAGTCAGTATTTTAGATGTGTGGTCTACCGGCACTAACTGCAACTGCAATGTGTTAACAACACCATCTGGTGTCTCTTTTAGGTACTTCTTCTTAATATTATCATCAATGACGATTTCATATTTCAGCCTGAACCTAAAATTAACAATTCCCCTCAGTGTCATTTAATAAGTTCTAAGGGAAAAAAATGAATTGTGGAACAAAAAGTCCCTGTATCCCACAGATTTATCATGGGGCCCCCCACCGAGGATCCAGACCTCCTTCAGAAGATTTGCGCACTCATCTCTTTGTGGATAAAAAAGCCTCAATCAAAGACAACAAAAACCAAGCAGTAATTGCTTAAAGTGATTGTAAACTAATGAAAATATGCACTAATATCACACTGCAGCTCTACTGATTATTCTGCAACTGATACTTCCAAATCCTCGACACTGGACGCCAAAATGTGAATATTTTATGGATTATCTAAAACTGAGAAAATGTGAATTCCTTTGGGTACTACTTTTAAAGTTGATATTGGGCTGTGGGAACAATCATTCCTTTATTTATTTTACCATTTGATGACGAATAGTCTGAACAACTAATTGATTTCTAAGTACACTGAGCAATAAACTAAAAATTTTAAAAAATGGATTTGTAGTTATCTATACAAAAACATGCCTGATAGAGCCTTACAATGTGGAATGAGGCAAAATCCATTTTGATTCAAGTTCTAAAAAATATTAAAAGCCATCAGCCATCATCATCCATCTTTGACCTAGACTTACTACTTGATTTACTTGCAGAAATCAGGTCTTAAATTTGCTGCAATATCATCATCAAAAACTTTAAAAATGCTCATTTGTTGACTGGAAGTTGATGAAGCATCTCAGATAGTCAGGGTTTGCTTTAGTGACACAGCATCACACAGATCTTCAACAGACATATGTCACGTTAGTATAGATCAATAAACATTTTTCAGAATACTGTCAATAGGAGCCTGTTAACGGGCAGATCGCCATGGATAGTTTCTCTTGAATACACTAAAGTCCACAATACAGCTATTATTGATGTAACTATATACAAACTCATGCTGAAAATTCAAACTTCCAAGTACAGATTTTAACCTATTCTGGTAGAAACAGATATATTCTCGTGGTTTTAGTGATGCTGCTTTAGTCAATCACTTCTTCAACTATAAAAAACACACAGCCAATAAGTTCCCATGGTTTTTTAATATAGTTGGCAATCAAAGATGATTTGATTTGAATCATTATTTACAGATCGGTATGTACAGTGGTCAAAGAGGAGCAGGAGGGCTAAAGTGGGAGGGGACAGAAGTAGCTGACAATCATCCTTTCAAATAAATGAACGAATAAATCCATCAACGACTTATCTCGTTTCATTTATTCAACAACTAACTAACAGTATGTGTGCATAGCTCGGACACAGATTTGGCGACGCACACACACACCACACACACAGAATAAATATACACACACTGTATATGAACAATCCACTGAAGGGCCAGACAATAGAAGACAATAATGTGCACTGGCTGATCCTTGTTTAAAAGTCACGCTCACTCAGACGCACAAACGTGGACCCTCACACATTCACAGAACTACAGCAGAACAGATACACTACACACCGCTACACTCAGTGGAAGCCTCTCATGTTGTCACTGGTTTATATTTGAGAGGTCTGAGTTTGCACTTAAGTCGGAAAATAAATCACTGCTGTGGTTAAAATATATTTCACTTCTTTTGTAGGATATATCCATAATCACCAAAGACTTTTCTATTATGCTGGTTCAAGAAATACTCGTTTCATTGTACTGTTGGGGAATTTTGTGTTAATTTTCATCAGTTTAGTAGCAGCTACTCAACCCCAGATGACCATGAACTCTGAATGAACCACGGTGGAGATGAATGGGGGGAGGCTTGAGCGTTTCAGACGATGGCAGAACTATCACGGTCCATCAAAAGTAAGCGGTACCACAAAACATGACTGAGGTACAGCAACAGAACAGCAGTTTCTGCAGCTCCCTGGGTGGAAAAAGTTCCCTCAGCATTAGCTGTTTTTGTCGCCCCTCTTAAAGCACAGCGCTGCGCACGGCAATGTCACTTCTCCCTCACCCGACAAAATAAAGAATGGGCAGGATTTCTGACAATATTAGAAGAGAAACCGATCTGACTCATCTTTCTTTGTCATTTTTCCAGGGTAGATTTCAGGTCTGCAACTGCTGCCTGTGTCAAGACAGAACTCGTCTACATTGTCTGCATGTCTTCTTTGTGATATATCCTTGAAATAAATATAAAACACATCTAGCTATTTCAAAACAACGTTACAGATTCTTACGAGCAAAGTGGGATTCAATTTTGTAACTTAGCAACAATGAATGCTGGTGAGAAGCACTCTGATATAACATTGTAGGCGCTGCCATGATGGTAACTTTCAATTCAAATAAGGGCTGTCAAAAGATTATAGTTTTTAATTGTGATCAATCTCAGAACTTCTGTAGGTAATCGAAATTAATCAAATCCTTTTAATTGCATTTTACAATTCCACTTTTTTAAATTTCAAAGTAACTGTTTTCCTGTTTAGACACAGACCTGATTTACAGGTAGATCAAATATTATAGCATAGTCTTAACCACAGAAAAAGTAACTTGTTATGGATTGAAAATGAAATAAGAGAACATTTAAAAGCTTCAAATGACTTCTGACTTGTCCACTGAGCTGAGTTGCTTTTTTTCTTTTAAGTGAAATGGCATTAAGGAGCAGTGGTGGACTTATTTTGCATTACTGTGGCTGCAGGGAGATGCTGATGTGGCTTAACCAAAGTGTGCTGAAAGGGATTATAAAGCATGCCATCAATTGCGATTCAAAAAATGATTAATTCCTTGATTAATCACAATTAACTCAAATTATCTTGACAGCCCTACTTATATTGAAACTCATTAGAGCTCCTATTAAAATCAGAGTATTTTCTTATAGAAAAAAATGTGCACTTTTGAGAAAGACAGTACAGTCTGGAACCAAAATCTTAATTCTAACCAAAACACCAAGCCAGATTCCTTGTAAGGAAAAATGATTTTAATTCTGATTCTGGTAAGGGAAGCATTCCTGTTTTAGAGTCCCCTGACTTGTCTGGAGAGGAAGGCTGGATCAGAATAAACAGCCTCTTTACTTCCAAAATGTCACTGTGTCAGACTAGGCGAATAAAGAGCGATATATTCTTACTCAAATCTGTCCAGATAACACATTGGACTAGCAATGTTAATGACCTGGACATCAGTGATCAACAAGAGAAAGGATGCGATAACACGAAAGACAACAGGATAATCGGAACTTTCAGATGGCTTGTTACGCCTCCATGCCGGGGAAATTCAGGGTTTTGAGGCATTATGATTTCAGGTTGTATGGGCCATTCTTGTTCATGTGGTCAGTCAAAAACGCTTTGAGGGATTTTCTTCAAATTTTGCACAATTATCAACAATGGCTCAGGGATAAAACACTTAGATTTTGGGGGTTCTAGGTCAGAGGTCAAGGTTATTAAGCATCATGTACATCCATTATTTTGAATGCAATCTTAGGAATGCTTTAACAGATTTTCTTTCATCTTTGCACCAATGTCCACTCTGACTCAAGGAGGAACTGAATATATTTTGGAGGTCAAAAACCAGTGCAGCCCTGCTTCTAACCCTGCCACTGAACTTTCACTGTCCACAGTTGTAGATCTGTTGAAGGCATATCACTGCAAGGCACTAGGCCTCATGTTGTATTAGTGTATGTGATTGGCCAGACCAAAATCAAGTAAAATGAAAACCTGTCTGGTAGGCAAATAAGATGCATTTACTAGAGTAAACTAGCTGAAAGTGAGCTGCAGATTTATTCGACTGTCAAGCTAGAACTTCTCAGATTTCTGTGGTGTGCACCACCATCAAGCTTGATGTCATAAAATCAGGACTTAAAGTTATCCACTTTCAACGAGCATCAGAAGAAGGAGGAATTTTTGAAACAAAAGCACGGAACAAAGTCTGTGAGGATTATGGATATGTTGAAGCTTTTTAGTCCGTCTGGATTTGACTTTTGTGATTTATATTTTCTTTGTAACAGCAGTGGTTTATCTTCACACTCAAATGTAAGCATCACAGCTAAACATCTACAAATATAAAAGTTCTGAGGACATGAGAGGCTCACAACAGCACGTACAGTAGGACGCACTCAGTCATGGTTACAGTACTTGAGTATGTGATCGAGGTGTACACACATGTAGGGCTTTGGTGCATCATGGGACAATCAGGACTGTTTCTCTTCAGCTCAGAGGAGCACGACAGGCCTCGATCTGATCGATCAGTCCATATATATATATTTATTTATTTATTTATTTATGTATTTATAACTATAAATCCATCCAATGAGCTATGTACAACATATGGCAAAGAAAACTCTTTATTTAAATCTTGTCTGCAGATGTCGTTGGCTCTTCACTGTGCTAGTCCGTAATGTCTCCAGTGATGTGAACGATTCATGCTTAGGGAGGAGTCCGGTCTTCCACATGGACTCATGGACCCGATTCTCCCCGGAATAAAAGCTCAGTAGAGTCCGTCCAGGTTCTGGGTTCAGTCTGATAAGAAAGGGCCGTTTGGTTTCCCCACCAGGGTCATGTAGCGTTGACCTCCATGATGTGGTCGTCGGTGGCAGGAAGCACCAAGACCTGCCGCGTGTTGCTGTGATTGAACACCTGACCTGGGCTGAAGGGCTCCAGGCGCGGCATGGCCACACCTCTCTGTTGCTGGTCGCCGCTGCCGACTGAGTGCACGCTGCCCCGGCTGCGGATGCTTGCTGTGTCGGCCTGGTCGTCCAGCGTTTTGTCCAACAGGGACAAACTGTCGTTCTCCACACAGCTGTCTGAAGACGGTGGGAAAGACAAAAATACTCAGAGAAGAAGTATATTTACAAAAAAACATATGAAGCTCATTCATTTTAAAGTGTTAAGATTTTTTTTATCATTCTTTACTATTTTGAATAAATTTGACTCATCAACTTTCTTGCTGAGATCAACAGGTGCATATATGAACAGTCAAACAGATTAATGCTTTAAGACACTGTGCATTAACATCCATTAGGCCAAATCTCTTTGCAGAGAAAATTGCAAAAATTCAACATTTTTATTTTTTAGGAGTTAACTCTAGTTAAACTCAAACATCCCCATTGTTGTGGAAGGATTTAATTCAAAAAGCTAAGGTTTCATTACAATGTTAGATCTTAAATCATGATTGAAACACGGTGCTGCTTTATAACAGACCAGTGATGACTTTGGGGATCTCCTTCCTACATTTTTTGCTACAAACATGCAAGGAATTCAACCATGTGGAATTTATTACCGTATGATGATTATACAAGGAAGACTGCAATAGGGTTTTCCCAGTATCAATATGTTCAAGTTAGCTATGATTCTAGAAAAAAATCAAATGTTATTGATACCAATTCTGATAGCACAGCAAAAAAAAAAGCAATTCCTAGATACCAAAAATTGGGCAATGTCTTATTTTTTCTTAGTGAGATCTGTGGCGTAGTGGCTGTAAATGGGAACGTTCTATCTGAGTAGTTTAACGAGTTTTACTTAAAAATGGGCCAAGAAAATATGTTGGCAAGTACCTCATACAACCCAACTGAAAAATCCTGAAATATCCCTTTTCCATTATTAATTTTTAAAAAACGTTACTTGGTGAACGAGACAATACAATATATCACCAGACAAAATATTGCGATACTATGCTGTATCGATTTTTTATCCCACCCCTAGGTGTTATGTCACCAATCATCAAAATAATGTTATTTTCTGTTATCCTCCTATTAGAAAAACGGCCTGTTTGTATCCCTTGATGCTTGTTTCTGTGTACATTAAGCTCTATATCAAACAACTTTTTTCCTGATTCCTGAAAGTGCATATCCAAAATAATTTACAGCATTTGTCACCCTCTCACAGACAGCCTGTTTCTTTTGTTAACAACTGCACTCAGAGAACATCTGATTCAAGGATGTAATTTACTACTTTTTGAATTTCCTTTTTACCTCACCGTTCTTCATTTTGGTTTCTGTGAAGCTCTCTTTCAACTCTTTCTTTGCCATTATTCAGAGGAGGTAAAATATTCACATGGTTTTAAAGGCGTGTGTTAGTCAGTGTTTTGTGCAGATATTTCATACTTGGGCACATTCTAAATTATATATACTTGTAAGACAAAATCTACATTGCATGCATGCACATGCACAGTTCATCCTGGAATAGGCCAGTTCCCCTGGACTTTAGTGGTTTTAAAGCAGAGGAATAAAGGCTTGTCATCTTTTAGATTTGATGCTATCATCTTCCCCCATTTAAAAATGAAGGACAATTCTACTTGCAGGTTAATTTAATAATTCTCATTAAAATCCATTTTAATTTGTAGTTGTTATGTGATAACATTTCAAAGTTAAATACAGTGATTATTTATGCAAGGCTTTGAAATACACTTTAATGCCAGAAGTATTCACTCACCCATCCAAATAATTGAAATCAGGTGTCCCAATCACTTCCATGGCCACAGGTGTATAAAATCAAGCACCTAGGCATGTATGGAATTTGATACACCCCAGATGTAGTTTACGTACAGAACAAAGACGACACCTGAAGTGGCTGGAAAAATAGATAAAACACGTATGTGTACGAAACAATACAACATCTACTACTGCACTGACAAATAAACCTGTTTAATCAAAAGTTAGATTTAATAAAGCATCAATGATTCAGTCAAACTGATGCAAAAATGATAATCCGCTGGTTTCCTTAAATTTCCCAGATGTGAGCTGAACAACAACTTCCAGAGCATCTGGAGTGACTAAGCCATCACTCAAAAACTTGTTCGCCAATAGGGATACACCCCAGAAGAGACCACCCACAAGTGACATTTGTGTCAGAACTGAGACCAAAAACTCAAGAAACACAAACAAAGGGATCAGGCAGCGCAAACGCAAAACCGAGAAGTGAGAGCAAAAGTCTGATCACTGAGAGAGAAAAACAGGAACTGTAAACAAAAAGATAGATGTTCAAAATTCAAAGACTAATAATTTGCTTGCTATTTCAAATTTGTTCTCTTGATGTGAAGATTTTTTTTGTTTGGGTCACATTTTTTTTTGCTAATATTTGTTTGATACTGAAAAATTTTTGTTTAAATCTTTTTGACACAAATCTCATTTCATAGGCATGTAGACTGTTTCTACAAACATTTGTGAAAGAACGGGTTGCTCTCAGGAGCTCAGTGAATTCCAGAGTGGTACTGTGATAGGATGCCACCTGTGCAACAAGTCCTGTCGTGAAATTTCCTCGCTCCTAAATATTCCACAGTCAACTGTCAGTGGTATTATAACAAAGTGGAAGCGATTGGGAACGACAGCAACTCAGCCACGAAGTGGTAGGTCACGTAAAATGACAGAGCAGGGTCAGCGGGTGCGAAAGCAGATAGTGCGCAGAGGTCACCAACTTTCTATTTAGTCAATCGCTACAGACCTCCAAACTTCATGTGGCCTTCATGTTAGCTCAAAACAGTACACAGCTTCATGGAATGTGTTTCCATGGTCGAGCAGCTGCATACAAGTCATACACCACCAAGTGCAATGCAAAGCGTCGGATGCAGTGGTGTAAAGCATGCCGCCACTGGACTCTAGAGCAGTGGAGACGCGTTCTCTGGAGTGAGTGCACCAGTGCACAAAGCAAGGTCCATAAATGAGGATGACAGAGTTTGGTGTGGATGAACTTGACTGGCCTGCACAGAGTCCTGACCTCAACCTGATAGAACACCTTTGGGTGTATTAGAGCAGAGACTGAGAGCCAGGTCTTCTCGTCCAACATCAGTGTGTGACCTCACAAATGCGCTTTGGAAGAATGGTCAAAAATTCCCATAAACACACTCCTAAACCTTATGGAAAGTCTTCCTAGAAGAGTTGAAGCTGTTTTAGCGGCAAAGGGTGGACTGACATCATATTAAACCCTATGGATTAAGAATGGGATGTCACTTAAGTTCATATGTGAGTCAAGGCAGGTGAGCGAATACTTTTGGCAATATGGTGTATGTGGCATCACAGCTGTAATGTAAGAGAGTAAAGCCTTCGTTACTTTAATACTTCAATCATTAAAAAAAAACATTTCCAGTGATCTTACAGCTGTGTGAATAATTCTATGTGATTTTTGATTATAATCTGGGCTCCACTTTGAGATAATCCAAACAAATAATTATTGTTCTGCGATGAGTTTGGCAATGATGCTCTTGTTTGGGGCATTTCCAACCCTCCCTAAACACCCAAATTCATTATATTTTTGGCACAAGCAAGCCTGTAGAGACATTTCAAGTGTGGACGTTCCTTACCAGGGTCTTGTTGTGTGGCCACAGCTGCATTGTGAGGCAGGTATTTGAACACTTTGATCTTGGGGAAAGGCAGATGGCCCGCAAACAGAGGCATCACCTCAATCTGCACCTTGTGGGTAGCGCTGGCTGTCATGGGCATCGACACCATCCCTGAACTCTTCCCACACACCGCCCAGTTACTGCTGCTGTCAGCCACTGTGAACACATGCAGAAACACATAATTACCACCTGTGCTTTAATTTAGAGGCAACAGAATTATTTTGCTTAATTTATCCCCTGAGAGGGAGGTTAATATTCTTTATTATTAACCTAATCATTCTCTTCGTTTGGTTTTTGCATATCAGATATAATCAAAGACTGAAAAGAGATCAGAATTACAACAAAAAATCAATCAAGTAACTGATAAAGTAGCTGCTCATAAAAAAAAATTGAATAAAGAGAAAAGTAGAGTAAGAAAAAACATTAATTACCACTGTTGTCATTCTTGTTTTGACTTGTGCCAATAACCTTTGAAGCATTTATGGCTCTAGGCACATCATAAATCAATCAATCAATTGACTTTGTTCATATAGTGCCAATTCATAATAAAAGTTATGTCCAGATGATTGCCCTACATGATACATACAGTACTGTGCAGAACTTTCAGGCATGTTTGAGCCAAAAATTGGGGCTGAAGCAATGCTGAGATGTGGAAAGTAAGCTGTCTGAGGGCCCCATCGGGCAGGAAGAAGGACTAACACAACCCCTGTCATGCTCTGAATGTCCTTGCATATTACCAGGGGCATGGGAAAATAATCTTTTGAAAAAATAAAGTCCACACCATGAGGGCAGAGTAAGGGGTGGATGTGGCTTAGAGTACTGTATGCGCTGGTATTAGAATTACCACGAGCCCCTGGCCCTCCTGTGGATGTCCCTCGGGGCTGAAAACCACCAATGGTATAACCAGGGGTGAAATGGCCTGGGCGAAAGAGATACTGTCAAGCTTGACTTGACCACTGAGTGACACACAGCGCTGGGCTGAGGTACATCATGCTCTGTGATTGTCCTTAGCGCCCTACATGCCTAAAACCTATGCACATGACTGTACATCTGGAAAATGTTTGGATGTCTTTTTATTATTATTCTTATTCTAATTATCATTATTATTTTACCATGTTGTTTAAGTTGCAATGTAAAACAAAGTTAACACATTCATAAAGCACTTTCATGTAAGTTGTTTGTCTATCTCTAGAGGAAAAATCCGTGTTTTAGGTGTTTCTCCAGTCTCACCTTCATACATGAGTTTGGTGGTTTTGAGGCCATCAGTATCGGTCTTGCTGTCTTCTGCAATCTCTCCCTCTGCAGGCTCAGTGAGTCGTGTTATACAGACTTCAAGCCCACAGAGGAGACCAGAACGACAGTGCTGCTCCCCAGGAGGAGGAAAGATCTCTGCTTTCACACTGTACAGTGTCTGACAAAAACAAAGAGAGGGTATTTTTTGTTAATGGTGGGAAACTCTCATTGTTCACATAATATAGAAATACCAAAATAATGTTTTTTTAATTTTAATTTCAACACAAAAATCAGCTGTCCACTTGGAGCAAAAGTGTTGAATTTGGCTGCTAGAGATACAACTATAACCTTCCTTGTCTTGATTTATGGGTAAAGGAACAAAATACGTGGGCTCACAGTGACTCTCTCAAGCTGGAACTGGTAGTGGAAAGGTTTGAAGGAGGAGACGTCTTGGTTGAGCGGAGAGAAGTTTGCAGAGAAAACACACTGGAGACATGAGGGCAGGTCGTCCTTCCACCGCACCTCCCATAGACAAAACACACTGTGCTTACTGCACAGGAGCTACAAAAACACACAAATACACACCAGGTGAATTACAAGTTGTATTTTTCTTTTTGAACTAAACCAACGTATTAGAGATGCACACTGACAGGCAGCATAATGACTGATTTGTAATAGCAGGGGGCTGTTTCCTTTTTACATGTTTCAACCCACATTTTAATCGGAGTAATAGATCAAATAAAAACCTCTTCCTCCTGCTCACCTGTTGTGTTTTAGTGTTGAGGGACTGCAGCTCCAGTGAGGCGTGCTGCTTCTCTGTCAGCTTCACTTCAGCCAGCGTGAAGCTCACGTCAGACACATTCTGCACACACACCTGGATGTACTTCCTGTGGAGTCAAACATTCCAGTTCAGACAGTTGTATGATGGGAGGGTTTTGTAAGAGATGACATGACATCATGTTTTAGGTTTCTTTACCAGAAATCTTTTTTAATAGCTCAGGTAAATTAAGGGAATGCAAAAAAAATCTTAGCTGCCAGTTTTCATTAATTTAACACTAAACTGTTTTTTTTTTATCTATGAGATTAGAGGCTCACCTGTTACCAGCAGAAAGTAATGAGTGTTTGGTCTTAAAGGGGATGTAGAAGGTGAGAGCGAGCAGCGTGGAGTAAATCGACCATGGACAGTCGATAGACATCTGCAAAGAGATGCAAGAAAGGCTTTACTATCAAATCTCCTCAAGGATCATGAGACAAAGAATTGTATCAGTAAGTTATGAATTGGCACTATAAAAACAGAGATTGATGACTGATTGACAAAAAAGCTAAAACCCCATTAAGGAAGCCTGACTAAGCCAAATTAACTTGTAATTAGGTATTGAACATTTATCTAGTTAATGATTGAGATACTTACAAATTTTAGGCAGTAGCAAAGGAGTATTTCTATTTCAGATTAATGTAAAGATTATCATCTCTACTAATAAAGTTATTTTTGAAAATGTAATAAGTAGGAAAGCTATGAGATTTTTACATCATCTTAATCCTGAAAGTCACATCATCAAATCCATGATTTGCTTGACAAACTGTCAAAAACAGCACCAATAAACTACATTATCATTTAGGACCAAAAACCCCAGATATAGTAATCAAAGGATGTACTATTTAGACATATCACAGTCTAATTCACTTTAAAATGTACTCCAGAAAATACCCAGGTAAGTTCCACTTACTTTTAAAATCTTGTAAATTTGTTGCCTTAAATAAGTACCTTAAAAGTAACCAATTTTATGCTAAGTCCAAACAACACTTACAGTTGCAAGAAAAAGTATGTAAGCCCTTTGGGATTTCTTGGATTTCTGCACAAATTGGTCATAAAATGTGTTCTGATCTTCATCTATGTGAAATTGATAATTCATTGAATACAAGTTTTCATCATTCATAACTTACTTTAAAAACAATAAGTTTGCAAGGTTCTCCAAGAGTAGTTATAGAGATGTAACAATATTAAAATGTCAAATAATGATAATCAGGACCTAAAATTATTGGTATTATTAAGATATTGGTGTAATTTGCTGAAAACTTCAGAAACTACAGATTCATCATTTCATTAAGTTTGTAATTATAAAAATACGGTTAATCAAATTATAAGCTCTGGGGTGAGACTATATACTTTCAATTTGGAGAAGCAAAAGTAAATATAAGAACTTTATTAAATGTGCATTAACAAAGGTACTTTGTTGATAAGGCTGTCAAAATGCTTGACAATTGGATTTTTTTTATACCACATGCTTTAAACGGCGTACCAACCAATATTTCTGCATCATAATTCATATATTCAAGTCATATATTCAAGCCAAAGCACCTTATCAATCTGAGTATTGTCAATACCACTATCAGTACCTCTCTGTTGTTTGATGGAAAGACAAATGGCAATCCATTTTCAACAGCAGTGGTCTAAGATGAGTAAATTTTGAGTTTTAAAGTGTAAAAGGTCAGTCCAAAAAAAACAAACAGATTTCTCATCCTTACATCAATATTTATTCAAGTCTCTCATCAAAAACTGAACTACCATATTCTTGATGTAACATTTTAACAAATCATGGCATTTTTTAGGCCATATTTGAGGAATCGTATTTGTTAACTGTCCTTGAATACATCATAGTATAACCATCCGCATGATTTCAACATTGGATTACTATTTTTAACTAATAGGAGCTGCTCGTAGACTTTCTGAGCAGAAAAGGAGCAGCTTATGCCAAAGAGTGCATACCGGTCCCACAGCCTGAGTATGTTTGGTTTTTTTTCATCAAGACAAAAGTCAAAGGCAGGCTACTGCATTTTGGATTAATTTGATTCATAATGTTGGCATGTTTTGAGTTTCTGAATTGATTAGAGACTGTGATGCCTCCTCCCCCTCTGGCATGTTTTACATCCCAGGTGGACCTGTTTCCATTTTTTCCCCATTCATCCCAGTAAACTAAGCTACACAGGATGCTGCCTGGGTATTATTTACCATGATATAAATGCAAGGTTGTCACGATAACCAAAACATAAACAGTATGATAACCATTGGGGAATTTAATCATAGTTATCATTAATAATGATAACCGTTTCATCTCTAAGTACTAACCTCATCTGGGCTAAATGTCAAATAACACCTCTCTTTCCCATAAATCATAACTAGAAAAGCACTCAGAGAGCGCAGACCTCTGCCATTAGCCCTAACTCCCAATAGTAAAGAATCCTTTAAAAAAATTCCTGGATCCAGACGGTGATCCGGATCACTCCCAAAATCCAATCAGTTCTTCCTTATGCCATTTCTGACATTTCCTGAAAATTTCCTCAAAACCCGTCCATAACTTTTTGAGATATGTTGCTAACAAACTAACTAACAAACAAACAAACAAACCTAACAAACCCTGCCGATCACATAACCTCCTTGGCGGAGGTAATAAGCAACTTCCACAAACTGCTCCAACCAGCATTTCTCGATCACGCTTTACCTTCATACAACTCTTTAATAATGGGATTTTTCTGAAACCCTCACCCTCTGATCTATGGCTGTCATGGGCGTGTCGGGATGACTGTAGCTACGTGGTCGATGGCGAACCTCCCCATTGGTCAGCCTTTCATTTGGTGGCCGGTCCGACCCGGATGGGATGACACATAGAACCTCCAGCTGAAACTCCAGAGTGTGGTATGGCTGACAGGCGGGCAGACTGATGCTGGTCACTTTCTCAGAGGACTGAATGGACAAGACACTTTCACCTACCAGCTCTGAACACATTGAAAAGAAAGGGAAGAAATCAACAAAACCATAGTCAGCCAGTGTTTAAACAGAGGTCTACTTCCTCTAGCAAAAACATGACTAAAAAACCCTTAAAACTAGGAATGAATGAGAGCAGAGACGCATTTAAACTTAGCTCAGCTCTGACTTAAAGGTTAAATACTGGAAACCTCAGCATTTAAATATAATTGGCTGATTTAAAAGCAGGTTTTAGAGAAGTGCACTGACCAGCAGCGGGGTTGCTGATGCGAGCGGTGCAGTTGCTGGAGGGCAGGATGGGCATGGTGTCTGTGTTGCTGAGCTGCAGAGCGTCTCCTTTTTTTACAGCGTAGTGACCCGTCAGCAGAGTGAACTTCACCATCTGAGGCAGACCAGCCAACAGCGGCTCTGAAAGTACAAACACAACTACAGTAAGAAACACAAGACATGCACTATAGTGTGGTTTATTTTACATAAATGGACATAAACAGAGAGGCAGCAAGCTCAACTGGTGTCAGACTGCCTTTAAAATCAATAAAGATTCTGTTTTGTTTTGTTTTTTTCAGTTTAATCTTCCAAGTGAAGTCAAGATGTTGTTTAAGTTCAAGTTTAAGCTCAATCTCATCACATTCCTTGCCCCTTCCTCTTAGCCCTTTCTCTAAGTTTTATGCTTTCATGTCTAGGGGTGAGGTGCCCTGATTCTTGTTGGGATGGAGGGCTAGAATAAATGTCTGGGTGTTTACAGCCCTTCAAACTGAGACTTTCCAAACCAAGTATAATGGGAAATCTCAAAAATGCCTTGCAAATGCCTGTAGTTTCTTTGTGAATAGATCTGACATTTAAGACAACATTCTAATTTCATATTTGAATTTTGTTTCAATACATTATGGTCCTTTTATTTCAAACAAGCATTTTAAAAATCATCCGCAGTAGGACTGTCCAGTAATGTCATCATGTCAGTGTACCTAAATACTACTATACAGCAACTGATGATGTATTAGGACCTTTGAAGGACCATCCCATGTCATGTCACAAGGGAGATTTAGGGCAGTGGGAGCAGTTGTTCTTTTGTGGTTGAAACTAGGAGGCATGCTAAGGTAGATAGCCTCAGCTTTGTCACTACCTGGAGCTTACATGTACAGAGCCTGGGTCTGTTAAAGGTGGCAGTATTCATGCAGTAGGTTAGGAGAGAATGCATCTGTGTTGGTATGGTGGGCAGTGAGAGCTAGCATAGAGGGGGGTGACTCTTGGAAGATGGAGATCACATTTAAGCTCTCTTGTTGGACTAATTAAGGGGAGTTTGCTTCTTGTTGCCCATTGGTCTGCAAAGTTGACCTGTGGGGGCCAACACTACGGGCTCAACTTATTGCAACACAAACATAAGCACATAAGTGGCAAAGGCAGTATAGTGGTGGAGAAGGTGTGACAATCAACACAGCAGCAGAGACAATGACTGAAAGTTTTAAAGACAAACTGATGAACCAAGTCCACAACTCTTCACATCTTTACATTGTCACTGCACAGACAAACATGTCCACCAACGATCTGAAACAGATCACCCTGTTTCAGAAAGTGATGTTTGAACCTGAAAAAACAATGAAAACAAGCTTTCAGGACACAAATAATAAATCATAACTAAAACTGGGTTCCAAACATTCAGATCTATTCTCATTTTTTCCAACTATGATTTTGATTCATATAATCCAGAGCGATCTTAAAACACTCAGTGGCCACTTTTTTAGGTGCACCCTGCTAGTACGGGTTGGACCCCCTTTTGCCTTCAGAACTGTCTTACTTCTTGTGGCATAGTTTAAACAGGTGTTGGAAAGATTTCTCAGAGATTTTGGTTCATACTGACATGACAGCATCACAGTTGCTGCAGATTTGTCAGCTGCTCATCCATGATGTAACTCTCCCGTTTCACCACATCCCAAAGATGCTCTATTGGATTGAGATCTGGTTACTGTGGAGACCATTGGAGTGCAGT